>NC_057796.1:313604617-313934436 GCF_018294505.1 Triticum aestivum | reverse complement strand
GGGGCTAGAGAACTTTTTCAGACAGCATTGCATTAGCAAGCGGCTTATTCTTATAGCCGTGAGAGGATTCACTCAACCCCTCACCCAAGTCGGAGTTATAGCGGGCACATTGACTCACCGACAGTTTCAAGCAGTGAAAGGTGCCGCAACCAGACTCGTGGACATGACCCGGCACGTGGATCTACCAACGCACAGACTTTGGTGGATCAGGGTAGAGCACGTCGGGAGGCCGAGCTGGCGGCTTAACAAGCGGCTCATCAGCATTCCCCAGTTTATCCGTCAACTTCGATGGAGGTAGGCGTGACCTCTAGAACCTTGGGTGTGCCATGTTTAGTGTCGGCTATATGTAATGAGCGTTTGCCCAAGGATTTCAAGTGTCCTCGTAAGGTGCCTAACTACACAGCAAATCCGCCCCCTGAAGCTTGGGTTGAAAGTTATGAGATGGCAATGGAGCTGCTGGATGTTGGCGATGCTGCATGCGCTAAGTATTTCACTATGATGTTGGACGGGACGGCTCGTACTTGGTTGAAAGGGTTGCGGTCCAACTCCATTGGATCATGGGCCGAGTTAAAAGCCCGGTTTATCCAGAACTTTAAAGACACATGGAAGCAGCCTATGTCTATCGTGGATTTGGACTCCTGTGTCCAACAAGAAGGCGAGTCAACAACCCATTGGGTGCGCCGGGTCTCAGCCATCCTGCACTCATCGGATCATGTCAATGCCGGTTCAGCAGTTCTAATGTTGGAGAAAAACTGCCGTTTTATGCCCCTTAAGCAGAAGCTGGGGCGGCTTAAACGCCACTGCAACGACATGGGGGAGCTAATGGCGCCTCTCATCAAGTATGCCGACTCTGATAGTACGAAGGACCCCGAGTCTGATGATGAAAGGCCGGGTAAGGGAAAGAAAAGCAACAGCACGAAAGGGCAGTAGCATAACCCGGCGAGTCAGGGTGGTAGTGGTAAGCGCAAAGCAAATAGCAATTTGGATTTTGTGGCCAACACCAATGCGCATGATAATAACCAGCGCCGCAAGGGAAAACCGCCCCTCGGTTTGGAGGGCCAAGATTCAATCTTGAGGCGATAATGAATCAGCCCTATCCGAAGCATGGTATGCGAGAAAACCGGCCACTCACCTCTGGAAGGATTGCTTCATTATGAAGGAATATAGAAATTCAAATTTCTTCCAGAACAATCATGGGCCAGACGGCGGCTCAGGATCCGACTCTCATGGTCCTGGTTATGGTGGTGGCGGCTCAAATTCCGGTTTTCAAGGTCAAGGCAATCAGGGTGGTTATAATCAGCAGTCTGTTCAGGGGAATTAGCAGCAGTAGTCTGGTTATCAGAGTAACCCAAAGCAGTTGAATAGTGGACAGTACCACGTTTTCACCACAAGTTTGTGTAAGCGGGATCAGAAGTTACATAAAAGGGCAGTAAACGCGGTTGAGCCGGTAGTTCCCCGTTACTTGCGATGGTCAGAACACCCTATTCTCTGGAGCCGTGAAGATCACCCGCCCCGGGTTGATAACCCGGGTCACTAGGCTTTGGTGGTGGCACCTCAGGTTGTAGGATACAAATTCACCAAAGTACTCATGGATGGAGGCAGCAGCATCAATATCCTTTATTATGATACTTTCCGTCGCATGGGATTAACCGATAAGAATCTTAAGCCATCAAACACTGTTTTTCACGGCGTGGTGCGTGGTAAGTCGGCATATCCAGTGGGCAAAATATCTTTGGAGGTTACTTTTGGAGATGAGTATGATTCCGGATCTGAGACGTTGACTTTCGAAGTGGTTAAAATCACGAGCCCTTATCATGCTTAGTTTGGGCGGCCGGCTTATGCTAAGTTCATGGAAAGGCCTTGTTATGTTTATTTGCAGCTTAGATGCCGGGTCACAAGGGCACCATCACAGTGCATGGAAGTCGCAAGATAGCCTTGGAGTGTGAGGAAGGCGATGCTGCTTATGCTGAGTCTGTCTGTGCAACAGAAGAATTGAAATTTTACAAGGATAATGTTGACCCGGCGGATATGACATCTTTGAAGAAGCCAACTAGCATGACCCCTTGTTGAAGTTTAAGTCAGCAGATGACACTAAGCTAGTTGACTTTGTTCCTGGCGACTCATCCAAGCAGTTCAGCATCAGTGCTAATCTGGATCCAAAATAGGAAAGCGCGCTCATCGAGTTCATCCGTGAGAACCGGGACATCTTTGCATGGAAGCCTTCAGACATGCCAGGTGTACCGAGGGAACTCGCTGAGCACACTCTCAATATTGATCCAAAGTTTAAACTGGTCAAGCAATTCCTTCGCCGTTTCAATGAAGAAAGGCGCAAGGCCATTGGTGAAGAAGTGGCCCGGCTCTTGGCGGCTAGGTTTATTGTTGAAGTTTTCATCCTGAGTGGTTAGCTAACCCGGTGCTGGTACTTAAGAAAAATGGTACTTGGTGTATGTGCGTAGATTACACAGACCTAAACAAGGCTTGTCCGGCTGATCCCTTTGCTCTCCCCCGTATTGACCAAACTATTGATGCTACGGTGGGTTGTGAGCGTTTGAGTTTTCTGGATGCTTATTCTGGTTATCATCAGATCAAGATGGCAGTTAAGGACCAGGAGAAGACAACCTTTATCACTCCCATTGGAGCCTTCTGTTACGTATATATGCCATTTGGGCTCAAGAGTGCCCAGGCGACTTATCAGCGGTGTGTGCAAAAATGCCTTCATGATCAAACTGGGCCTAATGTTCATGCTTATGTTGATGATATTGTGGTGAAATCCAGGAAGAAGAAGACCCTGATAGATTATTTGAAGGAGACCTTTGACAATCTCCGGGTCTACAAGAAGATGCTTAACCCGGCCAAGTGTGTCTTTGGTGTACCAGTAGGCAAGCTCTTGGGCTTTCTGGTTTCTGAACGGGGTATTGAAGCTAACCCGGAGAAAATTAAGGCTATCACCTCTCTGGCTAAACCGGCGTGTGTTAATGATGTTCAGCGTCTGGCGGGTCGTATTGTGGCTTTAAGTCGGTTCATAAGCCGGCTAGGGGAAAAGGCTATCCCTCTGTACCAGATGATGAAGAAGACATATCACTTTGTCTGGAGTGATGCTGCTAATCAGGCGTTTGAGGCCTTGAAGAAATAGTTAGCTGAGCCACCGGTCCTTGCTGCTCCTATTGATAAAGAGCCTTTGTTGTTGTATGTGGCTACCAATAGCCGAGCTATTAGTGTAGCCATTGTGGTGGAAAGGAAGGAATCAGGCAAGGAACATCCGGTTCAGTGGCCGGTTTATTATATCAGTGAGGTGCTCATTGAATCGAAACAGAGGTATCCGCACTGGCAGAAACTGTATATGGGATGTTCATGGCTAGTCGCAAGCTCAAGCAATATTTTTCTGGTCATCCCATCATTGTGGTTAGTTCTTCTCCTTTAGGGGATATTATTCAAAACAGAGAAGCCACAGGTCGGGTAGCCAAGTGGGCCATTAAGCTTGGACCCCATGGTTTGAAGTATATGCCTCGCACAGCCATCAAGTCTCAAGCACTTGTGGATTTTATCAATGATTGGACAGAGTTGCAGATGCCTGAGGAGAAGTCGGATAACACATATTGGACTATTCACTTTGATGGATCCAGGCAGTTGGAGGGCTCGGGGGCTGGAGTTATCTTGACTTCCCAAAGAGGTGATAAATTTTGTTACGTTCTCCGGTTGATGTTCCCTTGTACTAACAATGCAGCTAAGTATGAGGCCTTGCTCCATGGTCTTCGGATGGCTAAGGAGATGAACTTAAGCCGGGTGAGGTGTTTCGGCGACTCAGATTTGGTAGCTCAGCAAGTTTCTCGCACCTGGGATTCTAAGGACCCACTCATGGTGGCTTATCGCCGAGAGGTTGATGCTATTGCTGGTCACTTCAAAGGTTATGAAGTTGAACATGTTGATCGCAGGAAAAATGAGGCGGCTGATGCTTTGAGCCGGTTAGGGTCCCAGCGTAAGCCGGTGCCACCTAACACTTTCCTGGATATCCTGCATAACCCTTCGGTCAAATTGCCTACGGAGGAAGATCTTGCTATTCCTGACCCGGAAGCGCAATTGGTGGCGGCTCGTCATGCTATTCCTGATTGGACAGTTCCATATTTGGCTTATATGACCCGGGGCGAGTTACCTGATGATGAAACTTTGGCCAGGCAGATAACCCGGCGGTCTAAGTCAATGACTATTGTCAATGGAGAGTTGCATCATCGAAGTGTTACGGGCGCGTTTCAACGTTGTGTTTCTCCTGAAGAAGGTTGTGAGATCCTACGAGAAATGCATGAAGGAGATTGTGGCCATCATGTCGGTTCTAAATCTCTTGTGGCCAAGGCTTTTTGTCATGGATTCTATTGGCTGACAGCTCATGCTGATGCTGAGGATTTGGTCAGTAAATGTGATGGTTGTCAGAAATTTTCAAGACGGGCTCATGTGCCGGCTCAAGAATTGAGGATGATTCCAATTGCTTGGCCTTTTGCAGTCTGGGGGCTTGATATGGTTGGGCCTTTCAAAAGGTCTAAGGATAAAAAACTCACCATTTGGTGGCGGTTGACAAATTTACAAAGTGGGTTGAAGCAGAGCAGGTTAGTAAGTGTGACCCGGCAACAGCGGTTCAATTCATCAAGAAAGTGATTTTCCGTTTTCGCTTTCCCCACAACATTATAACTGATAATGGCACTAATATGTCCAAGGGTGCTATGAAAGAGTTTTGTCAACGAGAGCATATTCGGCTTGATGTATCATCAGTGGCTCACCCCCAGTCCAATGGTCAAGCTGAGAGGGCCAATCAAGAAATCTTGAAAGGCATCAAGCCCCGGCTTATGGTCTCTTTGTAGTGGACGCCGGGTTGTTGGGTGGAGGAGTTACCCTCCGTGTTATGGAGCATCAATACCACTCCCAACAGATCTACGGGTTACACGCCTTTCTTCATGGTTTACGGAGCAGAGGCGGTTCTTCCTAGTGACATACGGCATGATTCGCCTCGTGTGGCGGCTTATGTTGATGCTGATAATGAAAAAGCACGTCAGGATGCACTTGATCTGTTAGATGAGGAGCGTGACCTTGCAACGGCTCGTTCGGCAATTTACCAACAAGATCTGCATCCTTATCACAGCCGCCGAGTTAAAACCAGGACCTTTCAAGAAGGCGATTTGGTGCTCCGGCTTATCCAGGATCAAATTGATATGCACAAGCTATCCCCACCTTGGGAAGGGCCCTTTGTGGTCAGCAAAAATCTGAACAACGGGTCATACTACCTTGTCGATGTTCGAGACCACAAGGACTCACGCACGTCGGAGGAGGAGACCCGTCGGCCATGGAATATTGCTCATCTTCGGCCTTATTACACTTGAGCCACTGGCTCTTGTGATGTACATATTTTGACAATGTATATATCATGATGAATATATTAGAGCCGGCATCCTTGATAATTCAGGGCCTCTGTCGTTTCATTTTCTAAAGATAATGAGTCTTTATTGTCACTTCATATGATCACTTGGGGGCTTCCTACTCATTGAGCATAGCTATGACTACCCTCTTGATCCGGCTTGTACGCCATGATTACCAAATTTTTGGGGGCTTCCTGCTCATTGAGCATAGCTATGATTACCCTATTGATCCGACTTGTACGCCTGGAATGAAATATTACTCGGGGGCTATCTGTTCAATGGACAAGAGTTTTTATGACCCTTGTAGTAGGCTTGGAAGCCAGGTGTATTCACCTAAAAACCCGGGTTATCCTGCCTTTCTAAGTCTGCCACTCCGCCCAGATTGACTGGAATGACTCGCCGTACTTTTGACAAGTCAATCTTATACTGACCCTGAACTTGTCAAAGTTAAAACGACGATTGGTCATGTGACGCCCAGCTTATAAGGTTGAATGAAGGTTTAACTCAGTGGTTGTGTGGCCCTTGAAAAGCACTTGACTTGAAGGCTTGGCAGCCTGTGAAAAGCCTTGTTTTTTGCTTTTCATTCGATTTGAACATTTTTTGAGATTCATCTTTTTGTGATATATTTGAAAACCAATGAGTGCTATGTTGTTGCCTTATGATTCATGTATGAATCTATCCGGCGTTTGTTAACTCGGCTTGGCCTTGGACTTTAAGTCGCCGGTGTATGACAATTTTATGTGCTTAGAGCGATGTGCTCTAAGTTTTGGGATATTACCCCCTGCTGCATACGGCGTTGTAAGCCGGCGGTATAAGCCAATTGAACAAGGCATTTTGCGCTCAGTCCTTTGGGTTGTAACCCTTACTGCACAGATATGATAAGCCGGCAGTATGAGCAAATATCACAGGTATGATATTTTGATATGATTATATAAGGCTATGATTAAACCAGCCCTGGTTATGGACTGTTTTAGTCACCAGTAATTTTTATACGGGGTATTATGACCCGCTCTGGGGTAAACCACCAGGGCACTTGTGATCTTTTTGTGTGCAGGAAAAATTAAATCTGATTTACATACTTGATGATATCATAAGCATAAGTGGTAGATCTTCAACTGGTAGATAAGCAGTGTTATGCAAAACAAAGCATGCACGATGGCACGGCAGATCAAAAGTTTCACTATCCTATTACAAGGCATCTGATAGCCCAATGAGGATAAGTGTTTTGGAGATGATCAACACAGCAAAGTATTATGCTTCATAAACCGGCTCATGGCTGTTAGCGGGTGGAAGCCTCCGGATCATCCTGCGCCTCTTCTTCATCTTCAGATCCTTGATTATCCATCAGCTGGAAGTCAGGCATAGCCCAATTGATACCGATCAATGCTCTAAACACAACTTCATCATCAATAAGGTTTTATGGATCAATGTCAGGGGTGAAGGTGTGCTTACGAATCGGCGGGATGAGATCTGTTGGCTCGGGAACTGGCGTTTTCACCTTCTTGTTTTCAGCATCATAAGCCGCTTGGTAAGTGGATAGATTGGTTTCGTCCGCCAACCTACTTGCTAAGGGACACATTGCTTTTACTATTTCTGCAAAGTCATCAGCACTGAAGGCAGATCCGTCCTCTTTAACGCTGGGGTAGCCGTTGGCCAAATCCTCCGGATCAAGATCTGCTTGCCATGCCTTTGCTCGACTTAAGGCAGTCAAGGCGCCGGCTCTGGCAGCTCCCCGTTTTAAGTCCTCAATCCTTTGGGGCAGCACGGCTAACTTCTCTAATGTGTCTTTGATGAGTGTTGAGGGAGATTTCTTGTGCAGAGCAGCAGCAATGGTCCGTTGGGCACCAGTATATAACTGTTCTACAAGAGTGTAGATAGCTTTAAGCCAGATGCGCATATCTGAGCCCAATTTGGCGCTCCAAGAACCTATATCAGTAAAATTATGGGTAAGCCAGCAGCTGTTTATGGTATGATTATTAAGGTGCAAGGGAGACATGTTTTTTTGCTTACCGAAGATGGCTGACGACATGATATTGATCTGTTGCTTTAAGCCAGATAGTTCGCCAGTCACCGGTTTAAGTGCAGCTTCAGCGTCCTTTGCTCTCTTCAATAGAGCTGCCCTTTCAGTCTCCCAACCATTTTTGTCAGTATTGAAGTTTTGCTTAAGCTGCTCAATGTTCTCTAAAGCAGTCTTCAGTTCTGATTTGGCTTTGGATGTCTCAGGTTGTTGAGATTTAATGTTAGCCTTCAAATCATTGAGCTGCGAGTCCTTCTCAATCAGTTCAGCCTGTGATATCAACAAACATGGACAGATATTATGAGTATGATTATTGTTGAAGTCCCAAGCACAATACAAGTATTTTCCTTGGCACTTGGGGTCTAATGTATATTGCTCTTAAGATCTTTTTTGAAGTCCCAAGCATAATACAAGTATTTTCCTTGGCACTTGGGGGCTAATGCCTATTGCTCTTTTCAAAGACGAATTTATGTGATGGTTCGGATATAATGATATGATCCGGTTTACCAAGGTTACATATTGAAGAGGATGATTTATCAATACTGATAAGTCCCGGCTTAACTCCATGATTTAAGCCGGCCCTTGGGGGCTACGGATGCAAAGTTCATTACTGCTATTTAAAGTCCCGGCTTAATTCCATGATTCAAGCCGGCCCTTGGGGGCTACTAGTGATGATGTTCAATTTCTTTATAGCAATTGGGAAGTCTACAACATATTCAATCTTATCATATCCTATAGACTTGGTGGTTGATAGACATATCATTATGGAAAGAATAGTGATCGGATTACCTCATAACGGTCCTTCATCAAATTGACTAAGCCAGCCTCAAAGTCACGGCTGGTGTACAAACGGTTCAAATAACCAGAGTGGATGTCATGGGCACTGAACTGGGCATAGCTCTCTAAGTCTACCTTCCACTTGCCTTTATCTTCGGCAGAAATTTCTTCCTTGGCGCTGTGTTTGGATAAGATAGTGGGGCGACCCAGTGCTGTGAAGCCAAACCCGGTGACGACGACGTCATCAGTTTTTTCCTCGGCAGGTTTAACTGGGCTTGGCGGCTTAGAAATGGCCGGTTCAACATCCATATGGTCTATGGAGACCTCATTGTCTTGTGGTGGTGGA
Source organism: Triticum aestivum (assembly GCF_018294505.1). Taxonomy (NCBI): domain Eukaryota; kingdom Viridiplantae; phylum Streptophyta; class Magnoliopsida; order Poales; family Poaceae; genus Triticum; species Triticum aestivum. The sequence goes on along the minus strand of NC_057796.1, from coordinate 313,925,894 downwards.
TCATCAATGGTGGCCTCAGCAATTGGGTTAGAAGATTCTGGCTGTTGTTTTTCCGATTCAGACGGGTTGGAGTCGTCGACCGGCTTACATAGTTTTGCCTTCTTGCTGGGTTTGCCCTGGCCCCTGTGAATAAGAAGTACAAAGAGGTCAGTATATTGAACAGGAATAAAGATTTAAATGATTGAGTATACCCTTACCCAGGTACAGTCTTGAAGGCTGGGATTTGAGTTCCCGTTGAGTCGCCGGAGGAAGAATGAGATGTTCCCTGATAATTTCAATCAGACGGGTTAAGAGGTTGATGAACAAGACCCGCCTTGGGATAATCTAAGTCAGAAATTTTTGAGACCTCCTATCGACGCTTGCATGGTGCTGGAGTGTTCGGTAAACCAGAGGATAAAACTCCACCGCCACTATTCCGGGTTGTACAGCGAGCTTCATGTTGCTGCTTCTTCAAAAGAAAGTTGGGATCCAAGTGAGCTAAAGGGTGAGAAAAGCTTACTTTCCGGCTTGCTTGTCGGGTTTCTGTGTTGGCAGAGGTTCTGAGCTGGAGGAAAGAATAATTACTTCTACGCCATCTGCACGACTGGCTTCTGCTTCATCCTAATAATAGTCGTTGTCAATAAGATGTACAAAAAATGAGCCAAGGGAATCAAGTTCTACCTCCGACTCATCATCATCATTATCTTTGTCATCCAAATCGAACAACTCGGAGGCTTTGGTTTTCTTCTTAGCAGGCTTTTTGGAGGCCTTGTTCTTCATCCGGGTTTTCTTTGATTTTTCTAGCAGTTTCTTGGCCCAGAAAGCTGTGTCGGCTTGTAAACAATGAATAAGTACAAGCAAACAACAAAAATGGAAATGTGAATCAAGTATGAGTTGGGTCAAACTTACTGCTGGCGGTTCATTCAGCGTACAGAAAGGGCTCAGTCCAAATTGACTGCAATCTTCCAAACTCTCGTTCAACAGAGTTTTGGTCATGTTGTTGATATCTTCCTCCGTAATTTCAGTGGTACAATGGCACTGAGGATCTGTTAGTTCACCGGTATACTCACACATTAACCCGGGCCGGTTGCTCAGCGGCAAGACTCTCCAAGCGACCCAGCATCGAACTAAATCAATAGCAGTCAGGCCGTTGTCCATAAAGGCTCGGATCTTCGCAAAAACAGACACATATTTTTTCCGTTCTGCTGTACCGATACAATCTAGAAGATGATGTCTGCTGCTAAGCTGGCTGGCACAGTATTTTCCCCTTTTGGTGACGTGTCTCGATAATAAAACCAAGTCTGGTTCCAATCTTTGGGGGGGCTAGTGAGGGAGTCCTGGATTAGGGTGTCCTCGGACTGCCGGACTGTTGGACTATGAAGATACAAGATTGAAGACTTCGTCCCGTGTCCGGATGGCACTCTCCTTTGCGTGAAGGCAAGCTTCGCAATTCGGATATGTAGATCTCCTCCCTTGTAACTAACTCTGTGTAACCCTAGCCCCCTCCGGTGTCTACATAAACCAGAGGGTTTAGTCCGTAGGACAACAACAATCATAACCATAGGCTAGCTTCTAGGGTTTAGCCTCTACGATCTCATGGTAGATCAACTCTTGTAATACTCATATCATCAAGATCAATCAAGCAGGAAGTAGGGTCTTACCTCCATCGAGAGAGCCCGAACCTGGGTAAACATTGTGTCCCCCGCCTCCTGTTACCATCCGCCTTAGACGCACAGTTCGGGACGCCCTACCCGAGATCCGCCCGTTTTGACACCGACATTGGTGCTTTCATTGAGAGTTGCACTGTGCCGTCACGATAAAGGCTTGATGGCCCCTTCGATCATCGGCAATGATGCGACGCAGGGTGAGGTTTTCCTCCCCAGACACATCTTCGTATTCGGCGGCTTCGTACTGTGGGCCAACTCGTTTGGACATCTGGAGCAGATCGAGAGTTACGCCCCTGGCCATCAGGTCAGATTCGGAAGCTTGAACTATACTGCCGACATCCGTGGAGACTTGATTTTCGATGGATTCGAGCCCATGTAACATGCGCCGCACAGTCACGATGAGCATGTATTAGCTCTACCATCGGACGGTGTTCGGGAGATCACACCTGTGGCCACTCCGGCCCTCAATCCGGAGCAGATCGCGCCATCCGAGGACGGGTGGATGGACCCCACCACGGAGGCCGTGCTCTCAGCGGCGATAGAGCCGAACGCTGATTTCACCTCCTATGAGACCTGTGTCGCCGGACACTTGGATTCGTCCCCGGCCACGGGCTCTGAACTGCCTACGTCCGTGCCTATCGAACCTGATTGGGCACCGATTACGGAGTTTTCCTCCGCGGATATCTTTCAGCACTCGCCCCTGGGCGACGTGCTAAACTCATTAAGGTCTCTCTCTTTGTCAGGAGACCCTTGGCCGAACTATGTCCGGCTGGAGTGGGATGCGGACGACGAAGAAATTCGTTCCCCACCCACCACCCACTTTATAGCCACTGTCGACGACTTAACCGACGTGCTCGATTTCGGCTCCGAAGACATCGACGGTATGGACGATGATGCAGGATTCGAACAGGAACCACCACCCACAGGGCGCTGGACTGCCACCTCATCATATGATATATACATGGTGGATACCCCCAAAGAAGGCGATGGCGATAAGGAAACGGAGGATAATCCCTCCAAGAAGCAACCCAAGCACCGGCGTCAGCGGCGCCGCTCTAAGTCCCGCCTAGCAAAAGCAGCGATACCGGCACAAGAGACAATAACGCTCCGGATAGTGCCGAAGACGAAGACAATCCCCTCCAGCCAGGCCTCGAGCGGGAGGATGGGCAAGCTAGCCCTCAGGAACAGGCAGCAGACGGAGAATCAGAGGATGACAATTACATGCCTCTCTCCGAAGACGAGGTGAGCCTCGGCGACGAAGAATTTATCGTGCCTGAGGATCCCGTCGAGCAGGAGCGCTTCAAGCGCCGGCTTATAGCCACATCAAATAGCCTGAAGAAAAAGCAACAACAGCTTCGAGCTGATCAAGATCTGCTAGCGGACAGATGGACCGAGGTCCTGGCGACCGAGGAATACGAACTCGAGCGCCCAACCAAGAGTTACCCAAAGTGCAGGTTGCTATCCCAGCTCGAGGAGGAAGCATTAAACCCCACACTACAAGCGTATGATGCGGCTGATCGGCCAACCCGTGGCCGAGACAGAACGGCATATCAACCCGAAGTCCAGCCCGCACCCCGTCGCCAGTCAAACAAAAACACCAAGGCCAGGGGCAACACGCAGGACCTGCGAAACATATTGGAAAACAAAGCAGGACATACAAGATCGATCTACGGATCACGGGGGCGCGCCCTAGCGCGTGATGATGATCGTCACGCCGGATATACTAAAAGCAAATCCGGCCGGGCTGAATGCAGCAGACAAGACTCGTATGAACTACGTCGTGACATAGCCCGACACAGAGGCGCCGCACACCTCCAATGCTTCACTGATGAAGTGATGGATCACGAATTCCCAGAAGGATTTAAACCCGTGAACATTGAATCATATGATGGTACAACAGACCCTGCGGAATGGATTGAAGATTTCCTCCTCCACATCCACATGGCCCGCGGTGACGATCAACATGCCATCAAGTACCTCGCACTAAATTGTTGGGGAACGTAGTAATTTCAAAAAAAATCCTACGCACACGCAAGATCATGGTGATGCATAGCAACGAGAGGGGAGAGTGTTGTCCACGTACCCTCGTAGACCGAAAGCGGAAGCGTTAACACAACGCGGTTGATGTAGTCGTACGTCTTCACGATCCGACCGATCAAGTACTGAATGCACGGCACCTCCGAGTTCAGCACACGTTCAGCTCGATGACGTCCCTCGAACTCCGATCCAGCCGAGTGTTGAGGGAGAGTTTCGTCAGCACAACGGCGTGGTGACGATGATGATGTTCTACCGACGCAGGGCTTCGCCTAAGCACCGCTACGATATTATCGAGGTGTAATATGGTGGAGGGGGCACCACACACGGCTAAAAGATCGTTGATCAATTACGTGTCGAGAGGTGCCCCCTGCCCCCATATATAAAGGAGCAAGGGGGAGGCCGCCGGCCAAGGGAGGAGAGGCGCGCCAGGAGGAGTCCTACTCCTACCGGGAGTAGGACTCCCCCCCTTTTCCATGTTGGACTAGGAGAGGAAGGGGGAAAAGGTGGAGGGGAGGAAGGAAGGGGGGCGCCCCCCCCTCTCCTTGTCCTATTCGGACTGGGGGGAGGGGCGCGCGGCCCTGCCCTGGCCTCCTCTCCTTTCTTCCACCTAAGCCCAATAAGGCGCATTAAGTTACCGGGGGTTTCCGGTAACCTTCCGGTACTCCAGAAAAATCCTGATTTCACCCGGAACACTTCCGATGTCCAAACATAGGCTTCCAATATATCAATATTTATGTCTCGACCATTTCGGGACTCCTCGTCATGTCCGTGATCACATCCGGGACTCCGAACAACCTTCGATACATCAAAACATATAAACTCATAATATAACTGTCATCGTAACGTTAAGCGTGCGGACCCTACGGGTTCGAGAACTATGTAGACATGACCGAGACACCTCTCCGGTCAATAACCAATAGCGGAACCTGGATGCTCATATTGGTTCCCACATATTCTATGAAGATCTTTATCGGTCAGACCGCATAACAACATACGTTGTTCCCTTTGTCATCGGTATGTTACTTGCCCGAGATTCGATCGTCGGTATCTCGATACCTAGTTCAATCTCGTTACCGGCAAGTCTCTTTACTCGTTCCGTAATACATCATCCCGCAACTAACTCATTAGTCACAATGCTTGCAAGGCTTATAGTGATGTGTATTACTAAGTGGGCCCAGAGATACCTCTCCGACAATCGGAGTGACAAATTCTAATCTCGAAATACGCCAACCCAACAAGTACCTTTGGAGACACCTGTAGAGCACCTTTATAAACACCTCTAGGGCATATTTCCTTCATAAAACTCAAAGGACCGGCTCGACATTGGCTGAATAGCTTGCCAGCAAACTCCATTGGCAGTTAGGAGAATCTGGAAGACGCATTCCTTGCCAACTTCCAGGGCACTTATGTGCGACCACCGGATGCTGATGACTCGAGTCACATAACCCAGCAGCCAGGGGAATCGGCCAGGAAATTCGGGACCCGGTTCCTAACTAAAAAGAACCAAATTGTCGACAGTCCGGATGCCGAGGCCTTAGCGGCATTTAAGCATAACATCCGTGACGAGTGGCTCACCCGACACCTCGCCCAAGAGAAGCCGAAGTCCAAGGCAGCCCTCATGACACTCATGACCCGCTTTTGCGCGGGCGAAGACAGCTGGCTTGCTCGCAGCAATAACACATCAAGAAATCCTGGCAATTCAGATGCCAAAGATAGCAACGGCAGACCACGTCGCAACAGACACAAGCGCCGCAACAACGGCGATAACGCCGAAGACACGGCAGTCAATGCCGGATTCAGTGGCTCTAAATCCGGTCAGCGGAAAAAGCCGTTCAAAAGAAGCAATCCGGGCCCATCCAGTTTGGACCGCATACTCGATCGCTCGTGTCAAATTCACGGCACCCCCGATAAGTCAGCCAATCACACCAACAGAGAATGCTGGGTGTTCAAGCAGGCCGACGAGTTGAATGCCGAGAACAAGGAAAAGGGGCTGCATAGCAACGACGAGGAGGAGCCCCGGCCGCCGAACACAGGAGGATAGAAGAAGTTTCCTCCACAAGTGAAAACGGTGAACATGATATACGCAACCCATATTACCAAGCGGGAACGGAAGCGTGCACTAAGGGGCGTCTATGCGATGGAGCCAGTCGCCCCAAAGTTCAACCCATGGTCCTCTTGTCCGATCACTTTCGATCGCAGGGACCATCCCACTAGTATCCGTCATGGTGGTTCTACCGCATTGGTCCTTGATCCCATCATTGACGGATTTCACCTCACTCGAGTCCTTATGGACGGTGGCAGCAGCCTGAACCTGCTCTATCAGGATACAGTGCGCAAAATGGGTATATACCCCTCAAGGATCAAACCCACAAAAACCACCTTCAAAGGTGTCATACCAGGTGTAGAGGCCTGCTGCACGGGCTCAATCACAATAGAAGTGGTCTTCGGATCTCCGGACAACTTCCACAGCGAGGAATTAATCTTCGATATCGTCCCCTTCCGTAGTGGCTATCATGCACTACTCGGACGAACCACATTTGCTAGATTCAATGTGGTACCGCATTATGCATACCTCAAGCTCAAAATGCCAGGACCTCGCGGGGTTATAACAGTCAATGGAAACACGGAACGCTCGCTCCGCACAGAGGAGCACACTGCGGCCCTCACAGCGGAAGTACAAAGCAGCCTTCTGAGGACAACCGCCAATTCGGCGAAGAAACTACTGGACACCTTCAAGCGAATCTAGAGTACCCTGCAACAGGATCGCCAGGCACGTTCAGAGCTCACCTAGCAATTCGGCCTCATTCCTAGTCCCAGTCAAGCGGCAAAATTTGTGCCGCGCGTACATAATTATGCACTCAAGATACCATGGGCACAGGCGGAGGCACGGCCCACAATGCGGCTCAACCGCCTCAGGGCCCGTACATCTTTATCATTTTCTCTCTTTCAGGACCCCACTCTCTAGAAGCTCTTTCCGACAGCCTGACCATTTGACCCATTATGGGAAGGAAATACCAAGGAAGCAAGACGCTCTGACGTACAAGGGAATCCCCAGGTGGTCTCTGATAACGATTGATATACCTGTTTTACATACCCATACGCAGCTTGCCCTTGGATAGGACATGTCAAATAGTCCTATTTTTTGCTTATTGCACTACTTGTATCCGTACGCTTTGACGTATTATTTAAATAACAATGCATAGCGTTTTGCCTATTATTGCATTTGTTTTTTCCCTTGTCTGCGTACGACAAATTGCACCCATACATTCTGGTACGACCAGTGCGCCAGGGGCTTCAGTGTACCCCATAACACGGCGTGAAAGGTCCGAACACTTTCGACAGTGCGGCACCCGGAACTTATAGCATTATATGCGTCAGCTTCGAATCATGTCTTGGGTCAATAGTTGGGTTTGCCCGGCTCCCATGTTTTGGTACCTTACGTTCCGCTATATAGGCTAAGGTAGCACTGGGAGAACTACTGCGATTGTGTCCCGGTTCTTCCGGACGAGCACCTCAGTAGAGAAAGCCGAAAACTGACTGTCATGATGAGGCGAGAGCTGGTCGCTGTTCGAGAGGTCTCAAGTCCTTAAAGACTTCTTCCGCTTCGGGCGAGGAGTCGGCCTTGTCCGACTAGGCGTATATAGTGCCCCAAATTCGGCCTTCCGAATACTAGGGGCTTCGCCAAAATTTAAAATTGTAGACTTCTATGGCTAAGCGAGAGTGATAAAGCTTTATAGTCCAATTTCCTGGTTCGTTGTGCTGAACACCTCCTTCGAAGGACCCAAAATTGGGATAAAGAGTGATCAGGTTTATCCCGAACACCTTGGTACTAGTTACATGGGGGCAGAAGCCGACGACTGGCCAACTCTCAGATTTTATAAACGGCCGCACAGAAGGTAATATTTTAAATTAACAAGCATTGCATAGCGCAGATGAACTCGTTTCATATTACAGGATCACATGGGTACATTCATTCAAATATTACATCCTTAGCACATTCCTCCGCCACAAGGCGAGCACCCTTCAGGACACTGTCATAATACTTTTCAGGGTGGCGATACTCCTTGCCCTCCGGCGGCCCTTCCTTCACCAGCTTTTCGGCGTCCAACTTCGCCCAGTGCACTTTCGCCCGGGCAAAGGCCCTGCGCGCACCCTCAATGCAGACAGACCAATTTATGACTTCAAACCGTGGGCAGGCATTCACAAGCCGCCTTACCAGACCGAAGTAGCTACCAGGCAGGGGCTCGCCAGGCCACATCCGGACTATAAGACCCTTCATGGCCTGTTCGGCCGCCTTGTGAAGCTCGACCAGTTGCTTCAACTGGTCGCTCAAGGGCATCGGATGTTCGGTCCCAGTATACTGAGACCAGAACAACTTCTCCGTCGAGCTCCCCTCCTCGGCCCGGTAGAACTCCGCGGCATCCGACACACTGCGGGGTAGATCTGCGAACGCTCGTGGAGAGTTCCGAACTCGGGTAAGTAAAAGGAAAGCTTGTCCATGGAGAGTCCGTAGACAGGACAGCTTGTCCATGGAAGTTCAACTACGGCGACCATCATGTTTCATCTCGCGATTCCCACGACGCCTCTCCAACCCACGGCACCACGCCCCCCAATGTGCGCCTCACCCCTCTCGGCCGCACCGCCCCTCTACCTTTGTGTGCATGACATGTGGGCCACCTAAAATGCGGCGAGCATCAAGTTTCTACCACAGCCACCCGCGATTCCCACGATGCCGCTTGAACCCATGAAACCACACATCCCCCGACCTGCGTCTCACCCCTCTTGGCCCCACTGTCCCTCTGCCTACGGGAGCATTACATGTGGACCAGTCACCTATCGGGTCCACATGTTATTGACTCAAAGGTAGGTGTAGTAAGGCGCTGAAGCTCAGTCCCGACGGCCCTGAGAGGGAAATGTAACTCCTGCGCCAGGGCTTGTGGTGCTCCCGCAGCACGAACTCGTGCCAAACTCGAGATTTGTTTCTTTACTATACATGCACGCAACGATTTAATGGACATTGTAATCTCAACATGTGATGGGGAGCTCTAAATTTGAATTTGAAACTTATAAAACGAAAAGATTCAAAACAAATAAACTAGGAGAGAGGGAGTATATCGTAGGATGTGTCCCATACAAAATAAGTCCCCTGGTTTGTCACCGCGAAGATGCGGTTAGAAAGGAGCACATCGTCTTCCTACTCGTACGACAACAAATCGGCCACAGACAGCATGGTCCGCCTTTGACCGCCATGTGCAAGGTTCATGCTATCTTATTCAATCTCACCGTGGTTCCATCGTACCAATTCATGCGGTGGCCCATTGCATGGCTGATCCCAATGTTGGACAAAGGTTCTACGGGAACGGTGTCACCATTGTAAATGTTGTGCAAATTGATGTTGGTACCCTCCCGTACATATGCAAGCCAATCTCCACTCGCACCGAGCCTAACCTGTGAAACAGTGGGCAGGGGAGAATTAGGAAATGGACACGAAAGTAGTCTTTAGAATGCATTTACTACGTGATCAAACTCATCTTACCTGCTCATTGGAGGAAATCCGAGTGCCCCTCAACGTCAGCATCTCAAGGGGCGTCAACTTGCAACTACAGCCACGCCGCGCTGGAGAGACCCCCAAGGAAACATCCTCGTGCGTTCCACAGAACATCAAGATGCATTTGTATGAGTAGTTTATCTTGTGAGAGAAAAGGATGAACGAGGGAAGGCCTCTAGAGATAGAGATGGACACTACTACTACCAATGTGCTGGCCCGTGCATTGCAATGCATCCAAAGTAGTAGAATAATACCATTTCACGTGCTTGAAATATAAACACTCTAGTTTTGATATACATGTGTCAGCAGACATGACAGCTTGTCCATGGAAGTTGAACCACGGCGACCATCATGTTTCTTGTTTCTACCACTGCCACACCCACACGCGATTCCCACGACGTCGCTCCAACCCACGGCACGACGTCCCCCGCCGTGGACATGGATCCTCTGACGTGGCTATCACTGCCATGCCCTACCTTTCCTTAGCTGACAGGTGGGACCCATGCTTATGGGTCCCACATGTCAGTGACAGAATGGTAGGATTGTTCGCGTGAGGGGATCCTCATCCCCCCGACGTGCCCCTCATCCCTCTCGGCCCCACCGCTCCTCTGCCTTTGTGTGCATGACATGCGGGCCAGCTGAACTGCGACGACCATCAACTTTCTACCACAGACACACCCGATTGGACACGGTTTGCCTGCTCCGCCGCTGTGCTCCGATCCGTACTCCCGCACCATCGAATTTTCATCCAGCGGCTGTGACACATTTCGTCGCAGGCATCAATCCTTAGCTGGAGTACTTATGTACTACAGGTAGTACCCGCCGGTGTGGCCATCTACGCCTCGTAACGCCCCGACGCCCAGCTGTGGCACCCTCGCCACGGCCACGCCACCACCGGCCGGTTCATCTCGAATGAGTGAGTCGCGAACCACGCCACCACCATGAGAATGACATGTGGGCCAGCCGCATTTAAGGTCCGCATGTCATTGACTCATAGGCCGGGAAACTAAGCCACTGAAGTTCGGTCCCGTGGGCCCCGAGAGGGAAATGTAACTCCTGCGGCAGGCCTTGTGGTGCTCCCGCAGTACGAGCTCGTGCCAAAACTGGAATTTGTTTCTTACTACTACGAACTAGTACTAGTAAGGTACACGTGCATTGCACGCATGAGATTCTGGTGGTTTTTTCATTATGCTTCTACATGTGGAGCTTTCTGGATTCTAACATGTGGCAAAATCAGGTGGAATGTAAGGTTAGGCAAGTTTGATTAACTTAGGTGAGTGTTTGGTTCAAGCCACACCTTAGGCAAGCCACACTAAGGCCCCACATGACATAGACACAAAAAATGTGGCAAGATTCCCTTAGGCTTGCCAACTTGCGGCTCTCATTTTGAAGAACTAATAACTTTGCCTAAGCTTAGTTGTGGCAAAGTTAGTGATGAATTAAGTTCAACCATGGAGTCTTCTAGATTATACACGTGGCAGAATCTGGTGGATGATATCCAACGGCCAGTAGTGCTCGGATTTTCCATCTTTGTACCGTCGGATTGGCTTCATCTAACGACCAACATTCAAAGTTTTTCACACACTATATAGGGGGTATAGATATAGATGTGCCGGTCCGTTGCAATGGATCCAAAGTATATCTATTTAGTGGAGTGCACTCTAAACACATTATCTATTTATTTTTCTCTAACCTTCCGTAGCCATGCAACCAAGCCACATAAGCTTCATGGGTGCCCCCCACATCATATTATTCATACTACGTTGATTGAAAAAAAGATAAATCACCCAAAACAAGATCTTCCCATTTTTTGTTCCTACGATGTTGTGCCGTGCACGTACCTACTAGTTGTATAGTGGTAGTACTAGTAATATAGTATTAGGAGTACAAACTTGGTACTAGTAGGAGTAGTACTAGTACGGAATGCTCCTACTCTATCAACGAGCCCCGTCTGACACCAAATTTCTTGGCTTCCGTGCTACATCTAGATCTTCCCCTCGTTTCTGTTTTCCAACCCGGCGGCGGGCGGGGTGTCGGTTTGCTCAACGGCGGTCCCACATGAAAGTGAAAATGCTAGGCAGCACGCCTTCCCTAAGCTATATGTCGTGCCAGACGGGCCATGTTGTAGTCCCGATTCACGGGCGTGTGGGGGTGCGACGCGAACGCGGCAGGCCTTTTCCTTTTACCAGCAATGTGCCCGTGTGTTGCGACGGATCCAAAGTAGTAGAATAGTAGTATTTGTTCACAAACTTGAAAGAAATCACTATTGTTTTGATATACTCCTAATATATTACTCCCTCCATACCTAAATATTTGTCTTTTTTGAGATTTCGAATGGACTATCACATACGGATTATATAGACATATTCTAGTGTTTCTAGCAAGATGCCCGCGCGTTGCACGAAGTTGATGGAAAAGGTAAGCACAACTTATAAATTGATGGATGGAGTACTAGTTACAGTGATGCATATAATTAAGCAAAGGGATCGCACATGTCGGTATTGACTAGAACGAGAATGCAACAGCACAATAAGAATTAAGGCCACGATGATGCGATCGCAGTGGTGGTTACAGAAGGCAAGAAGAAAGATGGATCCACGAATGTACGACCTCCTCCTCCTCAACTTAGTGCGCCGGGCCACCGACCGGCGGCTAAGGAGCGGCGGCTTTTGTGGCGAGGTCGAGGTGCTTCTCAGCAAAGGCATCCAAGGCTTCCAGCCGGTTGAGGAAGGCCAACATCGTAGCGTCCTCACTGGCCTTGTAGATACCTATGTACATGATTTGCTCGTACACGTGGATGTGTAGGTCGACGAATTCTTGCAGGGCGAGGCACCTCGCGGCGAGCGCGACCTCCAAGTGGACATTCTTCGTGGCGTCGGCGGGCAGTCGCAGGGCCACCAATGCTTGAAAGAGGTTCCGGCCATGGAGGCCGATTAGGGTGGCAGGCAATGAGGAGCCCGGGCGCACGGGCTGGAGGAGTACGGCGATGTCGTCCGCGAGCTTCTTGAGGACGGTGAACTTGTTGCTGGTGGCAACGATCATCTGGTCCAACTGAGAGTCGTAGTTGGCGTCGACGGCGGCCATCCACCAGCCGGTCTCCAACACCGTCTGGAGATGATCCTCGGCGCCATCTGGCGCAGCCGCTGGCCGCTCACGCGCATCGCCGCCATGGGTCTGGAGTGAGCTCTTTTGCGCTTAGTGTAGGTGCTTAGGCAAATGCTTAGGTGCGTACGATGTGGTAGATGCATTGGAATGGAGGGGCGCCTTTATATGAGAGCAATGAGGGCAAACTCCGTTGGATTCACATCGTGCAGCCTCTTTTCCCGGACCTCCTCCCAGTACTTCCCTCATGCATTAATTGAAGGAGGATGCATTGGCCGTTCAACATATCAGGAACCGCTACTCCCTCCCTCGTCTACATTAAAGCCGTATTGGGAACTGCGCCGCCCGCTGTCAAATCGAATACTCCCTCCGTCTAGGTGAGTATTAAGTCATCTTATGAAAACCAAATAGTAAACACATAGGCGTGGTGCATTAACTCTCACGTTGTTTCTTATTTTTTGACATAAATAGAGGAATCAACCAAGAAGAGATGTGGGGCTTGTATGCTTTTAATGACTTGAGACTATCAAACATGACATGCAGTGGTCAGTTCGTTGCACAAGTACAAATACAACCCACATCAGCACACACGCATCTTATATAGCATCACATCCAGTGGCTATAAAAGATGAATGAGACCAAATTATATCTCATCTAGATGAGTTCTAGCAAAATTGTATTAATAATACTTAGTACTCCTGCGCCATGTATCATATATTAGTATCATGTAGTACTTTACTTATTGCCATGTATGACACATAGTACTCAACTCTCTCTCTTTCTTCATTTAATTCTATGACACCTCATCAAAATTGCTAAGGCTAGTACCATTACAACCAGCCTTAGCAAATACTAAACATTAAGTTCTCTCGTTTTCCTCTCCACCTTGGTCACCTAGACGGAGGGAGTATACTGCGCGGGCTTTTCCTGCGCGGTAGGCGGGGCAGTTCCGCCTAGTCGGTTCGACAGAGACACGAGAAGACGAGGGAGTAGGCAGTTGCAAACGTAGGGCTGTGTGATTTGACAGCGAGTTACTGCTGGACAGGTGGGGCCCCGTGATCTGACTTGCCATTATCATTTTAACTGCGGCGCTACGACCGGCGTGAGTCTCCCGATTCCTGACCACCTCCATACAGGTGCCTCTCCCAATGCTCCACCATGTAGTAGAGGCTTGCTCTTGCATGAGAGCCCACTTCTCCACTTTTTCCTTGCCTCTCTTTCCTCCACATATGCAAAAATGCCATGTAAAGCACACTATTGTACTTACTTGCTCCTACAGGTGCTTAAGCTTGCCACATAGGCATAAAGTCTGATCTGGCAAGTTAATCAAGAAGAGAGAGACTAGTTTGGTGACCCAAGGAAGAAACGGTGCTAAGCGCGTGTACCTAGGTGAAAAGACAATTTTGAGTCTATAGCTAATTAAATGAAGCAAACTTAGCAACACCATTTCATTGGAAGAGGTCACTCCTTGGCAAATGCAATAAATACTAGTACTCCCTGTGTCCCATAATATAAGAACGTTTTTGGCACTACACTAGTGTCAAAAACGTTCTTATATTATGGGACGGAGGGAGTACGAAGAAAGAGATAGAGAGAAGTAAAAAAATACACTTATAGCCAACCTTATAGCCAAAACCTTGTTGTAGTATGAGTGACTAAGTGATGACTATGTATGACATGCCAACATCAGATAGCCTAACGCACCGTGTTAAATCTCCAAGGGCGCGACCGCACGAGCGACGCGACGGTCGTGGTAGGCGCGACCACGATACGGGCTGCTGGCAGCCCTTGGATCTGAGATCAAACGGTCGCATGCTAAGTTGCTGAAAATTTGCAGAATAACCCTCCAGGATAGGATATTCACCCATAGGTCTAGAATCACGCCATGCAACCGTTCGATCTCAGATCCAAGGGCTCTCGGAAGCCCGTATCATGGGAGAATGGAAAGCCACTACCCTGCCGTTCGCACGCTGGCAGTTCGCTCCTACTCGTCCCCGCACGTCCTTCAATACTACGGCGGTTCGCTCCTAGTCGTCCCGTCCATTCACATTACGGCAGTTCCACTAATCCTAACCCTCCTCCCAAATCCATGGCGTCCCAAATCTCCCCGATCGGCGGTGAGTACAAGGTTAGAACCATCACCGGCGATGAGTTCGACGTCATCTACACCCGTTCTTCCGCGACGGTGAAAGGATGCCTTTCTCGCTTCAGACGCATGTTCGAAGACTCAGATGATGAGTGGGTCGCTGGGCTAGATGTTGAGTACACCACAGTCCTGGGACGAGAGAAGGATCTAAAGGACGAAGAGAGGAAGAAGCCCGCCGTGATCCAGGTTTGCGTGCATGACTTATGCTTGGTCTACCACATATGCCATGCCGACGTTGAGTGCCAGGATTTTAAGGACTTCCTCGAGAGCAACCTAGTCAAATTCGTTACTGTAGACTTTGGTAACGACAAAGAAGTCCTGCGTCGGATAGGCCTCGTTGTAGGCAACACCTTCGACCTCCAGAAGAATCGGCTGGTGTCCTCTCGTCAGCCTTCAATGCTGACCCTGGCAGGAGCCATGGTTCATCCTTCGTACGGTAAACTGGAGAAACCTCCATACACGTTTCATCGTCATGCATGGCAGCGGAATGTACTAGATATAGACCACATCCACTACGCTGCAATGGATGGCTACCTTTGCTTCAATATCTACAAGGGTTGGATGAAGAGCAACAGCCAAGTGTGCGGTTCAAGCAAAGAAGTATCGGCCAAGAGGAAGAGGGACAAGGACGAAGTCGAGGACGTGGACGAGGACTCCGAGTAAGGTGGCAGTGTCGTTGCTCATGGTGGTTCTAATGCAGTGTCTACCGGAATAGTTGCAAAGTTTAATTTCAGGTGTGCTTAATTTAATTTGAGGGGTGTGTTGTGCTGAGCCCCCAGCAGAACTATGTTATGTTTCTTCTTGTTACTTTAACTCTTCAGTACGTACATACTAGTATTTCTTACATTTCATCTTTTAGTTGGTATAGTACTACCACTCGTTTCTTCACATTATATACGTACAATATATATGGCCAACATCATATAGCCAGCAGTTTAGTTGTCAAAGAATTTCAGGGTGCTTAGTTTTGTCAAAGAATTCCAGGGTGCTTAGTTTTATTTGAGGGGTGGGTTGTGCACTTGTGCTGGACACCATTATTGTGACAAGCCTTTTTAATAGTACTATATGCATAATTTGGCGACGAGCGCTCTCTATATGTACCACCTTTTTTTTAATTTCAAGTTTTGCTCCATGGCGCAATCCATCGATACTACTACTGTACAAAAGTGGAGTATATACATTTTTTAAAAGGCTAGAGGGCGGGGCAGTCTAGCTCGGTCGGTTTCACGAGAGGCGAGGGCCTTTGTGATTTGACGGCTCATTACTGCTGTCAAATCGAATAGTACTGCGCCGCCCGCTGCACGCCCGGCGCCTCCATTAAACCCCTCCGTTAAACCCGCATGCAAACCGAGAATCCTACTCCTGCCACACGTCCGTTCATGAGCGGGCCGGAATTAAACGCAACACCGGCCGAGCTCCTCCCGTCCGCCCTCAGTTTAAACGAGGCCAGACGCCGGCCAAGCTCCTACCGTCCGCCCTCTATTTACACGAGGCCAGACAGACAGCGGGCAAGAATCGCACCCCTCCGCCGCTCCCCCATCTCCTCCTTCACCATTTTCTCCACTCTTCCGATGGCTTCCGATGAGCCGTTCTCCGGCATATTACCCGGCTGGGTGGCCCGCCGAGCCCTCCGGATACGGGCGAGGCCGCTCGGTGCTTCACCAACCTCGCTTGGCCCGACGGAGCCAGTTGCCGCCCCAAGCAGGCGCGTGGTTCAGCAACTCGCCGCTCCAGTTCAGCTCGATGAGGAGTGGCGAGTTGCTCCACGCCGGCACGGCGGCTAGCACGCCGGTACGGGCGCCGTCGCTGCCGCGTCGTACCGCGCCACCAGTGTCTGCGGTGCGCTCCCGTGTCTGGGCGCGCCTCCCGTGCCTGCGGCAGCGCCATGCAGGCAGAGACAGAAGCCGGGTGCGTGGAGAGCGACGAGTCGGTGGCCAGCTTCTCCGTGTCCGCCGCCATCATCGAGGAGAAGTAGAACACGGGAGGCCGCCGCCACTTGGGACCCATGAAGGCCACCGCCGAGGCGACGACCGCGGATTCAGGTGGTTTCTTTGCTGCTTCGTCTCTTCCGAGGACCTTCGTCGACCCCGCAAGTGTCTGACGGACATGAGGAAGACAAAGGGATCCGCGGGCGGCCATTTAGAACTAAAATAAGTCTAGATACATCCATTTCTAGGACAAGTATTTCCGGACGGAGGGAGTATTAATTATACAAGAGAGCCGGATTGGCACCTCTTAGTTCATGTAAATGTAATGAAATCCATCATGTTTATATGAAGATCCGGCTTTTTTATACGAAATCCTTCATGCTTATATGAAATCAGTCCGTGTTTGCACGAATTTCATCTGGTTGGTTAGAGTTGTAAAAATGTATGCCGCTGGCGTTTGATGTCGTCCTCCGCTTAAGGAAGCGGGAGGAAATTTGCCGGCTGCCGTTGGAGATGCTCTTTATGCTGGAAATAATAGAGTGACATCCAATCCATTTGAGTTAATTGCCTGTATGATTGTCCCTCTATAAAAAGTTAATTGCATGTACAGTGTACACGTGACTTGCAGGGTGGCTACAGCTTCGTACAGAAAGTTAAAAAGAAACAAGTCCATCCTTAATCTTGTATTCTAAGTACTCTGTGGGTTCCACTGTCAGTACAGTAGCGAAAGAAGTATATATTAAATAAGTAGAGTAATATATAATATAAAAATATAAAGTTAAAAGACAGAATTCGAACTCATGTCATCGCGTTGCGAGCATCCGGCGCTAACCAGCCCAGCACATTTTTGTTGTAGACCATGCTGGAGATATATCTCCATGTCTACTCTTATATATACTCCATTCGTTCCTAAATATTTGTCTTTTTCAGATTTCAAATGGACTACCACATACGGATGTGTATGTAGACATATTTTAGAGTGTAGATTCACTCATTTTGCTCCGTATGTCTTTTCAGGAAGGGGTCAGATTTGTCCTTGATTTATTTATGAGGTATCCAGATGGCACTGCACCGCCAAGAAAAGAGGGTAACATCAAAATTATGGACTACTTTTTTGAGTATGTTGGTAAGGTCCGGTCATAGTCACTTGTTGAAATCTCTAAAAAGACAAATACTCCCTCCGTCCGGAAATACTTGTCATCAAAATGGATAAAAGGAAATGTATCTAGACGTATTTTAGTTTTAGATACATCTCTTTTTATCCATTTTGATGACAAGTATTTTCGGACGGAGGGAGTAGAAAACAGAGTTGGTGATGATGGTGTGCGTGCCATCCTGCAATATAGGCCGTCGGATTTATATCTAACGGATAGGAAAGAAACTATGGCAATTTTGCAAAAATATACCCACACGTCTCTCCACGTTCGCAAATAAGGCCTTCCCTCGTTCAACCTTTTCTCTCACAAGATAAACTACTCATACAAATGCATCTTGATGTTCCGTGCAACGCACGGGCAGCTAGCTAATTTCTTTTAAAATAGTTGCTGCGATAATTGGGTTGAAGTGATATATTTTATGTCTGCCCCGAATGATTTCAGATTCACTAGTAGTAACAAAGAAAAGGTTGCCTTGTTAATTAACAGAAAACAGGGTGAAAACTATCACATGAGGCCGGTAAAAACAAGGCACACTGGGTTCAGCGTCATCGTCACTACAGCTGTGCGCGCGCGAGAAGTCTACATATCGAGGGGGCTACCGAGCGAGGCACCGAGACACAATGTTTGAGAGAGAAACCAATTGACAGATTATGATCAGATCGAGTTGTCACCCTTCTGCTGTCATTGTTGGGGGGGAGGGAGAGAAAGACGTATCGAGAGTGTGCGCGGTAGGCACAGAGGCACAACTAGCGAGTGTGTGTGTGTGTGTGTTTGAAAGAGGAGTAGATAGATTATTATCAAGATCGATGTGCCACCCTACTCCTTCGGTGCCGGGTAGTGTGTGTGTGTGTATGTTTGAGAGAGAAGCCAGTCGATAGATTAGTATCAAGATCGAGGTGTCACCCTACTCCTTCGGTGTTGGGAAGTGTGGGTGTGTGTGGGGGGGGGCAGTGACACTCACATATCTCTACTCTTATAAAAAACAGAGTTGGTGATGATGGTGTTCCTGCCATCCTGCAATATAGGCCATCCGATTTATATCCGACGGACAGGAAGGAAACTATGGCAATTTTGCAAAAAGATACCCACACCCCTCTCCGCATTTGCAAATAAGGCATTCCCTCGTTCATCCTTTTCTCCCACAAGATAAACTTCTCATACAAATGCATCTTGATGTTCCGTGCAACGCATGGGCATCTTGCTAGTAGGGAGAAGGAGTTTGTGTGACACATATCTAGCTATATTAAGGGATAGGTAGATAGCATATGTGTGAGAGACATTATTATACTTTGAGACATTAGTGGCTGTGGGTGGGCGGAATTAAAGGGGTGGGCGTGTTAGACATAGAGAGCGTGTGTGTTTCTGTGTGAGAGACTTGTAGGACGGGGTAGAAAGACGAATTTAACCCTGACGGAGGGAGAGAAATACACGAAGTGCGCGTGTGTGATTCCGATGCCCACAGGGAAATGAGATATGTATGCGTGTGAGAGAGATTGCACAATTCATTCACGTATCACTATCTAGCGATCGTGGACGTGCATCGCTTGAACATAAGTCAATATCTACTTCGTATCGTGGCCAAAGGTACAATATCGATTCAACGCTATAAAGATTGGACACTCACATATCACATTTTTTTCTATTTAAATAAACCTTTTCAGTTGTGCATGCCAAAGTTACAGTGATGTTTCTTCAAACAACCAATGTAGCTATCATGTATATGCACCATTGTTACTCTTGCATTCAAATTCATTAGTCTTGGATGATTTAAGTTTCTATTTTGAAGTAATATATGTAATATTCATATATGAATTCAACGGGTACGCAATTTATGAAATGGAGGCTATGTAATCATATGAGGTAACACTTTTAAGTAGCTGACTACAATATCCATTTCTTTTTGTGCGCCTCTACACTAACACGTCAATGCATTATGTTTAAAGTAAATAACCAATGGCACTAAATTATCTATTTACACGAGAAATACATAGGCTGAGCGTTTGATCCCTTTTTTGTGAACGCGCCACTACACCCGTACGATTGGCCGCGCCCGTGTGAACGTCCAAGTTATCGGCGCATCATCCCGAGTTATTGTCTTTTTTTCTGGGGTGGACTTCACACCAGTTATTAACTGCTGACGCGTGCCCCGTGTACACAGTCTAGCATGACCTTCCCGCTAGCACGGTCCAAAATTAGTTGAAACTGGATACGAACGATCCCGCGGGCGGCAAAATCTCCCGCCTCCTTCTAAAATTTCCGCCACCTTAGTCTTTAGCATGCGAAATCCCCCTTTTGTCCTTGGTGCACGGAGACCAACAGTTACAATACCGCCCTCATCTACATGATAGGTCGGGGCTGCTTTGGTAACTTCCGGTTCCCCCACTACACGGCACCCCCATTTCCTCTCCCCCTCCCGCAAAAACGACTAACTCCACAGCACCAGAGCATCTTACATCACGCCGTCCGTACTTCATCGCCCTTTCTCCCCTCCCCTCTCGAAACCCTAGACTGCTCATCCACCGGCGTACCATAGCCCATTCACTGCCAGCGGCGTCCACCTCGCCGGATCTGCTTCTGCGGCCGCATCTACCCCTCCCACCTCCCCTAGAAACAAGTAGACTGCTCATCCACCACTGTACCACAGCCCATTCAGTGCCGGCCTTGTCCACGGCGCCGGATCTGCTTCGCCGGTACTCTCGTCAACCGCCGCGCATCTGCAGCGGCTCATTCGTACTCCCCACCGGAGACGCTTCGTCCACACCCCCGGAGCCGCCCCACCGACGCCCCCGTCGACGGCCTCTGATCCTCTTCGCCGACACCTTCCTCAACCCTACCGGAGCCGCTTCGCCGACACCTTCCTCAACCCTACCGGAGCCGCTTCGCCGACACCATCGTCAACCCTACCGGAGTAGCTTCGCCTATACCATTCTCAACCCTACCGGGGCCGCTTTGCCAACTCACAAGTCCACGGCCTCAGATCCGCTTCCTCGCACCCTCATCCAACCTACCGGAGCAGCTTCTGACGCCCCGTCCACGGCCGCAGATCCGCATCGTCGACACCACCCTTAACCCAACCACCGGAGCAGCTTCTGACGCCCCGTCCACGGCCGCAGATCCGCATCGTCGACACCATCCTTAACCCAACCACCGGAGCAGCTTCTGACGCCCCGTCCACGGCCGCAGATCCGCATCGTCGACACCATCCTTAACCCAACCACCGGAGCAGCTTCTGACGCCCCGTCCACGGCCGCAGATCCGCGTCGTCGACACCATCCTTAACCCAACCACCGGAGCAGCTTCACCTACGCCCTCGTCCACGGCCACAGATCCGCTTCGCCCACACCGTAGTCCACCCTACCGGAGCCGCTCCACAAACACCCTACTCGACGGTTCTAGATCTCCTTACCGGACCCCGACAGCCAGCGCAGCGTCATCACCCTCGACGTTTCTAACCTGATTCCCACCGTCTGGAGAGATGCCAAGCACCCGCCACGGCCTAGGTACTTGTCACCTTTAAACCCGTCCAGCATCACCTGCCCGATGTACTTCAAATATACTAACCGGTCGCTGTTACCTGTTATGCAGCTGGCAAAAACTACAAGGACGATGTTTCTTCTGGATCTAACAGCTTGGCCAACCAAGATCCTGGACTGAGGCATTGCTATGATCTTGTAAGCGCGTCTCTCTCTCTTGTATTGTTCTGTGCCTGCCAGCGTGCTTTGCTAGGATTTTCGACCAGTAATCCCTTTGTGCAGACAATGATTTCTACTACTGGCTGCTAAATTAGATATGTAGATGTCATACATGATACTACCTCGTACCTCCGTTCCTAAATATAAGTCTTTCTAGAGATTCCACTATAGGCTACATACGGAGCAAAATGAGTGAATCTACACTCGAAAATGCATCTATATACATCTGTATGTGGTCCATACTGGAATCTCTACAAAGACATATATTTAGGAACAGGGGCAGTACATTACACAAAATCGTAGGTGGCATGTAGGAATTCCAGTGCACTACATTAGGCTCCCTTAGAGTGCCTGCTAGTCCAGCATACAGAGTCATGGCTAGTTTATGGTACGCACACAATCGTTAATTGGTGGTTTAAATATGCGCAAGGGATATGCAATGTAGTATCATGTAGAGATGTCTGAAATTAGCCGTGTCAACTTGCAGATAGGGTTACACAATGAAAAAGTACAAGATGTATGTGGCAATTTCATGGAACATCGCAAAAAAAGGAGAGGCAGCGGTGAGCCTATACAGTGTGCTATGGTACGTCACTCCTCCATTGCAATCATCGTGACATGTTATTTGTATGCCAGTTCTATTAGCCAAGTTTCTTAGGGACAGTTATTACGAGTTATCCTAAGAAAATAAGCACCTGTGAATATAAGCTCCATGTAATAAGCCAACCAGTTCTTTTCATTGCGTTTTCAGCTTATCTTTGGTATGATCAGTGGAAAGTCTAGATTGCATTATATTTTTTTCATTTTGCTGCCCATATGGAAATTAATTTGACTTGCAAACATCACAAATTGAACCCAGTGCAGTAATTAATATGATAGGAAAACAGACCATCACTATTTGCTCAAAATGCAAATACAAAGATACCATCTACTTGGCACAATCTACTTTGGTCAATGTTTTCCATAGAGATCCCATTGCCTAATTTAAACGAAGAACGCATGACCCACATTTAAATGAAGAACAATTATTTATTGAAATTCGATGGTCCAAGTGGCTGGTTATTATCGTATAGCAGCACCACCTGAAAGCATCATATAGCAGCAGCAGCACTCATAGCAACTCATCATATAGCAGCAGCAGTCTGCAATTCATCATATACCAGCAGCAGCTCATAGCAATTCATCATATAGCAGCAGCAGGAGCAGCTCATAGCAATTCATCATATAGCAGCAGCAGGAGCAGCTCATAGCAATTCATCATATAGCAGCAGCAGCTGAGCAGCTCATTAGTAGCAGCAGCTCATCATCATATAGCAGCAGCAGCTCATAGCAATTCATCATATAGCATCAGCAGCAGCAGGAGCAGCTCATAGCAATGCATCATATAGCAGCAGCAGAAGCAGCTCATAGCAATTCATCGTATAGTGGATCAGAATGAAAATTTGGCAAAAAATCAGAGGAGATCCTCACCTTGTTGGATGAGCTCATCCTTCAACAGCACCTCAAGGCCATGGCCTGGGAGGAGGGGAGGGGGAATAAGGTGCCTTCTGCCGCAGTGTGGCATCAGCCGTAGTTGTGCAGCGCCCGCCGGAGTAGTGCGTTGGACGAACCACAGTGGAGCAGCTGCTGGAGACCATGAGAATGAGGGGCGGCGCCAGAGGGAGGAGCAGCCAGGGAGATTTGCCCCTACCCGCCGGCCATGTAGCCTAGCTGGACATAGCATCGTCGAGGACCAGGCCAGATGGGACCAGTGGCGACGGCTCGCTGGAGGAACCCTAGTGCTGCAGGCAGGGGATCGAGGTAGAGGGAAAGGGGAGAGGAGATGCAAGCGGGCAGGGCAATGAATGCTTGCGTGTTTGTTTTTACTTGAGGGTCAGGTGTGACACGGGCGTCAGCAGTTGCATTTTGAGTGTAATATAGGCAGACAACAGAGTCATTTCACTATTCCCCTTCCCTTCAATTTTTAGTGAGGTTCTACCCGAAACACCCCCCTCCAAAGCGAAATTAGTTAAGCCCAAGCCCATAACTCAAAAATGACTTCTTTACATCTTTTATGGCTTATTTTGACAATATGCCCTGAAAAGGCGGAATCGAACTGGCCCTTAACCTGCAATTCAATTGTGCGTGCAATGATGAATCACTCCTGCCTGCTATCTGTACATTTAGGCATCATCATACATGGCATAACCTAATACATGTGCATTCCATTGTAGAATCTGGAATATGCAATGTTTATGTTAGTTCATACGTTGCACATGATGTTTAAATGCCCCTTAAATCTGGTCAGTCAAGTGATGGTCTTTAAGCCTCCTTCTTTGCTTCTTTTCTTGATATGTAAGATTTGCTCACACATCTGTTCAATTGCTTGTTTGCATCAGCCAGCCATACTAGGACTGTTTGCTTTGATTACTTGCTGTTCTTGACCTAACACTCTAACAGAGCTTGTCAACGATTTAAACACTAAGGGCTGCTGTAGTGGGGCCTTGTCTAACTCATAGGTGACATAAAGGTTTGGCTGTACACTACAGTAGGCTCTCCAAGAGTACCTGGAGATCCAGTTCGAAGGTATGCCTAGTTTTTACATAGTGCAGACATAGTAAATGCTCATTTCATTGTGTGCAAGTGCAAGAGATGCGGCATGTTTCATTATGTGGTGTTGTTTTGTTATAATCTCATCCTTTTGTGTTCACAGACTGGAAAGTATGCATATTTATCTTCCAAGGAGACGAGTAACTAGTTTGTGTCACCTTGCAGAGGGGGTGCAATGAAGATAAGATTGAGGATTTCCAAGTACAAGATGTTAGGAAGGAGCCTTGCAAGAGAAGTAGGAGCTGCGCTGAGCCTCTTCAACCTGCTAAGGTAAGTCACTGTATGCAACTCAACAGTTCAATTCCTTGTTTGTTTCAGGCATAGTTAATTTTCTCTTTTCAATTGCTTTATTTGTCCTCAGTTAATGAGATGCCCAAATAATCATGCCTGATGTTCGGTACTTGTATCACTATTAGTTGACATAATTAAAGGCCTTACCATTTAATTACTCTGCCGAAGTGTGCCTGAAGCTTTGAAGTCTATTAACCAACTATTATTGCATGAGGCTCACAATCTAGTTTATACTACGCTAATGATTGCATAGTTTTGCCTGCTGTAGTATGTTTGTATGAAACCCTCTGCTGTTCATTATGCTCCCTAAGACTTTAATTGAGGCACAGAATGGCCAACTGCTTGCTTACTTATACGCAACGTGCTGTCTAAATTTGTAACTTGTCTGTGTTTTCGATTGGGCCCCAACATCATGCTCCTCTGGTGAGCTAAGAGGGATTTCTGTATGCAGGCTGCACAGACTATCTTTTTTATAATTTTTAAAATATCACCTGCTTATGCTTCATGACGTGTAACATTTTTTTTGAAAGTGACGTGTAACATTATTGTTAGTCCTGTTTTGCCATGTAGTACAAAATAGTGTCTTGTTCGCTTCACTGTTGTAACTATATTTTTGCCCTAGTCATGTGTACTTACAGAAACATTTCAGGATGAAGTGACATCAACACAAAGATCTGCGAGCAGTGCGGCATGGCCGTTACCGAATGATTATGGATTGGAATTGGAATGTGCTGATGTTCTCGAGCATCAACTAGAGGTGGCAAGACAACGTGTACATGATTGTCAACGTATAATCAACAAGTTGAGACTGGACATGCAGGTATTAGATGCAGGAGTCAAAAAATGAAACAAGACACTGAGGTAACCATGAAGGAATTGGAGATTTTGCAGACTGAAATTTGTGCTATCTGAATCCGGCCAATCCTATTTTCTGAAGAGATTATAGTTCAAATGGAGTTAAGTTGATGCGCGTCCATGATGTATGAGCTGTATTTGCCCAGTGTATGTAATTTGCTGTTTGTGTATGCTTTATTATCACCTGTGCCGAACCATAATGCCCAGTGGGTATAATCGGCTGTAATTTCTTTATTGTATAGTGTAGGATTATTCTACCTTTCTATGCCTTGATCTCTTTGTTGTATAGTGTATGCTTTTTAGAGGTGATAGTATTGAGTAGGATAATTCTTTGAATATGCTATATCGTTCAAACGGGGGCCAACTCGCCCGACCATGGCCCTTCACGGGCCGTCGGATCCATGGGCCTTCTACGTCTCGTAGGATCCATGGGCCTTCTACGTCTCGTAGGATCCATGGGCCTTGTACGTCTCGTAGGATCCATGGGCCTTCTACGTCTCGTAGGATCCATGGGCCTTCTACGTCTCGTAGGATCCATGGGCCGCCGACTCATTTATGGGTCTTGTACGGGCCTTTAATGGGCCGTAGACGGGCCTTTAATGGAAATCGTACGTTTTATGGGCTGACCATAACGGGCCGTTAATAGGCCGTATTTGGTGATGCTATGAAAATGGCCCAACAGACTAACGGTCCACAAACGGGCCGACTGTAACGACGGGCTGAATTTGGCCCACAAGCAGAAAATGACAGTAACGGGCCGTAAGTAACCGAATGCTGCAAATGAGCCCAAGAATAAATGGGCCCTCAGAAGGCCGAAAGTTAACTTGGGCTGGAAACGGCCCAACGGAATAACGGGCCGTTAATGGGTATAAAGTGATACACTGTTCATTACGGGCCAGTTTCACCACGGGCCGTTAATGGGTGTAAAGTAATACACTGTTCACTACAGGCCAGTTTCCGCACGGGCCGCTAATGGGCCAAGAGTTACAAAGGGCCTCATATGGGCTGAAAGACGTCATGGGCTATACATGGGCCAGAAGTGAAAACGGGTTGGAATCATATTGGATGGCCCAGATGATGCTACTGGGCCTAATTCGGATAGGGCGTAACGGACCTTCGGTTAGCGGGCTGTAAATGGGCTATATGCGAACAGGCCGTTAACAGGCTTTCCATGGGCTGGCCCGCCAGCTTTTGACCAAGTAAACGGGCCGGCCTTTTCACATGAATGGGCCACTGTTGGGCCGTGCCACGTGTCGATGTATCATAGGCGCCTTCTGTCCAGTGAGTGGATGACATATGTCCCAACGATGAGCCGACACGTGTTTCCTCTAGCCAATGATGATTTTACACGTGGAAAATCCCCAGTGGTCGGGGCTGTTAACGGGTTATCGGATCCAAAACCCGACCCGATAGCTTAACGGCGTTCCGTTATGGTGGATGCCACGTGTCGGTCACCCTTGACGAAAGCACTTCTGTGACGCGCGATTTATCGTCATGGAAGTGGACACTTCCATGATGATAATTTTGGTAATGTCATGGAACACTTCTACGACAGCACAGGTATGACTATCTTGATTCTGTCATAAATTTGTCATGGATGTACATGCATGACAAAAAACGCGACCTACTGTGACAAACACGTATCATCATGGAAGTGTATTTTTTTTGTAGTGTGATGGAGATCATGACGGTGCTTTGAAGATGGAGATCAAAGGCACAAGATGATGATGGCCATATCATGTCACATATTTGGATTGCATGTGATGTTTATCTTTTATGCATCTTATTTTGCTTAGTACGGCGGTAGCATTATAATATGATCCCTTACTAAAATTTCAAGGTATAAGTGTTCTACCTGAGTATGCACCATTGCGATAGTTCGTCGTGCTGAGACACCATGTGATGATCGGATGTGATAAGCTCTACGTTCACATACAACGGGTGCAAGACAGTTTTGCACATGCGGAATACTCAGGTTAAACTTGACGAGCCTAGCATGTACAGACATGGCCTCGAAACACCGGAGACCGAAAGGTTGAGCGTGAATCATATAGTAGATATGATCAACATAGAGATGTTCACCATTGAAAACTACTCCATCTCACGTGATGATCGGACATGGTTTAGTTGATTTGGGTCACGTGATCATTTAGATGACTCGAGGGATGTCTATCTAAGTGGGAGTTCTTAAGTAATATGATTAATTGAACTTAATTTTTCATGAACTTAGTCCTGATAGTTTTTGCATATCTATGTTGTATATTAATGGCCCGTGCTACCGTTCCCTTGAATTTTAATGTGTTCCTAGAGAAAGCTGGGTTGAAAGATGATGGTAGCAACTACACGGACTGGGTCCGTAACTTGAGGATTATCCTCATTGCTACACAGAAGAATTATGTCCTTGATGCACCGCTAGGTGTGCCCCCCCAGCAACTGCAGACGTTGTGAACGCCTGGCAGTCGCGTGTTGATGACTACTCGATAGTTCAGTGTGCCATGCTTTACGCCTTAGAATCGGGACTTTAAAGATGTTTTGAACTTCATGGGACCATATGAGATGTTCCAGGAGTTGAAGTTAATATTTCTAGGAAATGCACGAGTTGAGAGATATGAAGTCTCCAACAAGTTCTATAGTTGCAAGATGGAGGAGAACAGTTCTGCCAGTGAACACATACTCAGAATGTCTGGGTATCATAACCACTTAACTCAGCTAGGAGTTAATCTTCCAGATGATAGTGTTATTGACAGAGTTCTTCAATCACTCCCACCAAGCTATAAAGGCTTCATGATGAACTATAATATGCAAGGGATGGAGAAGACTATTCCCGAGCTCTTCGCAATGCTCAAAGCTGCGGAGGTAGAAATCAAGAAGGAGCATCAAGTGTTGATGGTTAACAAGACCACTAGTTTCAAGAAAAAGGGCAAAGGAAAGAAGGGGAACTTCAAGAAGAATGGCATGCAAGTTGCCACTCCCGGGAAGAAGCCCAAGACTAGACCTAAGCCTAAAACTGAGTGCTTCTATAGCAAAGGAATTGGTCACTGGAAGCGGAACTGCCCCAAGTATTTGGCAGATAAGAAGGATGGCAAAGTGAACAAAGGTATATGTGATATACATGTTATTGATGTGTACCTTACTAATGCTCGTGGTAGTGCCTGGGTATTTGATACCGGTGCGGTTGCTCATATTTGTAACTCGAAATAGGGACTACAGATTAAACAAAGATTAGCTAAGGACGAGGTGACGATGCACGCCGGGAATGGTTCCAAGGCCGATGTGATCGCTGTCGGCACTCTACCTCTACATCTACCTTCAGGATTAGTTTTAGACATGAATAATTGTTATTTGGTGCCAGGGTTGAGCATGAACATTACATCTGGATCTTGTTTAATGTGAGACGGTTATTCATTTAAATTAGAGAATAATGGTTGTTCTATTTATATGAGTAATATATTTTATGGTCATGCACCCTTGAAGAGTGGTCTATTTTTGTTGAATCTCGATCGTGGTGATACACATATTCATAATATTGATGCCAAAATATGCAAAGTTGATAATGAAAGTGCAACATATTTGCGGCACTGTCGTTTAGGTCATATTGGTGTAAAGCGCTTGAAGAAACTCCTGTTAGGAAACGTAGCATGCAATTTCAAAAAATTTCCTACGATCATGCAAGATCTATCTAGGAGATGCATAGCAATGAGAGGGGGAGAGTGTGTCCATGTACCCTCGCAGACTGAAAGTGGAAGCGTTAGCTTAACGCGGTTGATGTGGTTGAACGTCTTCTCGATTCAACCGATCAAGCACCGAACGTACGACACCTCCGAGTTCTGCACACGTTTAGCTCGATGACGTCCCTCGAACTCTTGATCCAGTAGAGCATCGAGGAAGTAGATGAGTTCCGTCAGCACGACGGCGTGGTGACGGTGATGATAAAGTTATCCGCGCAGGGCTTCGCCTAAGCACTAGGAAACTATTACCGGAGGTGTAAACTGTGGAGGGGCCGCCGCACACGGCTTGGAACAATTGTGTGTCTAGAGGCGCCCCTCCCACGTATACAAAGGAGGGAGAGGGGAGGAGGCCGGCCAAGGCGCGCCCCCAAGTGGGGAGTGTTGGGGAACGTAGCAGAAATTCAAAATTTTCTACGCATCACCAAGATCAATCTATGGATTAACTAGCAACGAGAGAGAGGGGAGTGCATCTTCATACCCTTGAAGATCGCGATGCGGAAGCGTTGCAAGAACGCGGTCGGTGGAGTCGTACACGAAGCGATTCAGATCGCGGCCGAATCCGATCTAAGCACCGAACAACGGTGCCTCCGCGTTCAACACACATGCAGCCCGGTGACGTCTCCCGCGCCTTGATCCAGCAAGGGAGAGGGAGAGGTTGCGGAAGACTCCGTCCAGCAGCAGCACGACGGCGTGGTGGTGGTGGAGGAGCGTGGCACTCTAGCAGGGCTTCGCCAAGCACTGCGAGAGACGAAGAGGGAGAGGGGTAGGGCTGCGCCAAGAGAGAGGGAGACTCGTGTCTTCTGCAGCCCCAAAACCCCCACTATTTATAGGAGGAGGGGAGGAGGGTGCGCCCCTCTAGGTTTCCCACCCCTAGGGGTGGCGGCCAGCCCTAGATTGGATGGAGGGGGGCGCGCCCTAGGGTGGGCCTTAGGCCCATCTGCGCCTAGGGTTTTCCCCCATTCCCCCATTCCCTGCGCCTTGGGCCTCTTGTGGGAGGCGCACCAGCCCACCTAGGGGCTGGTCCCTTCCCACACTTGGCCCACGCAGGCCTCCGGGGTTGGTGGCCCCTCCCAGTAGACCCCCGGAACCCTCCGGTGGTCCCGGTACATTACCGGTGACGCCCGAAACTCTTCCGGTGGCCAAAACCTCACTTCCTATATATTATTCTTTACCTCCGAACCATTCCGGAACTCCTCGTGACGTCCGGGATCTCATCCGGGACTCCAAACAACATTCGGTAACCACGTATATCTATTCCCTATAACCCTAGCGTCATCGAACCTTAAGTGTGTAGACCCTACGGGTTCGGGAACCATGCAGACATGACCGAGACGTTCTCCGGCCAATAACCAACAGCGGGATCTGGATACCCATGTTGGCTCCCACATGTTCCACGATGATCTCATCGGATGAACCACGATGTCGGGGATTCAATCAATCCCGTATACAATTCCCTTTGTCAATCGGTATGTTACTTGCCCGAGATTCGATCGCCGGTATCCCAATACCTCGTTCAATCTCGTTACCGGCAAGTCACTTTACTCGTTCCGTAATGCATGATCCCGTGGCTAACTACTTAGTCACATTGAGCTCATTATGATGATGCATTACCGAGTGGGCCCAGAGATACCTCTCCGTCATACGGAGTGACAAATCCCAGTCTCGATTCGTGCCAACCCAACAGACACTTTCGGAGATACCTGTAGTGTACCTTTATAGCCACCCAGTTACGTTGTGACGTTTGGTACACCCAAAGCATTCCTACGGTATCCGGGAGTTGCACAATCTCATGGTCTAAGGAAATGATACTTGACATTAGAAAAGCTCTTAGCAAACGAACTACACGATCTTGTGCTATGCTTAGGATTGGGTCTTGTCCATCACATCATTCTCCTAATGATGTGATCCCGTTATCAATGACATCCAATGTCCATGGTCAGGAAACCATAACCATCTATTGATCAACGAGCTAGTCAACTAGAGGCTTACTAGGGACATGTTGTGGTCTATGTATTCACACATGTATTACGGTTTCCAGTTAATACAATTATAGCATGAACAATAGACAATTATCATGAACAAGGAAATACAATAATAACCATTTTATTATTGCCTCTAGGGCATATTTCCAACAGTCTCCCACTTGCACTAGAGTCAATAATCTAGTTCACATCACTATGTGATTGTAATGAATCCAACACCCATGGGGTTTGTTCATATCTCGCTTGTGAGAGAGGTTTTTAGTCAACGGGTCTGAACCTTCCAGATCCGTGTGTGCTTTACAAATCTCTATGTCATCTTGTAGATGCAGCTACCACGCGCTACTTGGAGCTATTCCAAATAACTGCTCTACTATACGAATCCGGTTTACTACTCAGAGTCATCCGGATTAGTGTCAAAGTTTGCATCGACGTAACCCTTTACGACGAACTCTTTTACCACCTCCATAATCGAGAAAATTCCTTAGTCCACTAGTTACTAAGGATAAGTTCGACCGCTGTCATGTGATCCATTCCTGGATCACTCTTGTACCCCTTGACTGACTCATGGCAAGGCACACTTCAGGTGCGGTACACAGCATAGCATACTGTAGAGCCTACGTCTAAAGCATAGGGGACGACCTTCGTCCTTTCTCTCTCTTCTGCCGTGGTCAGGTCTTGAGTCTTACTCAATACTCACACCTTGTAACACAGCCAAGAACTCCTTCTTTGCTGATCTATTTTGAACTCCTTCAAAATCTTGTCACGGTATGTATTCATTTGAAAGTACTATTAAGCGTTTTTGATCTATCCTTATAGATCTTGATGCTCAATGTTCAAGTAGCTTAATCCAGGTTTTCCATTGAAAAACACTTTTCAAATAACCCTGTATGCTTTCCAGAAATTCTACATCATTTCTGATCAACAATATGTTAACAACATATACTCATCAAAAATTCTATAGTGCTCCCACTCACTTCTTTGGAAATACAAGTTTCTCATAAACTTTGTATAAACCCAAAATCTTTGATCATCTCATCAAAGCGTACATTCCAACTCCGAGATGCTTACTCCAGTCCTTAGAAGGATTGCTGGAGCTTTGCATACTTGTTAGCATCTTTCAGGATTGACAAAACCTTCTGGTTGTATCACATACAACCTTTCCTCAAGAAAATCGTCGAGGAAACAATGTTTTGACATCCTATCTGCAAGATTTCATAAATAATGCAGTAACTGCTAATATAATTCCAACAGACTCTTAGCATCGCTACGAGTGAGAAAATCTCATCGTAGTCAACTCCTTGAACTTGTCGGAAAACATCTTAACGACAAGTCGAGCTTTCTTAATGGTGACACTTACCATCATTGTCCGTCTTCCTTTTAAAATCCATCTGCACCCAACAGCCTTACGACCATCAAGTAGTTCTTCCAAAGTCTATACTTTGTTTTATACATGGATCCTCTCTCGGATTTTATGGCCTCGAGCCATTCGTCGGAATCTGGGCCCACCATCGCTTCTCCATAGCTCGTAGGTTCATTGTTGTCTAGCAACATGACTTCCAAGACAGGATTACGTACCACTCTGAAGTAGTACGCATCCTTGTCGTCCTACGAGGTTTGGTAGTGACTTGATCCGAAGTTTCATGATCACTATCATAAGCTTCCACTTCAATTGGTGTAGGTGCCACAGGAACAACTTCTTGTGCCCTGCTACACACTAGTTGAAGTGACGGTTCAATAACCTCATCAAGTCTCCACCATCCTCCCACTCAATTCTTTCGAGAGAAACTTTTCCTCGAGAAAGGACCCGTTTCTAGAAACAATCACTTTTGCTTCCAGATCTGAAATAGGAGGTATACCCAACTGTTTTGGGTATTCTATGAAGATGCATTTATCCGCTTTGGGTTCGAGCTTATCAGCCTGAAACTTTTTCACATAAGCGTCGCAGCCCCAAACTTTTAAGAAACGACAGCTTAGGTTTCTCTAAACCATAGTTCATACGGTGTCGTCTCAACGGAATTGCGTGGTGCCCTATTTAAAGTGAATGCGGTTGTCTCTAATGCCTAACCCATAAACGATAGTGGTAATTCGATAAGAGACATCATGGTATGCACCATATCCAATAGGGTGCAGTTATGATGTTCGGACACACCATCACACTATGGTGTTCCAGGCGGTATTAGTTGTGAAACAATTTCCACAATGTCTTAATTGTGTGCCAAACTCGTAACTCAGATATTCATCTCTATGATCATATCACAGACATTTTATCCTCTTGTCACGACGATCTTCAACTTCACTCTGAAATTACTTGAACCTTTCAATAATTCAGACTTGTGTTTCATCAAGTAAATATACTCAGCATCTACTCAAATCATCTGTGAAGTAAGAACATAACGATATCCACTGCATGCCTCAGCACTCATTGGACTGCACACATCAAAATGTATTACTTCCAACAAGTTGCTTTCTTGTTCCATCTTACTGAAAACGAGGCCTTTCAGTCATCTTGCCCATGTGGTATGATTTGCATGTCTCAAGTGATTCAAAATCAAGTGAGTCCAAACGATCCATCTGTATGGAGTTTCTTCATGCATATATACCAATAGACATGGTTCGCATGTCTCAATCTTTTCAAAAACGAGTGAGTCCAAAGATCCATCAACATGGAGCTTCTTCATGCGTTTTATACCAATATGACTCAAATGGCAGTGCCACAAGTATGTGGTACTATCATTACTATCTTATATCTTTTGGCATGAACATGTGTATCACTACGATCGAGATTCAATAAACCATTCATTTTAGGTGCAAGACCATTGAAGGTATTATTCAAATAGACAGAGTAACCATTATTCTCCTTAAATGAATAACCGTATTGCGATAAACATAATCCAATCATGTCTATGCTCAACGCAAACACCAAATAACAATTATTTAGGTTTAACACCAATCTCGATGGTAGAGGGAGCATGCGATGCTTGATCACATCAACCTTGGAAACACTTCCAACACATATCGTCATCTCACCTTTAGCTAGTCTCCGTTTATTCCGTAGCCTTTTATTTCGAGTTACCAACACTTAGCAACCGAACCGGTATCTAATACCCTGGTGCTACTAGGAGTACTAGTAAAGTACACATTAATATAATGTATATCCAATATACTTCTGTCGACCTTGCCTGCCTTCTCATCTACCAAGTATCTAGGGTAGTTCTGCTTCAGTGACCGTTCCCCTCATTACAGAAGCACTTAGTCTCGGGTTTGGGTTCAACCTTGGGTTTCTTCACTAGAGCAGCAACTGATTTGCCGTTTCATGAAGTATCCCTTCTTTCCCTTGCCCTTCTTGAAACTAGTGGTTTTACTAACCATCAACAATTGATGCTCCTACTTGATTTCTACTTTCGCGGTGTCAAACATCGCGAGTTGCTCAAGGATCATCATGTCTATCCCTGATATGTTATAGTTCATCACGAAGCTCTAATAGCTTGGTGGCAGTGACTATGGAGAACCATCACTATCTCATCTGGAAGATTAACTCCCACTCGATTCAAGCGATTGTAGTACTCAGACAATCTGAGCACATGCTCAACGATTGAGCTTTTCTCCCTTAGTTTGCAGGCTTAAGAAACTTGTCAGAGGTCTCATACCTCTTGACGTGGGCACTAGCCTGAAATCCCAATTTCAGCTCTTGGAACATCTCATATGTTCTGCGACGTTTCAAAATGTCTTCGGTGCCTCAATTCTAAACCGTTAACATTACGCACTGAACTATCACGTAGTCATCAAAACGTGTATGTCAGATGTTCGCAACATCCACAGACGACGCTCGAGGTTCAGCACACCGAGCGGTGCATTAAGGACATAAGCCTTCTGCGCAGCAATGAGGACAATCCTCAGTTTACGGACCCAGTCCGCATAATTGCTACTGTCAACTTTCAACTAAATTTTCTCTAGGAACATATCTTAAACGTAGAACTAAAGCGTAAGCTATGACATAATTTGCAAAGACCTTTTGACTATGTTCATGATAATTAAGTTCATCTGATTATTTAATGAACTCCCACTTAGATAGACATCCCTCTAGTCATCTAAGTGAAACATGATCCGAATCGACTAGACCGTGTCCGATCATCACGTGAGACGGACTAGTCAAGATCGGTGAACATATCCATGTTGATCGTATCTACTATACGACTCATGTTCGACCTTTCGGTCTCTTGTGTTCCGAGGCCATGTCTGTACATGCTAGGCTCGTCAAGTCAACCTAAGTGTTTCGCATGTGTAAATCTGGCTTACACCCGTTGTATGCGAACGTTAGAATCTATCACACCCGATCATCACGTGGTGCTTCGAAACAACGAACCTTCGCAACGGTGCACAGTTAGGGGGAACACATCTCTTGAAATTTTAGTGAGGGATCATCTTATTTATGCTACCGTCGTTCTAAGCAAATAAGATGTAAACATGACAAACATCACATGCAAATCATAAAGTGACATGATATGGCCAATATCATCTTGCGCCTTTTGATCTCCATCTTCGAGGCGCGGCATGATCACCTTCGTCACCGGCATGACACCATGATCTCCATCATCATGATCTCCATATCGTGTCTTCATGAAGTTGTCTCGCCAACTATTACTTCTACTACTATGGCTAACGGTTAGCAATAAAGTAAAGTAATTACATGGCGTTTTTCATTGACACGCAGGTCATACAATAAATTAAGACAACTCCTATGGCTCCTGCCGGTTGTCATACTCATCGACATGCAAGTCGTGATTCCTATTACAAGAACATGATCAATCTCATACATCACATATATATAATTCATCACATCCTTTTGGCCATATCACATCACATAGCATACCCTGCAAAAACAAGTTAGACGTCCTCTAATTGTTGTTGCATGTTTTACGTGGCTGCTATGGGTTTCTAGCAAGAACGTTTCTTACCTACGCAAAAGCCACAACGGTGATATGCCAATTGCTATTTACCCTTCATAAGGACCCTCTTCATCGAATCCGATCCGACTAAAGTGGGAGAGACAGACACCCGCTAGCCACCTTATGCATCAAGTGCATGTCAGTCGGTGGAACCTGTCTCACGTAAGAGTACGTGTAAGGTCGGTCCGGGCCGCTTCATCCCACAATGCCGCCGAATCAAGATAAGACTAGTAACGGCAAGCAAATTGAACAAATCATCGCCCACAACTACTTTGTGTTCTACTCGTGCATAGAATCTACGCATAGACCTAGCTCATGATGCCACTGTTGGGGAACGTAGCAGAAATTCAAAATTTTCTACGCATCACCAAGATCAATCTATGGATTAACTAGCAACGAGAGAGAGGGGAGTGCATCTTCATACCCTTGAAGATCGCGATGCGGAAGCGTTGCAAGAACGCGGTCGGTGGAGTCGTACACGAAGCGATTCAGATCGCGGCCGAATCCGATCTAAGCACCGAACAACGGTGCCTCCGCGTTCAACACACATGCAGCCCGGTGACGTCTCCCGCGCCTTGATCCAGCAAGGGAGAGGGAGAGGTTGGGGAAGACTCCGTCCAGCAGCAGCACGACGGCGTGATGGTGGTGGAGGAGCGTGGCACTCCAGCAGGGCTTCGCCAAGCACTGCGAGAGACGAGGAGGGAGAGGGGTAGGGCTGCGCCAAGAGAGAGGGAGACTCGTGTCTTCTGCAGCCCCAAAACCCCCACTATTTATAGGAGGAGGGGAGGAGGGTGCGCCCCCTCTAGGTTTCCCACCCCTAGGGGTGGCGGCCAGCCCTAGATTGGATGGGGGAGGGGGGGGGGCGCGCCCTAGGGTGGGCCTTAGGCCCATCTGCGCCTAGGGTTTTCCCCCATTCCCCCATTCCCTGCGCCTTGGGCCTCTTGTGGGAGGCGCACCAGCCCACCTAGGGGCTGGTCCCTTCCCACACTTGGCCCACGCAGGCCTCCGGGGTTGGTGGCCCCTCCCAGTAGACCCCCGGAACCCTCCGGTGGTCCCGGTACATTACCGGTGACGCCCGAAACTCTTCCGGTGGCCAAAACCTCACTTCCTATATATTATTCTTTACCTCCGAACCATTCCGGAACTCCTCGTGACGTCCGGGATCTCATCCGGGACTCCAAACAACATTCGGTAACCACGTATATCTATTCCCTATAACCCTAGCGTCATCGAACCTTAAGTGTGTAGACCCTACGGGTTCGGGAACCATGCAGACATGACCGAGACGTTCTCCGGCCAATAACCAACAGCGGGATCTGGATACCCATGTTGGCTCCCACATGTTCCACGATGATCTCATCGGATGAACCACGATATCGGGGATTCAATCAATCCCGTATACAATACCCTTTGTCTATCGGCATGTTACTTGCCCGAGATTCGATCGTCGGTATCCCAATACCTCGTTCAATCTCGTTACCGGCAAGTCACTTTACTCGTTCCGTAACGCATGATCCCGTGGCTAACTCTTAGTCACATTGAGCTCATTATGATGATGCATTACCGAGTGGGCCCAGAGATACCTCTCCGTCATACGGAGTGACAAATCCCAGTCTCGATTCGTGCCAACCCAACAGACACTTTCGGAGATACCTGTAGTGTACCTTTATAGCCACCCAGTTACGTTGTGACGTTTGGTACACCCAAAGCATTCCTACGGTATCCGGGAGTTGCACAATCTCATGGTCTAAGGAAATGATACTTGACATTAGAAAAGCTCTTAGCAAACGAACTACACGATCTTGTGCTATGCTTAGGATTGGGTCTTGTCCATCACATCATTCTCCTAATGATGTGATCCCGTTATCAATGACATCCAATGTCCATGGTCAGGAAACCATAACCATCTATTGATCAACGAGCTAGTCAACTAGAGGCTTACTAGGGACATGTTGTGGTCTATGTATTCACACATGTATTACGGTTTCCAGTTAATACAATTATAGCATGAACAATAGACAATTATCATGAACAAGGAAATACAATAATAACCATTTTATTATTGCCTCTAGGGCATATTTCCAACAGTCTCCCACTTGCACTAGAGTCAATAATCTAGTTCACATCACTATGTGATTGTAATGAATCCAACACCCATGGGGTTTGTTCATATCTCGCTTGTGAGAGAGGTTTTTAGTCAACGGGTCTGAACCTTCCAGATCCGTGTGTGCTTTACAAATCTCTATGTCATCTTGTAGATGCAGCTACCACGCGCTACTTGGAGCTATTCCAAATAACTGCTCTACTATACGAATCCGGTTTACTACTCAGAGTCATCCGGATTAGTGTCAAAGTTTGCATCGACGTAACCCTTTACGACGAACTCTTTTACCACCTCCATAATCGAGAAAATTCCTTAGTCCACTAGTTACTAAGGATAAGTTCGACCGCTGTCATGTGATCCATTCCTGGATCACTCTTGTACCCCTTGACTGACTCATGGCAAGGCACACTTCAGGTGCGGTACACAGCATAGCATACTGTAGAGCCTACGTCTAAAGCATAGGGGACGACCTTCGTCCTTTCTCTCTCTTCTGCCGTGGTCAGGTCTTGAGTCTTACTCAATACTCACACCTTGTAACACAGCCAAGAACTCCTTCTTTGCTGATCTATTTTGAACTCCTTCAAAATCTTGTCACGGTATGTATTCATTTGAAAGTACTATTAAGCGTTTTTGATCTATCCTTATAGATCTTGATGCTCAATGTTCAAGTAGCTTAATCCAGGTTTTCCATTGAAAAACACTTTTCAAATAACCTTGTATGCTTTCCAGAAATTCTACATCATTTCTGATCAACAATATGTTAACAACATATACTCATCAAAAATTCTATAGTGCTCCCACTCACTTCTTTGGAAATACAAGTTTCTCATAAACTTTGTAAAACCCAAAATCTTTGATCATCTCGTCAAAGCGTACATTCCAACTCCGAGATGCTTACTCCAGTCCTTAGAAGGATTGCTGGAGCTTTGCATACTTGTTAGCATCTTTCAGGATTGTCAAAACCTTCTGGTTGTATCACATACAACCTTTCCTCAAGAAAATCGTCGAGGAAACAATGTTTTGACATCCTATCTGCAAGATTTCATAAATAATGCAGTAACTGCTAATATAATTCCAACAGACTCTTAGCATCGCTACGAGTGAGAAAGTCTCATCGTAGTCAACTCCTTGAACTTGTCGGAAAACATCTTAACGACAAGTCGAGCTTTCTTAATGGTGACACTTACCATCATTGTCCGTCTTCCTTTTAAAATCCATCTGCACCCAACAGCCTTACGACCATCAAGTAGTTCTTCCAAAGTCTATACTTTGTTTTATACATGGATCCTCTCTCGGATTTTATGGCCTCGAGCCATTCGTCGGAATCTGGGCCCACCATCGCTTCTCCATAGCTCGTAGGTTCATTGTTGTCTAGCAACATGACTTCCAAGACAGGATTACGTACCACTCTGAAGTAGTACGCATCCTTGTCGTCCTACGAGGTTTGGTAGTGACTTGATCCGAAGTTTCATGATCACTATCATAAGCTTCCACTTCAATTGGTGTAGGTGCCACAGGAACAACTTCTTGTGCCCTGCTACACACTAGTTGAAGTGACGGTTCAATAACCTCATCAAGTCTCCACCATCCTCCCACTCAATTCTTTCGAGAGAAACTTTTCCTCGAGAAAGGACCCGTTTCTAGAAACAATCACTTTTGCTTCCAGATCTGAAATAGGAGGTATACCCAACTGTTTTGGGTATTCTATGAAGATGCATTTATCCGCTTTGGGTTCGAGCTTATCAGCCTGAAACTTTTTCACATAAGCGTCGCAGCCCCAAACTTTTAAGAAACGACAGCTTAGGTTTCTCTAAACCATAGTTCATACGGTGTCGTCTCAACGGAATTGCGTGGTGCCCTATTTAAAGTGAATGCGGTTGTCTCTAATGCCTAACCCATAAACGATAGTGGTAATTCGATAAGAGACATCATGGTATGCACCATATCCAATAGGGTGCAGTTATGATGTTCGGACACACCATCACACTATGGTGTTCCAGGCGGTATTAGTTGTGAAACAATTTCCACAATGTCTTAATTGTGTGCCAAACTCGTAACTCAGATATTCATCTCTATGATCATATCACAGACATTTTATCCTCTTGTCACGACGATCTTCAACTTCACTCTGAAATTACTTGAACCTTTCAATAATTCAGACTTGTGTTTCATCAAGTAAATATACTCAGCATCTACTCAAATCATCTGTGAAGTAAGAACATAACGATATCCACTGCATGCCTCAGCACTCATTGGACTGCACACATCAAAATGTATTACTTCCAACAAGTTGCTTTCTTGTTCCATCTTACTGAAAACGAGGCCTTTCAGTCATCTTGCCCATGTGGTATGATTTGCATGTCTCAAGTGATTCAAAATCAAGTGAGTCCAAACGATCCATCTGTATGGAGTTTCTTCATGCATATATACCAATAGACATGGTTCGCATGTCTCAATCTTTTCAAAAACGAGTGAGTCCAAAGATCCATCAACATGGAGCTTCTTCATGCGTTTTATACCAATATGACTCAAATGGCAGTGCCACAAGTATGTGGTACTATCATTACTATCTTATATCTTTTGGCATGAACATGTGTATCACTACGATCGAGATTCAATAAACCATTCATTTTAGGTGCAAGACCATTGAAGGTATTATTCAAATAAACAGAGTAACCATTATTCTCCTTAAATGAATAACCGTATTGCGATAAACATAATCCAATCATGTCTATGCTCAACGCAAACACCAAATAACAATTATTTAGGTTTAACACCAATCTCGATGGTAGAGGGAGCATGCGATGCTTGATCACATCAACCTTGGAAACACTTCCAACACATATCGTCATCTCACCTTTAGCTAGTCTCCGTTTATTCCGTAGCCTTTTATTTCGAGTTACCAACACTTAGCAACCGAACCGGTATCTAATACCCTGGTGCTACTAGGAGTACTAGTAAAGTACACATTAATATAATGTATATCCAATATACTTCTGTCGACCTTGCCTGCCTTCTCATCTACCAAGTATCTAGGGTAGTTCTGCTTCAGTGACCGTTCCCCTCATTACAGAAGCACTTAGTCTCGGGTTTGGGTTCAACCTTGGGTTTCTTCACTAGAGCAGCAACTGATTTGCCGTTTCATGAAGTATCCCTTCTTTCCCTTGCCCTTCTTGAAACTAGTGATTTTACTAACCATCAACAATTGATGCTCCTACTTGATTTCTACTTCGCGGTGTCAAACATCGCGAGTTACTCAAGGATCATCATGTCTATCCCTGATATGTTATAGTTCATCACGAAGCTCT
This sequence comes from Triticum aestivum, assembly GCF_018294505.1. NCBI lineage: Eukaryota > Viridiplantae > Streptophyta > Magnoliopsida > Poales > Poaceae > Triticum > Triticum aestivum. Next base: position 313,884,835 of record NC_057796.1, on the reverse strand, counting down.
AATAGCTTGGTGGCAGTGACTATGGAGAACCATCACTATCTCATCTGGAAGATTAACTCCCACTCGATGCAAGCGATTGTAGTATTCAGACAATCTGAGCACATGCTCAACGATTGAGCTTTTCTCCCTTAGTTTGCAGGGTTAAGAAACTTGTCGGAGGTCTCACACCTCTTGACGTGGGCACGAGCCTAAAATCCCAATTTCAGCTCTTGGAACATCTCATATGTTCCGTGACGTTTCAAAATGTCTTCGGTGCCTTAATTCTAAACCGTTTAACATTAAGCACTGAACTATCACGTAGTCATCAAAACGTGTATGTCAGATGTTCGCAACATCCACAGACGACGCTCGAGGTTCAGCACACCGAGCGGTGCATTAAGGACATAAGCCTTCTGCGCAGCAATGAGGACAATCCTCAGTGTACGGACCCAGTCCGCATAATTGCTACTGTCAACTCTTAACTAAATTTTCTCTAGGAACATATCTTAAACTTAGAACTAAAGCGTAAGCTATGACATAATTTGCAAAAACCTTTTGACTATGTTCATGACAATTAAGTTCATCTGATTATTTAATGAACTCCCACTTAGATAGACATCCCTCTAGTCATCTAAGTGATACATGATCCGAATCGACTAGACCGTGTCCGATCATCACGTGAGACGGACTAGTCATCAATGGTGAACATCTCCATGTTGATCGTATCTACTATACGACTCATGTTCGACCTTTCGGTCTCTTGTGTTCCGAGGCCATGTCTGTACATGCTAGGCTCGTCAAGTCAACCTAAGTGTTTCGCATGTGTAAATCTGGCTTACACCCGTTGTATGCGAACGTTAGAATCTATCACACCCGATCATCACGTGGTGCTTCGAAACAACGAACCTTCGCAACGGTGCACAGTTAGGGGAAACACATCTCTTGAAATTTTAGTGAGGGATCATCTTATTTATGCCACCGTCGTTCTAAGCAAATAAGATGTAAACATGACAAACATCACATGCAAATCATAAAGTGACATGATATGGCCAATATCATCTTGCGCCTTTTGATCTCCATCTTCGAGGCGCGCCATGATCACCTTCATCACTGGCATGACACCATGATCTCCATCATCGTGTCTTCATGAAGCTGTCTCGCCAACTATTACTTCTACTACTATGGCTAACGGTTAGAAATAAAGTAAAGTAATTACATGGCGTTTTTCATTGACACGCAGGTCATACAATAAATTAAGACAACTCCTATGGCTCCTGCCGGTTGTCATACTCATTGACATGCAAGTCGTGATTCCTATTACAAGAACATGATCAATGTCATACATCACATATATATAATTCATCACATCCTTTTGGCCATATCACATCACATAGCATACCCTGCAAAAACAAGTTAGACGTCCTCTAATTGTTGTTGCATGTTTTACGTGGCTGCTATGGGTTTCTAGCAAGAACGTTTCTTACCTACGCAAAAGCCACAACGGTGATATGCCAATTGCTATTTACCCTTCATAAGGACCCTCTTCATCGAATCCGATCCGACTAAAGTGGGAGAGACAGACACCCGCTAGCCACCTTATGCATCAAGTGCATGTCAGTCGGTGGAACCTGTCTCACGTAAGAGTACGTGTAAGGTCGGTCCGGGCCGCTTCATCCCACAATGCCGCCGAATCAAGATAAGACTAGTAACGGCAAGCAAATTGAACAAATCATCGCCCACAACTACTTTGTGTTCTACTCGTGCATAGAATCTACGCATAGACCTAGCTCGTGATGCCACTGTTGGGGAACGTAGCAGAAATTCAAAATTTTCTACGCATCACCAAGATCAATCTATGGATTAACTAGCAACGAGAGAGAGGGGAGTGCATCTTCATACCCTTGAAGATCGCGATGCGGAAGCGTTGCAAGAACGCGGTCGGTGGAGTCGTAAACGAAGCGATTCAGATCGCGGCCGAATCTGATCTAAGCACCGAACAACGGTGCCTCCGCGTTCAACACACATGCAGCCCGGTGACGTCTCCCGCGCCTTGATCCAGCAAGGGAGAGGGAGAGGTTGGGGAAGACTCCGTCCAACAGCAGCACGATGGCGTGGTGGTGGTGGAGGAGCATGGCACTCTAGCAGGGCTTTGCCAAGCACTGCGAGAGACGAGGAGGGAGAGGGGTAGGGCTGCGCCAAGAGAGAGGGAGACTCGTGTCTTCTACAGCCCCCAAAACCCCCACTATTTATAGGAGGAAGGGAGGAGGGTGCGCCCCCTCTAGGGTTCCCACCCCTAGGGGTGGCGGCCAGCCCTAGATTGGATGGAGGGGGCGGCCAAGAGGGGGAGAGAGGGGGGCGCGCCCTAGGGTGGGCCTTAGGCCCATCTGCGCCTAGGGTTTTCCCCCTTCCCCCCTTCCCTGCGCCTTGGGCCTCTTGTGGGAGGCGCACCAGCCCACCTAGGAGCTGGTCCCTTCCCACACTTGGCTCACGCAGGCCTCCGGGGTTGGTGGCCCCTCCCGGTAGACCCCCGGAACCCTCCGGTGGTCCCGCTACATTACCGGTGATGCCCGAAACTCTTCCGGTGGCCAAAACCTCACTTCCTATATATTATTCTTTACCTCCGGACCATTCCGGAACTCCTCGTGACGTCCGGGATCTCATCCGGGACTCCAAAAAACATTCGGTAACCACATATATCTATTCCCTATAACCCTAGCGTCATCGAACCTTAAGTGTGTAGACCCTACGGGTTCGGGAACCATGCAGACATGACCGAGACGTTCTCCGGCAAATAACCAACAGCGGGATCTGGATACCCATGTTGGCTCCCATATGTTCCACGATGATCTCATCAGATGAACCACGATGTCGGGGATTCAATCAATCCCGTATACAATTCCCTTTGTCTATCGGCATGTTACTTGCCCGAGATTCGATCGTCGGTATCCCAATACCTCGTTCAATCTTGTTACCGGCAAGTCTCTTTACTCGTTCCGTAACGCATGATCCCGTGGCTAACTCCTTAGTCACATTGAGCTCATTATGATGATGCATTACCGAGTGGGCCCAGAGATACCTCTCCGTCATACGGAGTGACAAATCCCAGTCTCGATTTGTGCCAACCCAACAGACACTTTTGGAGATACCTGTAGTGTACCTTTATAGACACCCAGTTACGTTGTGACGTTTGGTACACCCAAAGCATTCCTACGGTATCCGGGAGTTGCACAATCTCATGGTCTAAGGAAATGATACTTGACATTAGAAAAGCTCTTAGCAAACGAACTACACGATCTTGTGCTATGCTTAGGATTGGGTCTTGTCCATCACATCATTCTCCTAATGATGTGATCCCGTTATCAATGACATCCAATGTCTATGGTCAGGAAACCATAACCATCTATTGATCAACGAGCTAGTCAACTAGAGGCTTACTAGGGACATGTTGTGATCTATGTATTCACACATGTATTACGGTTTCCAGTTAATACAATTATAGCATGAACAATAGACAATTATCATGAACAAGGAAATACAAATAACCATTTTATTATTGCCTCTAGGGCATATTGCCAACAGGGAGGAGTCCTACTAGGACTCCAAGTCCAATTTGGACCCCCATCCTTTTACCGGAGAGGGAAGGGGGGAAGGAGAGGGAAAAGGAGAAGGAAAGGGGGGCGCCGCCCCTTCCCTAATCTAATTCAGACCCCTCCCTTGTGGGGGGCGCCCCAGCCCCTCGTGGGCTGGTGTGCCTTCCTCCCAAGGCCCATGTGGCCCATATCCTTCCCCGGGGGGTTCCGGTAACCCCGCGGTACTTCGATAATTACCCGGTACACTCCAGAACCATTCCGGTGTCCGAATACTATCGTCCAATATATCAGTTTTTACCTCTCGACCATTTAGAGACTCCTCGGCATGTCCATGATCTCATCCGGGACTCCGAACAATATTCGGTCATCAAATCACATAACTCAAACAATATAAATCGTCATCGAACGTTAAGCGTGCGGACCCTACGGGTTCGAGAACTATGCAGACATGACCGAGACACCTCTCTGGTCAATAACCAATAGCGGAACCTAGATGCTCATATTGGCTCCCACATATTCTACGAAGATCTTTATCAGTCAAACTGTAATGACAACATACGTCATTCCCTTTGTCATCGGTATGTTACTTGCCCGAGATTCGATCGTCGGTATCTTCATACCTAGTTCAATCTCGTTACCGGCACGTCTCTTTACTTGTTCCGTAATGCATCATCCCGTAACTAACTCTTTACTCACATTGCTTGCAAGGCTTATCATGATGTGCATTACCGAGAGGGCCTAGAGATACCTCTCTGATACTCGGAGTGACAAATCCTAATCTCGAACTATGCCAACCCAACAAACACCTTCGGAGACACCTGTAGAGCATCTTTATAATCACCCAGTTACGTTGTGACGTTTGATAGCACACAAAGTGTTCCTCCGGTATTCGGGAGTTGCATAATCTCATAGTCAAAGGAATATGTATAAGTCATGAAGAAAGCAATAGCAATAAAACTGAACGATATATATGCTAAGCTAACGGATGGGTCATGTCCATCACATCATTCTCCTAATGATGTGATCTCGTTCATCAAATGACAACACATGTCTATGGTTAGGAAACTTAACCATCTTTGATTAACCAGCTAGTCTAGTAGAGGCTTACTAGGGACACTTGTTTTGTCTATGTATCCACACATGTATCAAGTTTCCGGTTAATACAATTCTAGCATGAATAATAAACATTTATCATGATATAAGGAAATATAAAATAACAACTTTATTATTGCCTCTAGGGCATATTTCCTTCAACTCCATGCGGATGAATTTTTGGAATCACTTGATGCTTGCGAACCATGCCTCATGGGCAAGATGACTAAAACTCCATTCTCCGGAACAATGGAGCGAGCTACTGCTTATTGGAAATAATACATGCCGATGTATGCGGTCCAATGAGTGTTGAGGCTCGCGGTGGGAATCGTTATTTTCTGACCTTCACAAATGATTTGAGCAGATATGGGTATATCTACTTAATGAAACTCAAGTCTGAAACATTTGAAAAGTTCAAAGAATTTCAGAGTGAAGTGGAGAATCATCGTAACGAGAAAATAAAGTTTCTACGATCTGATCGCGGAGGCGAATATTTGAGTTACGAGTTTGACCTTCATTTAAAACAATGTGGAATAGTTTCACAACTCACGCCACCTGGAACACCACAGTGTAATGGTGTGTCCGAACATCGTAACCGTACTTTATTAGATATGGTGCGATCTATGATGTCTCTTACCGATTTACCACTATCGTTTTGGGGTTATGCATTAGAGACAACTGCATTCACTTTAAATAGGGCACCGTCTAAATCCTTTGAGACGACACCGTATGAACTGTGGTTTGGCAAGAAACCTAAGCTGTCATTTCTTAAAGTTTCGGGTTGCGATGCTTATGTGAAAAAGCTTCAGCCTGATAAGCTCGAACCCAAATTGGAGAAGTGCATCTTCATAGGATACCCAAAAGAGACTGTTATCACAGATCCGAAGGCAATATCTTTGTTGCTAAGAATGGATCCTTTCTAGAAAGGAGTTTCTCTCGAAAGAAGTGAGTGGGAGGAAAGTAGAACTTGATGAGGTAATTGTACCTTCTCTCGAATTGGAAAGTAGCTCATCACAGAAAACCGTTCCCGTGTGTAGCATCCCAAATTTTCAATTTGGATGTTATACATAGGTCATCATATGCATGTCATATTTTAATTGCATTTTGATTTTGATTCTAGAAATATTAAGCAACTCAAGGACCCAAGGAGAGAGTTGGAGATTTCACAAATTTTCATATTTGATTTTTCTCAAATTTGAAAAGAGGATCAATTTGATTTTACCATTTTTCTCTCTGTTTATTTCCGATAATAAAAATAAATGAGAGGATTTAAAATGACTTCTCGAAATAAAAGGAATATTGGAGAAGAAATTTTAAAATCAAATTATTATTTTATTTTATTTTTATTTGCTATTTTATTTGAATTAGCAAAATATGTATTTTTGAAAATATTGCATTTTTAGGCCAAAAAAATGTTCACTTTGTTCTAAATATTTTATTTGGACGGTGAAAATTGTTTTTGGCATTTTTATAAAAAAATTGTATATTTATTTAGAATATTTTTCTTTCGGGCGGAATTTATTTTAAAAAAACTTCCCGCCCGACTGGGCCGAAGGCCCAGCCGAGCAGGCCGGCCCACTCCCGCGTCGCCTTCCTCCCGCGCGGGGAGACCGAGCCGCCGCCGCCGCCCGAGTCCGGCCGGGGCACGACTCCCGGTCCGACCCGGCGCCCCCTTCCCCAAGCCGCGCCGTCCCCCGGCCTTTATAACACTGCCCCGCCGCCGCCCCCTCTCCACCCTGTCCAGAGCCGCCGCTAACCACCGCTGCCACCGCGCCATCTCGCCAGATCCCCCCGTCGTCGCCGCCGGCGATTTCTTTCAGTTAACCGGTAAAAAACCGATCCGGTTTTTCCCTCAGTTTTCTCCGGTTTAGTTTTTTTTAGGGTTTTTCTCTCGGTTTTTCGTTCGGTTCTAATTAGCGGACGTTCGTCCGTTAATCCGCGGTAGCGAACATTTTCGTTCGTTAGGGTTTCATAGCGAATGTTAGTTCGTTAGGTTTTTTTTTGTATTTTCGGTCAGGGACCTATTCGCGATTATTTTTATCATAGATTAGTCCCCGATCTTTAAACCCTCGCAACTTTTTGCTCGTTTATCCAAATCTAGTGAAACCAACGCCAAAATCTTCGTCTCGGACCCCTCTTTCCAGATAATCAAGTTGAACATGATTTTGATAATTTAAAATTTGGTTTCAAGCAGATTTGAATTTGAACTTCTTTTGATCGTATTTTGAGTTTCGTAGCTCCGATTTGGTTGATTCTTCTTGCAAATCGAAGCTCTTCAGTTGAACTTTCAGTTTGAATCTTTTCATCTGAGTTTTAGCCTTGCATCTATTGCTTGTATGCTTATGTATGCTATTGTTTGTTTATGATAGAGTTTCCGGAGTGCGAAGCGTGCTACTACGAGTCACTAGGGTTTTCAGATCGTCAGCAAGGCAAGTAACACTTTGATCATATCCCTTTATTACCCAGTTTTTATGCATTAGTTTCAATCCTCAAACATTGCATGTGTAGGATATGATTAACATGTGGGTATTGGGAAGTAGTTGATGAGGTAGAACCTATTGTCTTTTATTCAAACCTTGGGAGTTACTTCTACGTTATGCTCATACTGCTATACTATGCTCGTAGACGTGGTTTGGTTTGAGTGATCCATGACAGATGTGCAAATTATTAATAAATGGTTAACTTAAGGTGGCTATTTTAATACACATTTGGGTGGATGGTTGAGGCACCCTGGAGCACCCAGTGGTTGTCTCGGCACCTGGAGCAATCTAGCGATGTCCTAGGATATCCCGGAGTACCCGTGAGATCATCCTATGGTTCGCCACCCACGCTCAAAGGGATCATGAGATTATTCATGCTAGAAACTTCCGTGTGTAGCCACAAGCCATTATGGGCTCTGGCATAGTTGAGTAAGTTGTGGGAAAATTTTCCATGATGGGCTAGCAGATGTAGGGGATTGTAGGTGTACCAGCCTATCTATTGGTTAAGGGGACCTCTTCGGAAAGACTGTGTCTCGGTCATCCGTTTCTCAAACATCATGTAGTGCGAGAAAATTCAACGGAGGAGATCGAGTCTTGTGGGGAAAAGTGCGCAAACCTCTGCAGAGTGTATAAACTAATCATGGTTAGCCGTGTCCCCGGTTATGGACATCTTGAGTATCTGGTACTTGAATTATTGATTTGATCTCATCACTTTACTTAATTAATTTTGTTGGGTTATAATTATTATTTTGGGATTGAGTTCGAGGAACCTTCTCAATGTTTTCAACCAAGTTGATAGTTAAATAAAATATATTCCTTTGTAGTAGGAAAAAAATTGGCTTTACGCAAAAATGATAACCATAGAGCCTCCACCAGCCATATTTGCATATAGTTATAGCTATTCCTTGTTCATTGCTCTATACTGTTATTTTGCCAGCATATTCCATGTGCTGACCCGTTTCGGGCTGCAACGTATTATGTTGCGGATTTTTCAGACGAAGAGTAAGGTGCGCTAGGTCGTTGTCGTGCACTCAGCTATGCCGTTGGAGTTGATGGACTCATTTATCCTCGATGCTTCCGCAGTTATCTTATTTAGATGGCCTTCAGCCTTATTATTGTAATAAGTACTCTTTTGAGTTATTTCGATGTAATAAGTGTGTGATTGCACTTTTTTATAGATCCTCGAGTACTCTGTGTGTCAGCATTACCGATCCAGGGATGACACTTATACACGGAGATTTCACCGTCTGAGGTCAGATCGCTACAAGATGGTATCAGAGCACACGCTGACTGTAGGACGCGACCACTAAGATAAGCCATAGGTCACTCTTCACTACACATTTCTGACTCTCCTCCATTTTATACTCTATAGATGGCAGACCCAAGGAACAAGTTTGCTCAACCGGATGAAGACACACCTTTTGGACAACACTTGAAGGAAGCCACTAGGTACCTGAACATCGGAATACCAAGCTTCACCATAACTGCGGAAGGACATTCGCTTGTGGAGCGTTGGAAAAGAAAACTCTATGGGCTCAGTAACTGCGGAAGCCACTAGGTACCTGAACATCGGAATACCAAGCTTCAGCCTTCAGCCAAGCTACACCGCCACTTTACCAGAAGAGGAGCGCTGGATGATTCGAGTTCATGTTCCCAGAAGGACATTCGCGCCAGTTACTGAGCCCATAGAGTTTTCTTTTGATTCACCAACCTAGAGTCTAGGAAAGAGCATGGCAGCCCACATTGCCATGGGACGCATCGGCGAAGTTTACAACAAGGATCTTAAGGACACCATCTACCAGATATGTGGGCGCCGAGATGAGCAATGGGAGATGATTAGCACCAGGAGGGACAAGTCCATTACAGCCTACAACCAAGAGTTAAACCAGCACATTCGTCGTCAGGAGAACCAAATGTGTGCCAGCATGCTCAATCTGAAGAAGGTGATGACCATGAACATGGAGTTTGAAGAGGAACTCAAGTCTACACGTGATGGATATGAGGAGGAAATTGTAGTATTATTGGAGAAGAATGAAGACCTGAAGAAGAAGCTAGGAATATTCATGGGAGATCCCGCGCTCGAGGAGGACATCCGTTCTGAAGACTACATCATCATCGATGACACCGACTCCGACCCCGATAGTAGTGATGATGATTACGAAGACGAAGCTGGAGCGGATATCATGGAGTCTTCCACCGATCAAAATTTCTAGACGACCACCATATTATCAGTAGTATTACCCCATGTATATAGTAATAGCCTGAGTATTTTGTAACGGTAGTTTAGATCATTTGCATGCCCTTGTTTGAATTGAGTGGTGTGAAATGAATGTGTTTGTCTCATGTGCATATGGGTAGTGATTTTCCCCTTAGACCTCACTCTATTCAAATCTCTCCCCTCTAAACCCATCAGATGCCTCCGAGATGTGACCCCGGATTTGTCTTCCCACCGGAGCTCACTCAGTTGATCCAACAACAAAATGCCTTGATGCAGTTGCTAGTCCAGAACCAAGGCAACAACAACAACAACAACAACCCACCGCCACCACCTCAAGTTGACAACTTAGCCCGTTTTCTGAGGTTGAATCCGCCGGTGTTTTCCAGTAGCACCGAGCCGATTGTTGCTGATGACTGGCTTCGCATGATTGGAAGGGAGCTAACCACCGCAGGTTGCACAGATGCTGAGAAGGCGCGGTTTGCCGCACATCAACTGGATGGACCCGCAGCCTCATGGTGGGAGAATTACACCGCCACTTTCCCCATAGCCAATGTCACTTGGGATCAGTTTCAGCAAGCATTCCGCACCGCACATGTCTCAACTGGAGCAATGAGCATGAAGAAGCATGAGTTTCGCAACTTACGCCAGGGAAATCGTACTGTGGGAAGTACATGGATGAGTTCAGCAAGTTAGCTCGTTATGCCCCAGATGATGTGGCCACAGATGCCGCGAAGCAGGAGAAGTTTATGGAAGGGCTAAATGATGAGTTGAGTATGCAGTTGATGGTAGCAACATTTTATAACTACAAGGAGTTGGTAGACAGGGCTCTTATGATTGAAGGGAAACAACAGCAAATAGAGAGTCGCAAAAGGAAGTATGGACAAGGGAAGTATAATTCAGGAGCTCAGCAGAAGCCTCATTTTACCCCGAACTCGGGAGGACACACCTGTCGGTTCAATATCCGGCGTCGTAGTAGGGGCCCTAAGCTAGGCGTCTTGGAGCGATGGTAACATGGACACGGGATTTTACCCAGCTTCGGGCTCTCTCGAAGAGATAATACCCTACATGCTGCTTTTGATTGTATTCATACGGGGTGTAGTACAGAGTACATGTATCTACCACGAGATTGTAGTAATGAATATGAGATTGTCTATTGACTAGCCTGGCCTCGGTTTATATAACACACCAGAGGCCTAGGGTTTAGGAGAGTCCTCGTCTTGGGCGCCAAGTCTTGTGGTATCTCCCTTATATGCGGCATGGGCTGCCCGAAGTGGCCCATGAGTGAACCGCCATGGGGGTCCTCGGCCCGATCCAGCTAGTCAGGAGGCGACATGGTGAGTACCCCCTAGTCCAGGACACCGTCAGTTGCCCCCTGAACCAGTCTTAAAGTTGAGGACGCTCCTCGATTCTTCCGAACTGTTCTTCATCTTCAGTCGTCGGTCTTGAAAACTGGTTCAACAAATCTTCTCATCTTTGATCTTGAGGATCGCCGAAGTGAATCCGAAGAGTTTACATGCCGGGTATCCGAGGAGCCCCTTTAAGTTTTCGGCCTTTATCAATGCCTTGTTATTTTAATGCCACACCTCAGGTTTGAAGTGTTTGTCGTGTGGCAGTGTCCTCTTGCATCCGAGCTCCAACGCCGGACTGCATTCGAGGTATCTTTTGCAGCCGAGCACCAATGTCGGACGCTTCCGAGCTCCAATGCCGGAATGTATTCGAAGAGTCTTGTTACGGCCGAGCTCCAATTCCAGACTGCATCCGAGCTCCAACGTCGGACTATGTCCAAGCTCCAACGCCAGACTGTATCCGAGCTCCAACATCAGACTATGTCCAAGCTCTAACGCCAGACTGTATCCGGGCTCCAACGTCGGACTATATCCGAGGTGTCATAGATCACCTTGGTTCAAAAAGGTTGAAGGAATTTAGCCAAGCTTAATGCCAGAGATGCCCTCTGTGGAGCCAGGCACTTGCATCCGAGCTTTATGCCGGACTGCTTCCGAGATGACGCACCACCTCGGGCTTGGGCCGATTGTTTGCGGATTTTATTTCTGATTGATGAAATTTATTTACTGACGAGATATGTAGCCAGTAGCCCTCAAGGTGTGTGTCGGCCTAAAATTCCGAGATGCACTTTAGAGGAGATAATGATCGGCGGACAGGCCCTTGAGAGAGGGTTTTGAGAAGTCGCCTAATATACTAGCTTGATGCTAGATAGGTCCAGATGGTACCTATTGTTGTCCGAAGACGCGTTTGCGCATAGTTCGGTCAAGCCGAACACTGAGCACTTTGAATTTTATGCATTGAATAGGCAATGCAGTAGCCCGCGAAACACTGGTCGGGTGGCAACATCAGATCAGGGGATCGATGTACCCCTTTAATATTTGTAAACGATAAGCACAAAGCCCAGTAGCCCTCGAGCCTTAATGTGGGCACGGGTGGCCGAATTAAGGATCGATATCCAGAGTAAAATCACAAAGTATGTGTAATGATTCTATGTATCCAAGTACTCTACATCATTAATGCTCGGATCCGCGTTGTACAAAACTTTGTTGACCGACCATCGGCTTCAACCTCCTCGGCCAGCAGCCGAGGAGTGTTTGTCCTACTTTATAAAGCCTTTATGAGGGCAAAGATTTACGGCAAACAAGGCAATCTGGCCATACGGTTTTATAAACAAAGGTACGCGGAGAGATATGTTATATTAATTTTTAACGTAAGAAACATCTTCCAAAGAAAATAGACCCACTATCGGTTGCTTTCCTTGGGTTGTCATGCTAAGCATGATCATGAAACCTCAGCTCCGATCAATGTGCGAGCAAAATATCGAAGATTTAGTTTGGGGAAAGTTCCCGAACTATGTGGTCTTTAGCGAACCTAAATTTTCACTTCCGTCGTTGCCGACCAATTATATCCTTTAAGATTGCTAGCTTTCGGCTTCACCCAGTCTGAGGTACTAACTCGGATGACCCGGCATTAACAATCACAGCGGTGCTCCCTTTACCGCCTACCCGAACAATCGGGAACGTAGGGGTAAGCACAGGAGCCAGGCAACCCAGGTTGACCAAAATCTTAAGTCAAATTGATGCATATTTATGGCTTTATAACAATAATTATGGAAGGCAACGTTCGTATATTGAATACAAACGCGAAGGATATGTTTATTTTGACTCTGTTGCGACCGTTTATCATTTGAAAGTGGCCCATCGTCGGCTTCCACCCCTTTGTAGGTGCTACGCAGGGTGTTTCCGCAATAACAAAGCAACCCTTAGCCGATGTCTCGGTGCCCGAAGGCGGTTGTGTTAGCGGAAACGAGGCAATCAGATATCCGGGCTTTATAAGTTTCACTTAGTCATAGGAGCTTAAAGTTGGGAGGCCAGCTACTAGCGCCCGGGTAGTGTTCGGCGACAACCAAGGTCAAGCCGTTACCACTTCGGCCAATGTTATGAACGGCCCACCGTTTAACATGGGGTGACCTCCATCGATGTTATAATTTAACATAGTCATCGGATCGCTGGCCAGTTTACGCTTATTGTGACAGTCAGTTTTCGGCTTTCTCCACTGAGGCGCTTAACCATTAGAGATGGAAGCACAATCGCAGTGGTTCTGCCCTTGCAAACCTAGCCGAACAAAGCGGATCGTAGGAGGCAAGCACAGGAGCTGGGCAACCCAACTATTGACCGAAGACACAATTCGAAACCAATGCATATATAGCAATATCCGAGAATGTTTTTGCCGAATCTCTAAAGGTGTCCGGTGTTGCACTGCGAGACTTATGCGGGAAACACACACATAGTTTAAAAGTGCCATAGGCTTGGAAAACCAAAAAACTTCAGTAAAAACTTGACGTCCGAACTAGATCAAGTGTTCGGTGCCAATCCGAAAATTGGTCTTGGAAAGGAAAAAAATTGTGCTTCTGTCGTGCTTTAACATGACACATCCTATCTCAAGACTTCAAGCGGGTCAACCTGCGGCTTCAACCTCCTGTCCCGAAGGCGGAGTGCTTCTCGTTAGGCCAGTTTAGCAAACTAAACTCTAGCGGCTTTAAGAGAGAAATTAGGCTCCCCGGCAATTGACCACACACTCGCGTCGAAAAAAGGAGTGATAGAAAAAAACTTTGCAAGGACTAAGAAGAAGAACACTTATTATAAAACAGCCACATAAATTTAAGAGCCCCCAAGTGACTTGGGTAAAAGAATTTTATGTATAACGATTGTATGTACCGAAGTACTTATATCATATCTGTGTTCAACCGAACTTTAAACGCGTCTTAACCGACCGTCGGCTTCTCCGTCTTCGGTCAAGGGCCGAAAAGTGTTATGTACTCCACCTGTCGAGAACATCGACGATGTTTCCGATAACCAGGCAATCAGGCCATAAGGCTGTAACAGACAAAGCGCACTCAGGGAACTTATGCTATATTACTGACAAAGTGTAAGAAGCATCTTCGAAGAAAATAGTACCCCCACCGATACCTTTCTTCGGTTGCTCATTGTTACTATGAGACTTGTGCAATAGATTTTTGTACTCATGAGTTCCGCTGTGTGCCGACCATGATTGAAAACAATAAGAGCGCTAGCTTTCGGCTTCACCCAGTCTGAGGTCCGAGCTCGGATGACCCGATCGTGACAATCGCAGAGGTGCTCCCTTTACTCCCTAGCCGAACAATTAGGAACGTAGGGGTAAACATAGGAGCAAGGCAACCCAGCTTGCAGAACACTTAAGTCATCATGGTGCATATTATGGCGTAATACACGAACAAGGAACGAAGCCATACAAGTATAATCAAATGCAAGAGGAAAGGCTTCATAAAGGAAGCCCCCAAGTAAACGGGGTATTTGAATTTGTGTGTCACAAACAAAGTTTTGACAAGGAAGTTTTTTACAAACAACTTTTTTGCCAAAAAAATATAATGCTTGGTTGAACCGAACAAAATTTAAAACTAAAAGTTTTTTAGCATGAAAGCGACTTAGCTGTTTAATGTGCTCGGTGTTGATGACGCGATTCGGGCTTGTGGTGGGACGAAGATGCCCATTGATCTGTGACAGATCCGACAAGGTTCGCAGTCCTCGGCAGGGCCGAGGTCCCAGCCCCCAAGCTCGAGGTGTCCGAGCAAGGAGTTCGGCACTCCGGAGTAGTGACACGGCTCGGCCGATGTGGTAAAAGCGAAGCCCCCAGTCTAGCCGAGCTGGCGGAATTGGTCGGCAAGGTGATAATGAAGCCCCCACGCCAGTCGACCTGTTCGGCATGGTGGGCGTCAGTTTGATGAAGCGACAATGTTGCGCGGCCGATGTGGCGAGATGAAGTTATCGGTCCAGTTAACATGGTGAAGCTGTGATCGGCGGATGCCGAAGTCTCATGCAGGTCGGCTGGTAATGCCGAAGTGACCGCGTAACGCAGTCAAAATTGATTACCTGCACACATAAACTAGTGCAAGCAAAAAACATTGAAAGAAAAAATTGTATAATTAATATATGCAAAGCGAATCATGAGGTAAGTTTGGCCTATGCGCCGGGGTTGGTTCGATGGAGTGGCAGCACGGACCCATTGATGCAGGTTGGAATGCGCGGGGCGACAACATCGGCCTGGTATGATCCGAACTCATTGACCGACAATGTCGGTCGGTGCGGTGGCTGTCAGGCTAACCCGCATGTAGCAATTGTTGTGAAAGAGACGCCCCCGGTCTGTCCGAGGAGACAAAGTAGGTCGGCAGGGTGACGCTGAAGTCCCGTGTGACGCCTCCGAAGTTGATTACGGGGAGAAAAGGTTGACCCAATTGGGCGATGACACTATCTGGCTGACACTGGCATCGGCTTGCCCAACATAACACGGCCGTAGCTGATTATCCTGCATACACAAAGTAGCGGAAGACAAAGAGAGAAAATGGTATAAAATAAGTAATTTGAGAAACATGGTCTGAGCGCCAAATTCAGTTTGACGACATGATAGCGGTGACCACGCCATGATGTGTGAATTCGTCTGGAAGACCGAGTTGACGACTAGAGCGATGACGACAGCCTGGAACGCTCCGGATGGCGACCATAGTGATTTTATTTGGATAGCGGGTGAAGCGACTGCGGGTTCATAACGTGCCACAGTGCGTGGCCGAACAATCTGTTGTATCATGGACATGGAAACCGCCAGGTTGCGTACGCGGCACCTAGAAAGTAAAAAAGCTAACATGGAGCTTTACGCACATTAGTATAGCTTAGCCATGATGCAGTGTCAATTGAATAATTAGTGCACGCATGCCTAGACAAGAAGTACTAGTAGCGAACAACCTTGGTATAATTTAAATTTAAAGTAAAAAATTAGAGGATCTCCCTGATGGATGACGCCGAGCAGGGATCTTCTCGGCTCTGCGGGCAGTGTGCCCACACAAGTACTTCTAGTACTACTCATCGGCTGTCACTGTCATCAGATGAAATAGTGCACGGATGCCACAGTCCGGACCCCTGTCATAGTCTGAGCGCCGAGGTCGGCTCGATGGCGTGACGATGTTGTGGCACGGCGATGTCGATACAGGTCAGTCGGCCTAGGTCATGATGAGATGCTGGCCAGATCGATAGCACGTACAAGCATCGGTAGAATATCTCTGCAAAAATAGTGCAGTGCAAACCGACGGAAAAATATTTTGCGTTGTAAACGGATAGCTAGGAAAAATAAAGCCTTGATGGCGATAATCGTGGAGGATCGAAGAAAATAAAGAGAAGAGATCCGTACTGAACTCGTACCAATAGAATTAGATTACTTAGACCTTTGCACTAGTTGGGCCACTAGTACTAAGTACTAGGATGATCTTGGCATGAAGTAGTACTTGTAGAAATTCTAGTGTTTCCACTAGATCACGGTGACCGCGCTGCAAAAACAGTACACTCAATTCCCATTAGTTCTTTGGTCTCCTCAAGTTCAATTGGTAGTAGGCACTCGCGACTGTGTGGACACCGGATTAGAAAAAAGGAAAAAGAGGAGGAACAGAAACTGCCGGGTGCCAGCTGCATGGCAGGATTGCAAGTTGGACCCGGTGTACTGTTCCATGCAGTACTACTGCGCGTGCATCATCCTCTCGGCTGGAATGCCAATGGTCAGATCGCCAGATATTTTGTTTTTGTACTAACCTAGATCGAGGCCTGATTATAGGCTATTGACTGCACGCTAGCGCTTCTCGGATTGGACATACTATCCGGCGGCGGACAGGGCTGCCGCCGCATAGATTTTCCTCAATCCCGATCTGCGTGCAAACAAAGTAGCACAACGCAACAATGATTTTGCCAAAGAGATAATTTACACGAAACAAATCTTTACTAAAAAATATCACCTGATCATCCCATCAATCCGTGATGATCACCCAGTAGGCTCTCAATGAAAGCACCAATGTCGGTTCAATATCCGGCGTATCTCGTAGTAGGGGTCCTAAGCTAGGCGTCTTACAGCGATGGTAACATGGACACGGGATTTTACCCAGCTTCGGGATCTCTTGAAGAGATAATACCCTACATGCTACTTTTGATTGTATTCATATGGGGTGTAGTACAGAGTACATGTATCTACCACGAGATTGTAGTAATGAATATGAGATTGTCTATTGACTAGCCTGGCCTCGGTTTATATAACACACCAGAGGCCTAGGGTTTAGGAGAGTCCTCGTCTTGGGCGCCAAGTCTTGTGATATCTCCCTTGTATACGGCATGGGCTGCCCGAAGTGGCCCATGAGTGAACCGCCATGGGGGTCCTCGGCCCGATCCAGCTAGTCGGGAGGCAACATGGTGAGTACCCCCTAGTCCAGGACACCGTCAACACCCATCATAACCATGGAGGCCACACTCACAATGGAGGAAGTTCACATAACCATAGTGGCCCTAAGAATGGGAATGGAAATGGAAGAAGCAGAAGCCAGAACCGTTCCTACCCCACTACACCCGCCAAGAAGGATCTAAGTCACATTACTTGTTTCAAGTGCGGGAAGACTGGACACTATGCCACCGAATTTCCTGAAGCAAAGAATGGAAGCAATGGAAGTTCTGGGAAGAAGCCCAACCCTTTCAACATAGGACAGGTGAACCACGTTAACGTGGAGGAGGTTGAAGAACAGCCAGATGCAGTTATCGGTAAGTTTTTGATTAAGTCATTTACTGCAATCGTTCTTTTTGATACTGGTGCATCGCATTCATACATATCAAGGGGATTTGTGGATAAGTATAAGTTGCCCACCAAAGTTCTTAAGACACCTATGTTGGTAAGCTCGCCAGGAGCGGAGTATATGGCAAGCAGAGGATGTTTTCAGATGCCATTGACCATAGGTAGGCATGTTTTCCCCTCATATCTAATAATTTTGGAGTCACAAGGATTGGATGTGATATTAGGCATGGATTGGCTATCTTTGTATGGAGGAAACATCGACTACGCTAGTAAGTCAATTTTGCTCACCACCCCAGAGGGTAAACGGATCAAGTATGTGTCCCGACATGCGCCGAAGAGGTCCCAAGTGAATTCCCTCTCGGGAGTTGTTCAGGAGGAAGTGCCTGTTGTGAAGGATTACCCGGATGTATTTCCAGAGGAATTACCAGGCATGCCGCCAGACCGAGACATAGAATTTTTAATAGAGCTATTGCCAGGCACCAGACCAATATTGAAGAGACCGTATCGGATGCCCACAAATGATCTGGACGAAATTAAGAAGCAATTAAGGAGTTATTGGAGAAAGGTTATATTCGACCAAGTTCATCACCGTGGGGAGCCCCAGGACTGTTAGTTGAGAAGAAGGATGGATCTTTGAGAACGGTTGTTGATTATCGTGCATTGAATGAAGTGAAGATCAACAACAAGTACCCACTACCGATGATCAACGATTTGTTTGACCAGCTACAAGGAGCTAAAGTATTCTCCAAGATCGATCTACGATCAGGATACCACCAGCTGAAGATTCGAGAACAGGATATACCCAAGACAGCTTTTACCACAAGGTACGGGCTATATGAGTACACGGTTATGTCATTTGGATTGACTAATGCCCCTGCCTATTTCATGAGTATGATGAACAAAGTATTCATGGAGTTCTTGGACAAGTTTGTTGTGGTGTTCATTGATGACATATTGGTATACTCGAAGAATGAAGAGGAGCACAAGGAGCATTTCCGTTTAGTTCTCGAGAAGCTCAGGGAACATCAGCTATATGCCAAGTTCAGCAAATGTGAGTTCTGGTTGAAGGAAGTTGGATTTCTTGGACATGTTATATCAGGAGAAGGTATAGTAGTAGATCCTACCAAGGTTCAGTCAGTCACTGAGTGGTTGGCATCCACCTCAGTTGGAGAGATCCGCAGTTTTCTGGGACTCGCAAGATATTATAGGAGGTTCATCAAGAATTTTTCCAAAATTGCGAAGCCCATGACGTTAGGCCAGTTTCCAGGAGTTGAAGAAGCGGTTAGTCACAGCCCCAGTCCTAATTCTGCCAGACATACGCAAGGATTTCCAGGTGTATTGTGATGCCTCTCGCCTAGGACTTGGAGGGGTACTTATGCAAGACGGAAGAGTTGTTTCATATGCCTCACGTCAGCTTCGACCTCATGAGTTGAATTATGACACACATGATTTGGAGTTAGCAGCCGTGGTGCATCCGCTTAAGACCTGGAGACATTTTCTTATTGGAAACCGTTGTGATGTGTACATCGCATAAGAGTTTGAAGTACATTTTCACGCAGAAGGAGCTAAATCTCAGGCAAAGGAGATAGTTGGAGCTCATAAAAGATTATGATATGAAGTTGCATTATCATCCAGGAAAGGCCAACGTCGTAGCAGACGCTTTGAGCCGGAAGAGTTATGTCAATACCCTCGTAGGCAGAGGATTACCGCAGGAGTTAGTTGACGATCTCAAGGAGCTTTGTTTCGAGATAGTTCCAAGAGGTTTTGTTGCAACAATGGAGGTTCAGTCTACCTTATTAGGAAAGATTCGAGAAGCTCAAAAGGACGACAAGGAAATTGATGAGATAAAGGAGAAGATGAGCAAGGGAAAAGCCAATGGTTTTCGTGAGGATGTGCACGAAACCTTATGGTTTGAGGATCATGTATATGTACCCAATAATGCAGAGATCAGGAAGTTAATACTTCAGGAGGCCCATGACTCGCCATACTCGATTCACCCTGGAAACACCAAGATGTATTTGTATTTGAAGGAAGTTTCTGGTGGACAGGTATGAAGAAGGATATTGCCGAGTATGTAGCCGTATGTGATGTATGTCAGAGAGTTAAAGAAGAACATCAGAAGCCGGCAGGATTACTGCAGCCTATGACGATACCCGAATGGAAGTGGGACAAGCTTGGAATGGATTTTATCAAAGGATTACCCAGGACCCGATCAGGATATGACTCTATCTAGGTAGTAGTTAATCGCTTGACTAAAGTGGCTCACTTTATCCCAGTGAAAACCACCTACACGAGTGCGAAGTTGGCTAAGATATATATGACCAGGATCGTATGTCTGCACGGAGTTCCGAGGACCATCGTATCAGATAGAGGAACACAGTTTACTTCGAAGTTTTGGAATCAGTTGCACCAGACTTTGGGTACCAGGCTAGAATTTAGTACAGCCTTTCATCCGCAGATAGATGGACAGACCGAGGGAGTCAATCAGATTCTGGAGGACATGTTGAGAGCCTGTGCACTAGATTATGGATCCGGTTGGGATGATAATTTACCTTACACAGAGTTCTCATACAACAACAGTTATTAGGCTAGTTTGAAGATGGCACCTTTCGAAGCTTTGTATGGAAGGAGGTGCAGGACACCGTTAATGTGGGATGAAGTTGGAGGTCGTCAGTTGTTTGGACCAGATTTAATCAAGGAATCAGAAGAGAAGGTTAAGTTGATTCGGGATAGACTGAAGATAGCTCAGTCCAGGCAGAAGAGTTATGCGGACACCAAATGCAAGGAGGTAGTCTATGAAATTGGAGACAGAGCATATCTTCGTGTGTCACATCTGCGAGGAGTTAAACGATTTGGAGTTAAGGGAAAGTTAGCCCTGAGATTTGTAGGACCATATTGAGTTTTGGAACGTATGGGAGAGGTGGCCTACAAGTTGGAGTTACCCGAAGGATTGTCAGGAGTTCATGATGTGTTTCACGTTTCCCAGTTGAAGAAGTGCCATGCTGAGATGGCCGATATTCCTCTAAGAGATACAGTGCCCCTGGAAGCAATTCAGTTGGATAGTGACCTAACCTACGAGGAGAAACCCGTCAGGATTCTCGAGTTTGCCAGCCGAGTTACATGCAGCAAGGTTATCAAGTTTTGTAAAGTTCAGTGGAGCCACCATACCAAGGATGAAGCCACCTGGGAGCGAGAAGAAGACCTATGGAAAGACCACCCGCACCTATTTTCTAGCCAACCCGAATCTCGAGGGTGAGATTCATCTTAAGGGGGGTAGGTTTGTAACATCCCAAATTTTCAATTTGGATGTTATACATAGGTCATCATATGCAAGTCATATTTTATTTGCATTTTGATTTTGATCCTAGAAATCTTAAGCAACTCAAGGACCCAAGGAGAGAGTTGGAGATTTCACAAATTTTCATATTTGATTTTTCTCAAATTTGAAAAGAGGATCAATTTGATTTTACTATTTTTCTCTCTGTTTATTTCCGATAATAGAAATAAATGAGAGGAGATAAAATGACTTCTCCAAATAAAAGGAATATTGGAGAAGAAATTTTAAAATCAAATTATTTTTTTATTTGCTATTTTATTTGAATTAGCAAAATATGCATTTCTGAAAAATTGCATTTTTAGGCCAGAATAATGTTCACTTTGTTCTAAATATTTTATTTGGACGGTGAAAATTGTTTTGGCATTTTTACAATTTTTTGTATATTTATTTAGGATTTTTTTCTTTCGGGCGGAATTTCTTAAAAAAAAACTTCCCACCCGACTGGGCCGAAGGCCTAGCCGAGCAGGCCGGCCCACTCCCGCGCCGCCTTCCTCCCGCGCGGGGAGACCGAGCCGCCACCGCCGCCCGAGTCCGGCCGAGGCACGACTCCCGGTCCGACCCGGCGCCCCTTCCCCAAGCCGCGCCGCCCTCCGGCCTTTATAACACCGCCCCACCGCCGCCCCCTCTCCACCCCGTCCCGAGCCGCCACTAACCGCCGCCGCCGCCGCAGCCCACGCCGCCGCCCCCTCTCCACCCCGTCCCGACCCGCCGCTAACCAGCCGCCGCACTCCGCCGCCTCGCCCGCGCCACCGCACCGCCGCCCCGCCGCAGTGAGCCGCCGCTGCCACCGTGCTGTCTCGCCGGATCCAGCCGTCGTCGCCGCCGGCGATTTCTTTCGGTTAGCCGATAAAAACCCGATCCGATTTTTCCCTCGGTTTTCTCCGGTTTAGTTTTTTTAGGGTTTTCTCTCGGTTTTTCGTTCGGTTCTAATTAGCGGACGTTCGTCCGCTAATCTGCGGTAGCAAACGTTTTCGTTCGTTAGGGTTTCGTAGCGAATGTTCGTTCATTAGGGTTTCATAGCGAATGTTCGTTCGTTAGGTTTTTCTTGTATTTTTTATTTTCGGTCAGGGACCTATTCGCGATTATTTTTATCGTAGATTAGTCCCTAATCTTTAAACCGTCGCAACTTTTTGCTCGTTTATCCAAATCCAGTGAAACCAACGCCAAAATCTTCGTCTCGGACCCCTCTTTCCAGATAATCAACTTCAACATGATTTTGATAATTTAAAATTTGGTTTCAAGCAGATTTGAATTTGAACTTCTTTTGATCGTAGTTTGAGTTTCGTAGCTCCGATTCGATTGATTCTTCTTGCAAATTGAAGCTCTTCAGTTGAACTTTCAGTTTGAATCTTTTCATCTGAGTTTTAGCCTTGCATATATTGCTTGTATGCTTATTTATGCTATTGTTTGTTTATGATAGATTTCCAGAGTGCGAATCGTGCTACTACGAGTCACTAGGGTTTTCAGATCGTCAGCAAGGCAAGTAACACTTGGATCATATCCCTTTATTACCCAGTTTTTATGCATTAGTTTCAATCCTCAAACATTGCATGAGTAGGATATGATTAACATGTGGGTATTGGGAAGTAGTTGATGAGGTAGAACCTATTGTCTTTTATTCAAACCTTGGGAGTTACTTCTACGTTATGCTCATACTGCTATGCTATGCTCGTAGACGTGGTTTGGTTTGAGTGATCCATGACAGATGTGTGAATTATTAATAAATGGTTAAGTTAAGGTGGCTATTTTAATACACATCTGGGTGGATTGGTTGAGGCACCCTGGAGCACCCAGTGGTTGTCTGGGCACCTGGAGCAATCTAGCGATGTCCTAGGATATCCCGGAGTACCCGTGAGATCATCCTATGGTTCGCCACCCAGGCTCAAAGCAATCATGAGATTATTCATGGTAGAAACTTCTGTGTGCAGCCACAAGCCATTATGGGCTCTGGCATAGTTGAGTAAGTTGTGGGAAACCTTTCCATGATGGGCTAGCAGATGTCGGGGATTGTAGGTGTACCAGCCTATCTATCGGTTAAGGGGACCTCTTCGGAAAGACTGTGTCTCGGTCATCCGTTTCTCAAACATCATGTAGTGCGAGAAAATTAAATGGAGGAGAATGAGTCTTGTGGGGAAAAGTGTGCAAACCTCTGCAGAGTGTATAAACTAATCATGGTTAGCCGTGTCGCCGGTTATGGACATCTTGAGTATCTGGTACTTGAATTATTGATTTGATCTCATCACTTTACTTAATTAATTTGGTTGGGTTATAATTATTATTTTGGGATTGATTTGGAGGAACCTTCTCAATGTTTTCAACCAAGTTGATAGTTAAGTAAAATATATTCCTTTGTAGTAGGAAAAAATTGGCTTTACGCAAAAATGATAACCATAGAGCCTCCACCAGCCATATTTGCATATAGTTATAGCTATTCCTTGTTCATTGCTCTGTAGTGTTATTTTGCCAGCATATTCCATGTGCTGACCCGTTTCGGGCTGCAACGTATTATGTTGCGGATTTTTCAGACGAAGAGTAAGGTGCGCTAGGTCGTTGTCATGCACTCAGCTATGCCGTTGGAGTTGATGGACTCATTTATCTTCTATGCTTCCGCAGTTATCTTATTTAGATGGCCTTCAGCCTTATTATTGTAATAAGTACTCTTCTGGGTTATTTCAATGTAATAAGTGTGTGATTGCACTCTGTTATAGATCCTCGAGTACTGTGTGTGTCAGCATTACCGATCCAGGGATGACACTTATACACAGAGATTTGTCCGTCTGAGGTCAGATCGCTACACCATGATGCCTACACCAACTAGTGAGGAAGCTAATGATAATGATCATGAAACTTCGGATCAAGTTACTTCCGAACTTCGTGGGTCAACCAGAGCATGTTCTGCACCAGAGTGGTACGGTAATCCTGTTTTGGAAGTCATGTTACTAGACCATGACAAACCTACGAACTATGAGGAAGTGATGATGAGCCCAGATTCCGCAAAATGGCTTCAGGCCATGAAATCTGAGATGGGATCCATGTGTGAGAACAAAGTATGGACTTTGGTTGACTTGCCCGATAATCGGCAAGCCATAGAGAATAAATGGATCTTCAAGAAGAAGACTAGCGCTGATGGTAATGTTACTGTCTACAAAGCTCAACTTGTCGCGAAAGGTTTTCGACAAGTTCAAGGAGTATACTATGATGAGACCTTCTCACACGCAACGATGCTTAAGTCTGTGTGAATCATGTTAGCAATTGCCGCATTTTATGATTATGAAATATGGCAAATGGACGTCAAAACTGCATTCCTTAATGGATTTCTTAAAGAAGAGTTGTATATGATGCAACCAGAAGGTTTTGTCGATCCTAAAGGTGCTAACAAAGTGTGCAAGCTCCAGCGATCCATTTATGGACTAGTGCAAGCATCTCGGAGTTGGAATATACGCTTTGATGAGGTGATCAAAGCATATGGTTTTATAGAGACTTTTGGAGAAGCCTGTATTTACAAGAAAGTGAGTGGGAGCTCTGTAGCATTTCTACTATTATATGTGGATGACATATTGTTGATTGGAAATGATATAGAATTTCTGGATAGAATAAAAGGATACTTGAATAAAAGTTTTTCAATGAAAGACCTCGGTGAAGCTGCTTATATATTGGGCATCAAGATCTATAGATATAGATCAAGACGCTTAATTGGACTTTCACAAAGCACACACCTGGATAAACTTTTGAAGAAGTTCAAAATGGATCAATCCAAGAAAGGGTTCTTGCCTATGTTACAAGGTGTGAAGTTGAGTCAGACTCAATGCTCGACCACTATAGAAGATAGAGAGAAAATGAAAGTCATTCCCTATGCCTCAGCCATAGGTTCTATCATGTATGCTATGTTGTGTACCAGACCTGATGTGTGCCTTGCTATAAGTCTAGCAGGGAGGTACCAAAGTAATCCAGGAGTGGATCACTGGACAGCGGTCAAGAACATCCTGAAATACCTGAAAAGGATTAAGGATATGTTTCTCGTTTATGGAGGTGAAAAAGAGCTCGTCGTAAATGGTTACGTTGATGCTAGCTTTGACACTAATCCGGATGACTCTAAGTCACAAACCAGATACGTATTTATATTGAATGGTGGAGCTGTCAGTTGGTGCAGTTCCAAGCAAAGTGTCGTGGTGGGAGCTACGTGTGAAGCGGAGTACATATCTGCTTCGGAAGCAGTGAATGAAGGAGTCTGGATGAAGGAGTACATATCCGATCTAGGTGTAATACCTAGTGCATCGGGTCCAATGAAAATCTTTTGTGACAATACTGGAGCAATTGCCTTGGCGAAGAATCCAATTTCACAAAAGAACCAAACACATCAAGAGACGCTTCAACTCCATCCGTGATCAAGTCAAGGAGGGAGACATAGAGATTTTCAAAATACATACGGATCTGAATATAGCAGACCCGTTGACTAAGCCTCTTCCACGAGCAAAACATGATAAGCACCAAGACTCCATGGGTGTTAGAATCATTACTTTGTAATCTAGATTATTGACTCAAGTGCAAGTGGGAGACTGAAGGAAATATGCCCTAGAGGCAATAATGAAGTTGTTATTTATATTTATATCATGATAAAAGTTTATTATTCATGCTAGAATTGTATTAACCGGAAACTTGATACATGTGTGGATACATAGACAAAACACAGTGTCCCTAGTAAGCCTCTACTAGACTAGCTCGTTAACCAAAGGTGGTTAAGTTTCCTAACCATAGACATGTGTTGTCATTTGATGAACGGGATCACATCATTAGGAGAATGATGTGATGGACAAGACCCATTCGTTAGCTTAGCATAATGATCGTAAAGTTTTATTGCTATTGCTTTCTTCATCACTTATACATATTCCTTTGACTATGAGATTATGCAACTCCCGGATACCGGAGGAATACCTTGTGTGCTATCAAACGTCACAACATAACTGGTTGATTATAAAGATGCTCTACAGGTATCTCCGAAGGTGTTTGTTGGGTTGGCATATATCGAGATTAGGATTTGTCACTCCGAGTATGGGAGAGGTATCTCTGGGCCCCCTCGGTAATGCACATCATAATAAGCCTTGCAAGCAATGTGACTAATGAGTTAGTTGCGGGATGATGCATTACAGAACGAGTAAAGAGACTTGCCGGTAACGAGATTGAACTAGGTATAAAGATACCGACGATCAAATCTCGGGCAATAACATACCGATGACAAAGGGAATAACGTATGTTGTCATAACGGTTTGACCAATAAAGATCTTCGTAGAATATGTGGGAGCCAATATGAGCATCCAGGTTCCGCTATTGGTTATTGACCGGAGAGGTGTCTCAGTCATGTCTACATATTTCTCGAACCCGTAGGGTCCGCACACTTAATGTTCGATGACAATTTTTATTATATGAGTTATGTGATTTGGTGACCGAATGTTGTTTGGAGTCCCGGATGAGATCACGAACATGACGAGGATTCTCAAAATGGTCGAGAGGTAAAGATTGATATATTGGATGATAGTATTCGGACACCGGAATTGTTCCGGAATGTATCAGGTACATATCGGAGTACCAGGGGGGTTACCGGAACCCCCCGGGGGAAGATATGGGCCATATGGGCCTTAGGAGGAAGCACACCAGCCCACATAGGGGTGGCGCCCCTCCCCCAAGGAAGGAGGCCGAATTGGATTAGGAGGAGGGGGCGGCGCCCCCCTCTTTCCTTCTGCCCCCCTCTCTTCCCATCTCCCCTTCCGGTAAAAGGAAAGGGGGGAGGCCGACTTGGACTAGGAGCCCAAGTAGGATTCCTCCTACTTGGGCGTTCCTAGGGCTGCCTCTCTCCCCCTCCCTCCTTTATATACATGGGGAGGGGCTCCTAGAACAAACATCAAACATTGTTAGCCGTGTGCGGCGCCCCCTCCACAGTTCACGCCTCCGGTCATATTCAGGTAGTGCTTAGGCGAAGCCCTGCGCGGATCACTTCACCATCACCGTCACCACGCCGTCGTGCTGATGGAACTCTCCCTCGACACTTTGCTGGATCATTAGTTCGAGGGACATCATCGAGCTGAACGTGTGTAGAACTCGGAGGTGCCGTACGTTCGGTACTTGATCGGTCGGAACAAGAAGAAGTTCGACTACATCAACCACATTAACAAACGCTTCCGCTTTCGGTCTACGAGGGTACGTGTACACACTCTCCCCCTCTCGTTGCTATATGTCTCCTACATAGATCTTGCATGAGCATAGGAATTTTTTTGAAATTGCATGCTACGTTTCCCAACACTGCTATATTCTCTGACTTTTGTGAAAAGATTGTTGAGGTTTTCATGGACGATTTTTCTGTTTACGGGAAGTCTTTTGATGATTGTTTAAGCAATCTTGATCGAGTTTTGTAGAGATGCGAGCAGACAAATCTTGGCTTGAATTGCGATAAGTGCCACTTTATGGTTAATGAAGGCATTGTTTTGGGCCATAAAATTTCTGAAGAGGTATTGAAATGGACAAAGCTAAGGTTGATGCAATTGAGAAAATGCCATGTCCTAAAGATATCAAAGGTATTCGTAGTTTCTTAGGACATGCTAGTTTCTATAGGAGATTTATCAAAGACTTTTTTCTAGACCCCTCACAAATCTTTTGCAAAAGGATGTTCCTTTTGTCTTTGATGATGATTGTTTAGAAGCCTTTGAAACACTCAAGAAAGCCTTAATTTCTGCACCTATTGTTCAATTACTTGACTGGAACTTGCCTTTTGAAATTATGTGTGATGCTAGTGATTATGTTGTTAGTGCTGTTCTAGGACAAAGAATTGATAAGAAACTGAATGTTATTCATTATGCTAGTAAAGCTCTAGACAGTGCTCAACGAAATTATGCTACTACTGAAAAAGAATTTCTAGCAGTGGTGTTTGCTTGTGATAAATTTAGATCTTACATTATTGATTCAAAAGTTATTGTTCACACCGATCATGTTGCTATAAAATATCTTATGGAAAATAAAGATGCTAAACCTAGACTTATTCGATGGGTTCTCTTGCTACAAGAATTTGATTTACATATCACTGATAGATAAGGAGCTGAGAACCCCGTAGCTGACAACTTGTCTAGGCTTGAAAATGTGCTTGATGACCCACTACCTATTGATGATAGTTTTCCTGATGAGCAGTTAGCTACAATAAATGTTTCTCATAACACTCCTTGGTATGATGACTGTGCTAATTATATTGTTGCTAAATATTTACCCCCTAGCTTTACATACCAACAAAAGAAAAAAATTCTTCTATGATTTAAGACACTACTTTTGGGATGACCCACATCTTTATAAAGAAGGAGTAGATGGTATTATTAGACGTTGTGTACCTGAGCATGAACAGGGACAAATCCTACGGAAATGTCACTCTGAAGCTTATGGAGGGCATCATGCTGGAGACAAAATTGCTCACAAGGTATTGCAGTCTGGATTTTATTGGCCTACTCTCTTCAAGGATGCCTGTAAGTTTGTCTTATCTTGTGATGAATGCCAAAGAATAGGTAATATCGGTAAGCGTCAAGAAATGCCTATGAATTATTCACTTGCTGTTGAACCATTTGATGTTTGGGGATTTGATTACATGGGACGTTTTCCTTCCTCTAATGGGTATACACATATTTTGGTGGTTGTTGATTATGTTAATAAATGGGTAGAAGCTATTCCAACCAGTAGTGCTGACCAGAACACCTCGATTAAAATGCTTAAGGAAGTTATTTTCCCAAGGTTTGGAGTCCCTAGATATTTAATGACTGATGGTGGTTCACACTTTATTCATGGTGCTTTCCGTAAAATGCTTGCTAAGTATAATGTTAACCATAGAATTGCATCACCCTATCATCCTCAGTCTGGTGGTCAAGCTGAACTTAGCAATAGAGAAATAAAATTAATTTTGCAAAAGACTGTCAATAGGTCCCGGAAGAATTGGTCTAAGAAATTAGATGATGTACTTTGGGCTTATAGAACAACATATAAAAATCCTATGGGTATGTCTCCTTACCAAATGGTTTATGGAAAAGCTTGTCATTTGCCTCTTGAGTTAGAACATAAAGCATATTGGGAAATCAAAGAACTCAACTATGATTTCAAACTTGCTGGTGAAAAGAGGTTATTTGATATTAGCTCATTAGATGAATGGAGAACCCAAGCTTATGAAAATGCCAAGTTATTTAAAGAAAAGGTTAAAAGATGGCACGATAAAAGAATCCAAAAGCATGAGTTCAAAGTTGGAGAATATGTTCTTTTGTACAACTCTCGTTTCAGATTCTTTGCAGGGAAACTCCTGTCAAAATGGGAAGGGCCCTATGTCATCGAGGAGGTTTATCGGTCTGGAGCTATCAAAATAAATAATGCCGAAGGTACTAACCCGAAGGTTGCTAATGGGAAACGAATAAAACATTATATCTCAGGTACGCCCATTAATGTTGAAAGTAATATTATCCAAACTTTGACACCGGAAGAACACATAAAAGAGTCCTTCCGGAACACTCTAGAATCATGAAAAAAGGGAGGTACGTGATACGGTAAGTAAACGGATTCCGGAAAATCCACAAAATATTTTTTGTTAGTTTTGGAATATTTAGAAAATTAGGAAAATAAGAAACTACCGGGAAAGCGAACCTGGTGGGCACAAGACACAAGCCAGGCGTGCCTAGGTGGGTTGTGCCCACCTGGGGCACCTTCCAGACTCCGTTTGTCTCCCATTTCCTTGTTTCCCAAGATAAAAAATCTTTATATACCCCCTCGAAACCATTTACCACCGTATCACAGAGAAATATTCTATTTTCTTTCCTTGCTATTTTCTGTCAGATACAATCTACCATGGCCGCTTCACGCTCCTCCAAGGACAAGTTCTTCGAGAACATCATCAACCCATATCTGCGGGAGGTGATGCAGCACCCTCATGCTATCCAGATGCATGAGGGGGTGCTGCACATCCGTGATGTGCAAGGTCCTAAGGGGACGGGAATCATGGAGGCCAGGCTTGAAGCTATGGAGCAGGAGGTCTTCTGGTGCAAGGGGATGGTGGAACGTGGACTCAATGCCAATCACCTCAAGATCGCGGACTACACCCGTGATCTCAAGGTGGATGGCAAGTCCATGAAAGACATTGTCTACACCTTCAACGAGCAAATCAATTTCCTCCAAAGCCAGATCTATGATCTCCAAAACCAAGTATTTGAATATGAGGCAAGGTTTAAAGCTATGAGTTTGGCTCCAGTTGCAGGACCCGTGAGACTCAATCCTCCTCTTATAATGGTGAGCCCCTGCCATGGAAACCCGAGGACAAGATATCTACTCCACCTTCTTCATCACCAAAAGAAAATTGAGTATTGGGTATGGGCACTCCCCTTGGCTTCCGCCAAGCTTGGGGGAGATGCCCCGGTATCGTATCATCCCCACTATCCTTTGCCTTTACTTATTTTAATTCGATCCTTTCTTTTCGAGAGCTTGCTTAGTGACCTATCCTTGTAATCACGTGCGAGATATATAATAAAGTTAGTTTGAGTTTTTGCTTTCTTTACTTTCATGTTGCAATAAAAAGAAAGGAAATAAATGAAAAAGATCGTATGCTAATCTTATGGTAGGTGATGGCACCACATAAGGAAAAGTATAAGTAGAAAATTTTATTAGAGATTGACAAACATAGCATTGGTCAATGATGCAACTCATGAAAGAATTAATAAGGGAAGAGAAGATTCACATATAACTACACTATCCTAGAAATCTTTTGTGATTGTGAGCCCCCATCAAAATATTATATGCCAAAATTGTAGACGTTGGACAAGGAAGACAACGTAATGATTTATGTTTGTTCATATTCACATAGAAGTTATATTGTCATAGATCCTTCAGCATGTGGTGCTTGCCCCTATCTTTGCTAGCCAAAAATTCCGCACTAAGTAGAGATACTACTTGTGCATCCAAAAAACCCTTAAACCCAAATCTTATTTTTCAAGAGTCCACCATACCTACCAAGGGATTGAGAAAGATCCCTCAAGTAAGTTGTCATCGGTGCAATAAGGCAATAAAAATTGCTTCTAAAAATGTGAGATCATTTAGTGTAAGAGAAAATCGAGTGTTGTACGAACTTGTGATGGTGAAGAATAAAAGCGACACACTACATAATAAAGGTCGCCATCACAAGGGGCAATACAACGTGGCGTTCGTTTACACTAAGGGGTTGAGAATACAAACAAATAAGCACATGGCAACCTCTGCTTCCCTCTGCGAAGGGCCTATCTTTTACTTTATGTATTTAATTTTATGCAAGAGTCAAAGTTTTTCTCTCTATTCCTTTTTATTTTTCTCCTTTGGCAAGCATCATGTGGTGAGGAAAGATCTAGGCACATATGTCCAGTTGAATATGGGTAGCATGAGTTATTATTGTTGACATCACCCTTGAGGTGAATACGTTGGGAGGAGAAACTATAAGCCCCTATCTTTCTATGTGTCCAGTTGAAATGTTTTGCTCATGTGTATGCGGTGAGTCTTAGCAATCATACAAGACTATATGATGGTTGAGTATGTGGACTTGCCTAAAGGCTCCGATACGTGACCCTTCCTGGATATATGATGAATTGTAGTTGCAAAGTTGACTGAGAACATAGTTTGTTGGTTTCTAATAGAGTTTATGCTTTAAACTTCGATAATGTGATGAACTGTTACTTATTCATGAGAAGTCTATGATAAAAGTTCTATGATAAAAGTTTTATGTTCAAGTTTGTTGTTGTTATAATAATTCACATCATGCCTCTATGTTCGTATTTTGTTTTTGTCGACGCCTCCCTCTCTAAGCATGTGGACATGTTTTTCGATTTCGGTTTTCGCTTGAGGACAAGCGAGGTCTAAGCTTGGGGGAATTGATACGTCCATTTTGCATCATGTTTTCCTACTGTTATTTATGATGTTTTTATGCATAATAATGCCTTTTGGAGTAATTCTAATGCCTTTTCTCTCATAATTTGCAAGGTACACACAAAGAGGGAGAATTCCAGTAGCTGGAAATCTGGACCTGGAAAAGCTACGTCAGGCTACCTATTCTGCACAACTCCAAACAAGCTGAAACTTTATGGAGAATTATTATGGAATATTTGAGGAATATTGGAGCTAATAAGTACCAGAGGGGGCCCACCAGGTGGGCACAACCCACCTGGGCGCGCCAGGGAGCCCAGGCGCGCCTTGGTGGGTTGTGCTCTCCTTGGCCCACCTCCGGCACCCATCTTCTGGTATATAAGTCATTTTGACCTAGAAAAAATAAGGAGAGGATTTTCGGGATGGAGCGCCGCCGTCTCGAGGCGAAACTTGGGCAGGAGAACTTTTGCCCTCCAGCGGAGCGATTCCGCCGAGGGAACTTCCCTCCCGGAAGGGGGAAATCATCGTCGTCATCATCACCAACAACTCTCCCATCTTGGGGAGGGCAATCTCCATCAACATCTTCAACAACACCATCTCATCTTAAACCCTAGTTCATTTCTTGTGTTCAATCTTGGTACCGGAATTATAGATTGGTGCTTGTGGGTGACTAGTAATGTTGATTACACCTTGTAGTTGATTACTATATGGTTTATTTGGTGGAAGATTATATGTTCAGATCCAATATGCTATTTAATACCCCTCTGATCTTGAGCATGATTATCATTTGTGAGTAGTTACTTTTGTTCTTGAGGTCACGGGAGAAATCATGTTGCAAGTAATCATGTGAACTTGATATGTGTTCGATATTTTGATAGTATGTGTGTTGTGATTCCCTTAGTGGTGTCATGTGAACATCGACTACATGACACTTCACCATATTTGGGCCTAAGGGAATGCATTGTGGAGTAGTTATTAGATGATGGGTTCCGAGAGTGACAGAAGCTTAAACCCTAGTTTATGCGCTATTCCGTAAGGGACCGATTGGATCCAAAAGTTTAATCACTACAAAAAAATACACTTCCATGATGATACGTGTTTGTCACAGTAGGTCACGTTTTCTATCATGCATGTACATCCCTGATGATTTTATGACAGAATCAAGATAGTCATACCTGTGCTGTCGTAGAAGCGTTCCATTGACATTACCAAAATTATCATCACGGAAGTGTCCACTTCTATGAAGATAAATCGCGCGTCATAGAAGTGCTTTCGTCAAGGGTGACCGACACGTGGCATCCACCTTAACGGGTCACCATTAAGCTATCGGGTTCCGGTTTGCATCCGATAACGAGTTAACAGCCCGGACCAATGGGGGTTTTCCACGTGTAAAATTATCATTGGCTGGAGGAAACACGTGTCGGCTCACCGTTGGGACAGATGTCATCCACTCATTGGACAGAATGCGCCAATGATACGTCGACACGTGGCACGGCCCAACAGAGGCCCACTCCTGTGAAAAGGCTGGCCCATTTGACTTGGTCAAAAGATAGCGGCCCGGCCCATGGAAAGCCTGTTAACGGCATGTTCGCACATAGCCCATTTACAACCCGCTAACCTAGGGCCCGTTAGGGCCTATCCGAATTAGGCCCAGTAGCGTCATCTGGGCCGTCCAATATGATTCCAGCCCGTTGTAACTTCCGGCCCATGTCTGGCGCATGACGTCTTTCGGCCCATATGAGGCACTTTGTAACTCTTGGCTCATTAACGGCCTGTGGTGAAACTGGCCCGTAATGAACAATATATCGCTTTATACCCATTAACGGCCCATTATTCCATTGGGCCGTTTCAAGCTCATGTTATCTTTCGGCCTTCTCAGGGCCCATTTATTCTTGGGCTCATTTCCAGCATTCGGTTACTTACGGCATGCTACAGGCCTTTTCTGTTGTGGGCCAAATTCAGCCCGTGGTTACAGTCGGCCCTTTTGTGGCCCGTTAATCCGTTGGGCCATTTTCATAGCGTCATCAAATACAGCCAATTAACGACGGCCCGTTATGGTCGGACCATGAACGGACGATTCCAACTCTAGCCCGTTTAAGGCCCATAATGTGGTCCCTTGTGGGCCCATGTTTGTCCAATCGACCATACGGCCCGTAGAAGGCCCATTGATGCTACTCCCCGTAGAAGGCACATTATTTCTACGGCCCGTAGGAGGCCCGGAGTCACTAGAGTAAATATGTAGCCCGTGGTTATTGTGGCCTAGTTTTGAAAATAGGTTATTGCGGCCACTAGCAAACCACGGAAAAAGAACTGCACTGACTACAAGCAAACAAGACAACAAGACAACAAGGAAATAAATAAGCAAGCAACTTACGCTAGGCTATCACGACTATTACACATATTTCATCCACTGGGCATCAAAGTTCGCCACCAGTGCAAATATAGGGAACAAAGCAGCATATCACATATACTGGTTGTCAAAGTTGGCGACCAGTGCAAATAAACGCCGCAGCAAAACAAGTCCAGAACTGAAACCAGTTCAGAAGAGCTTTAGAAACAATATCCTGGGTACCCATAATGCTGGCAAGATGCTTAGAAAGCTTATTAACTTTCTCTTGTTTGGCACTTAAATCCTCCAGCGCTTGCTGTTGCACAAGAAAGTATGCATCTGAATTCTGCAGGGACTTCCTCAGTCCTTCGGCTTCTTGCCGCAGCACAACTGACTGATGCCTTTCAGCTTGTAGCTAAGACTGAAGAAGCCGAAGTGATTCAGGTAGCGAGTTCGAAGAGCTTGTGACAGCGGTACTGGCCAGTAACTCGAACACTACATCAACGCAGGACCATGTCGTTTTCTCACTGTCTACAAGATCATTTTTATCACCTTTCTTGGATACCAACAGGGTTGTCTCACTATCTTGAACCTTATGTGCATTACTTTCTCTACCATTGCATAGTGGGGTGCTCTTCTCCAATATTATGTTTGCATACTACAAGAGAAACAAGCAAACACACCACAGGTTTAGCATGTAGTATACGAAACTCATTTTGGTAAACCGGTTTAGTAGTAAGGTGGACAGGATAACAGCATGAAACAAACATATATCTATGTATTATGGTCACTATATTGTCCATATCATTCTAGTTTATGTTGCCAAATCAAGATACAGACACAGTTCAACTCATATATTTTTAAGACACAACAGCATAGACAAAATATAAGTGTGAGAAACTACACAGCATTGGCAACACTTGTAATGTGCATCACATGAGAACATAACTGTTTATACAACTAAAACTGAAATCAACATAGAGCAAGAAGTTAGAACATCAATCCAGTTAAAGAAATAGGTTTAAAACATACCTGTCGCGCCATTGGAGTTTCAATTGGATCCTTCAAATTCGAAAGTAGTTGGTATGAGTAAATACAGTGATGCAACAGCAAAGGAGTATGGACCATAGCTACGGAATCTGACCTGAGAACAGTTGCTCTTCTACTTTAAACGTGGAGTTTGGGTTCGCTGTGGTGGTCTTCGTGCTTTGGGCACTGCAGTTGCTTTACAAACTTCTCATGTGGGGGTACTCTGTGGTGGACATGGTGCTTTGTCAACTAGAGGTGGGTTACTATCCGTTGGAGTTGGGGTTAGATGGGTTGTAGCTGGTTCTCTGCCCAACGGTGTAAGTGTGCAATCTGGAAGAGTCTCGATTATGTGTGGTGGGGCTAGTTTGTGGGCCAGTACAACCAAGGTTCTATCTACATCAATGGGTAGCACTGTCTTTTGTGAAGAACGGGTTTTTTCTCCTTAGATACTGCCATCACCCCCTCCAATTCAAATGGCTGATAAAAAAGAAAAGAAATTGAACGTACAGACATTGTATGATAGACAGATGTGGTAATTCACATATATGTTGTCTAACCAAATAGGACAACATGACACAATTTCACATATATGATGCCTAACTAAACAGGATAGCATGACAAAGTTTCAGATATATGATGGATAACTTCACAGGATATAATGGCATAATTCAACATATGATGAGTATCTAAACAGGATGACATGACAAAACTATATGATGTCTTTCTAAAATAGGTTGGGATGAAATAATTCACATACATGTTGTCTAAGTATATAGGATGGCATGATATAATTGACATAATTGATTCATATACTAAGCAGCTGGCACTCGCATGTATGATCTCTAAAGTAAGCAGATGGAATTCAATTTTGTCCATATGATGTCTAAACTAAGCAATGCAAGACACCATATGCATGATATGAGAAATATAAACATTGCAACTTCGTGCATACACCTCAGGTGGGATATAGGACTGGTCATTTGTCTCCGAATCCTCCTCTAAGGAGCTCCATGTAACCATCGAGATATATGCTTCAACAGGTACCATTGCCAGCTCTGAAGACCTTGTTTTCACTCCTGATTTTTCCATAACCGGCTCAAATGGCTGATACACATGAAAAGTAGTTCAATATACACAGATTGTCGACAAATGGAATACGTAGAAAAAAATGATGGCATGAGATAATTCACATATATGATGCCTCGCTACATGGCGATGCATAATTCACATATATAATGAAAAACATGGCATTGCATAATTCACATATCTGATATAGAAAGCAAACAGGAGGCATTCACACAAAACATGTCTAAAATCTAAGCAGATGGCATGGCAATGCAAGACATCATATGCTTGATATGAGCAATATAACCCTGCCAAGTTAGAGCATGCACCTCGGGGGGAATACGCCTGGTCATTTGTCTCTGAATCCTCCTCTGAGGAGCTATCTGTAACCAGCAAGAAATCTGCACCGACAGGTAGCACTGACTGCTCAGAAGACCTTGTTTTCACTCCAGATTTTCCCATGACCGACTCAAATGGCTGATGCACAGGAAGAGTAGATGAATGTATAAACATTGTTGACAAATGGAATACATTATGAAAAATATGGCACGATACAATTCACATATACGATTACTGGCTAAACAGGATGGCATTGCATGATTCACGTATATGACGCCTGGCTAAAGAAGATGGCATTGCATAATTCCTATATACTCCCTCTGTTCCTAAATATTTGTCTTTTTAGAGATTTCAAATGGACTACCACGTACGGATGTATATAGAAATATTTTAGAGTGTAGATTCACTCATTTTGCTCCGTATGTAGTCACTTGTTGAAATCTCTAAAAAGACAAATATTTAGGAACGGTGGGAGTATGATATAGAAACCAAACAGTTGGCATTCACACAAAGCAAATCTAAACTAAGCTGATGACATATAAGATGTATAATGTAAGCAATGCGAGGCGCCATATGCATGATATGACCAACATCAGCATGTCAGGTTAGAGCAAACACCTCAGGTGGTAAATAGGAGTGGTCAGCTCCCTCTGAATCCCCATCTGAACAGTTATCTTCCTCTGGAAAACAATCTGGAATGGAGGGAGGGGCCCCACTTCGCCCACCATGGAGCGGCGTCTGCATGACATTATATTCCCACGTAACGGTCTTCTCTTTTTCTCTACATGTTCAGTACAATTGTGTACAATAACTGACATGCATAATAAAAAAATAGTTAGATTTTGTAAGGCCTAAGGGGTGCATGTAGTAATCAATACTGATGGTAGCAAACGAGTGGATAGATCCAAAACTAATGATAGCAGGTAGATTATAGCTTCAGTTCAAAAAGATAGATAATGGATCATCTACTGTTTGTTGCCCACCCAACATGAACCACATAGAAGACCCCAGATGAACCAAATAGTAGACAGATACTATTCGTTGCTGCCTTGATATGTGCCCCACGGGCATTTTAAAACTCAAGTTTGAACGATAAAGTAGCAGGTAATAATAAGCGATGTATAACGTAAGCAAACACGAAAGAGTTCGACCTCTCTTCTGGAACTGTGTAGTCCTCAGGTTCATCTACTCAGTCGATGATGGTAATGCAGTTGGTGTGGCTGCCGACAATGGGGAAGATGATCTGAGGCGGCGAAAGAAAGTCTGCAGGGGGAATCTCTGCTGTAGTGAACGCTTCTGTCGATGGTGCACCTCAGGTGGGGTGGATGACGGCACGGCAGGAGCAGGACATAACACACAGAATTTTCTTTGACGCCTATCTGAAAATGAAGTAAATCGGTAAGGGCTCCTTAGAATTGGAGGATTCTATAAACGCAGTGTCGGTGTACAAAAAGAGGGGCACGCTTTTGTACCCCTTTACCTGTGCACGGGCAGTCGGAGCTGCGCCCATGGTCACACCAAGCAGAACAGGGGAGGTGAGCCAAGGTAAGACCGAAGCCCAAGATAATCAAAGAAACACCAAGGCCGAGACCACAAGGAGCAGAGGGACGAAGCAGGCTCCCCCGGCAAAACCCTTGCCGGGGCATCCTCAGCAGCCCCAGCAAGACCCTTGTCGGGGCAACTCGCCCCACACCAACAGAGCGAGCCACCCTTGAGCCCACGGTCCCCAACGCCATCATCCACGTGGGGCCAGGGCTCGGGAAGGCACCTCTGTGGTGGCATGCAGATCTTTGTGAAGACATATTCAAGATCAGATGAGGATTAGAAGACGACGATCCTCGGCAAGATCCTTGCCGAGGAAGGCCACCAGACCCCCGGCAAGGCCCTTGCCGGGGACGACAGCGCGCCACGGCAAGACCCTTGCCGGGCCACCCGGCAAGGCCCTCACCAAGGACGCCAGTAGGGCCACCGCCAGGCCCACGCCAACCAAGCTTCCACCGCCGTTCACATGCAGCTGCCAGCCCAACCAGCTGGGTGGGCACCTGCGTGGCAACATGCAGCCCCCAGGCCAACCCATCGAGCGCCTGCGTGGCGGCATGCAGATCTTCATGAAGGCTCCACCACCACGCCACCTCAGCTGCCTGCCTACCTACATGGCGCCGCACGCATCGCTGGCCAAGGCGCGTGTCGAAGCAAGGAGGAGCAGCAACGGACGGGACAGGCCTCGCCCCCGTCCCCGATAAAGCAGGGGCACACCTAAGCTATGCATTAAATGTGTCTTATCCTGTAATATGAGCGATAAGCTCAGGGCACTGTGCGCCTTTCCACCTCCTGTGTGCCGCTGTGGCAGCCCCTTTCGACTATAAAAGGAGGCCCATGGCATACTGGAGAAGGATTCGGCTCTTTCGAACCACACACTCACCACAGCTAGTTGGAGAGCTCAAGAACTCTCTGAAATACACCCACCAAAGCAGGACTAGGGTTTTACGCATCCTCGCGGCCCGAACCTGGGTAAAGGCTCCTTGTGCTGGCTACTGATCCTGCTCATCTTGCAACCCTGCGCCCCGGCAACCGTAGTAGGGATTCTTGTGATCCCATAGGTGTCGTTTCCCCGACACGCAGGGACAGGAAAAACACCGGAATAGGATAGGAATGCACGTGCAAAACAGAGCATTTGGAAACATAGGATTTCTGTCAACCTGGGTGTTTGGGTCACATGAATTGGAAGAACACGGGAATGGAGAAACATGGTCAAATTAAAGTCAAACCACATGAAAATGAAAAAATAAGAATCTTATTATGCCAGTAATGCAATTAGTCCTGTTCTTCATGCATATTAATTTGAAAAGGACGTCCAAGTGGATATTAAAATTCCTATGTTTTTCTTTGAAAGAGACACCAAAGGAAAAAAATCCTCCAGTTTTGCTTTGCTCCACTCCTTCTAATCAAATGCACGAATAGTAGTACCATAGTAGTTCCATAGCAAAGGATCCCTGAGGGGTCGACATGAATGCAGAGTAACAAAGTGATGCGACAAGTGTACAACCTCTTTGGCATAGCCTTGTCGACCTCAGCATCATTGGGTTGGACGCGGAGGATGGTGATGCTGCTGTGACTGTCGGAGGCGGGGAAGAAGATCTGAGGCCTCTGGAAACAGCGTCGAGGGTACTGCTCCGCTGTGATGGACGGTTCCATCGTTGGAGCAGCTCCGGTGAGGTGTACGGCGGCGAGGCTGAAGCAGGACAAGACAAACAATGTTAATCTGAAGTGGGACTCTAATATCATCTGCAATAGATGATGTAAAATACATCACCAAAAAGTGCTAGATGTAAAACACATCAGCCGCGCCACGGCCGCTCTGACAAATGCTGTAAATACTGTTCACTCTGAACTTAATTGAAGAAACTGAAGTTTACAGTCGAAACTGAATTTTACTATCAAAACTAATTGAACTAGTAGCAGACCATTGCAATAGATGTTTAGGGCGTTCGAGCACTAGTAGCAGAGAAGCAATGATCTAAATCAGCAGACGCTCGAGCAGGGAATGCACTAGCAGAGAGCAAGTCGTGCAGCAGCACCGCGAGCGAGTGCTAAAGCAGCAAGTCTTGTAGCTGCCGGAGGTCGTGCAGCAGCAGCAGCAGCGTGAGCGAGAGCAAGAGCAGAGCAGCAGCATGAATGAGAGCAAGAGCAGAGCAGCAGCGCGACCGACAGCAATAGCAGAGTAGAGCAGTAGCATGAACGAAAGCAAGAGCAGTGCAGCAGCGCGACCGATAGCAAGAACAGAGCCGCAGCGCGAGCGAAAGCCGGAGTAGCAGCAGCAGCAGCGCGAGCGAGAGCCGGAGCAGCTGCAGCTAGTGCCGGTGTGGAAGTCGCCGCCGAGGAAGCAATGACATGGGGGAGAGATATCGTGGATGAAGTGGCCGGCGACGGTGACATCGATGGAGACCCGCCATGGCTGCTCGGTATCGAGCACCGGCAGCCCTATGAGGTCGAATAAAAGATAAAATGCAGCGGTGAGTGCAGAACCTCCTTGGTGGCGCCGAGTTGGCCTCAGCTTCATTGGAGGAATTGGTGAGGGTGTTGCGGTTCCGGTGGGGCAGGTCAAGACGGCACTGTGGGGATGGAGGTGGCACGATAGACGAGGCGAACGTCGGGGCAACTCCTTGGAGGTGGAGGACGGGGCGGCTGATCTGGCGGGACGACGAGATCGACGGATCCTCATCTGGTGCGGTGGATGAGGGACGGCGAGCTGTTGTGGTGGACGACGTCGTCGGGGAAGAGTCTCCAGCTGGGCGGCGGTCGGGAGGCCGACGGAGGAGCGTGGGGTTTCGCGGGTTTTGGCGGCCTCGGTGTACGAATGGGGGGCGAAGGGAAGGTAGGGGAGCCATGGCTTAGGGACTCACTTGTCCGAAATGTAGGGTAAGTTACCAGCGTACCCCCACCGGTTTTGACCACGCGACGTCGAGCCGGCATTTCTGGCTAAGGGGTAGAAGGGGGATTTCGCGTGTCTGGGCTGCGGGACCGATTTCGGATGAGGAGGGAGTTTTCGCGCGCATCGAAATTTCGGGATAACAAGGCGCGGAGTGGGTTGAATAGGCGGGAGTTTCAAAGCAGATGAGACAAAAGATACTCGAGCTTGAAATTTTCGGGATAATAAGGCGTGGATTCCATGTTCGGCAGAACAAACTTAACATGTACAAAAAAAATCATACAAGACACAAGAGAGTCATGTCCCCTTTCACTATATTGCTATAAATGCCATTGAAAAAACTATAGGAAAAATGTAAAAAAATCGGGAGAACAAGATTACCCTGTACAGTACCAAATCGATTGGCACTTCCCTCAACAACAACAAAAAACAAATCAATTCCCACCAAAAGAAAGAGTCATGTCCCTTTTTATACGATTACAAATGCCAGGATCTCGAATTTCAATTTTTGAATCCGGGTTATGTTGAATCCGAATATATCGTTAGGTGACCTTGTGGTTTATAATGGATGTAGTCCTACATTTTGATCTTCCATCATATATGAACATTTTACTCCACCCTATGAACATATATATTGTCGTCTACCATATGGACTAAATTTAAATCAATTTTCCTTATTCGAATACGATTGTTGTCAAGTTATACCATCATTTAAATATTATCTTGATAACAAAAACATGCATATAGCAGTAATCATATTTCACTATGAACTACATGTACCATACGATCTCAAATTCAAATATGTGTATCCATTTTATGTTAATTTCAAAGCAGAGTACATTGGCCTAGGTAGCGAGATGTTCGGGATAATCTAAACCCTGTTTTCATATGTATAATTTTTGGCTGAATTGGGACAGGTTTTGGTATAAGCTTCTTGCAAAACCGGAGATTCTCTCAACAAGCCTCGTGGTTCTGAGAGGGAACGTGTCACCTTTGTGTGCAAAACGATATACGCTGCCTCCCCCCTAATTTTCTTTACAGAGGCAACATAGAACTATATGAGTGCCTTGTTAAATATTGGAATTATTCCAGGTTCATTTGGCCTTTTTATACATTAGTTTAGTTTCTGGACATTTAATGTGCATAATTCAAATTTGAACTGCAAGCACATGCTCCGGTGCACCAAAGTTGGTTGAAAAATCACATGCGTGTCCTTGGGTTAATTTCTAGGTCCCATGCAAGAAATGGGAATGAAATTCAAACATCTGGGCGTCGTGACTCGGCCGAGAACATCGAGAAACTTGGTTTTTAAATTCCTGTAAATCCAAAAATCGCCTGGAAATCATGAAACTTGGCATGATGTCATGTCATGGCACTAACATGCTGTGGTAAAAAATTGGGCCGAATTGGAACAAGTTTTGGTATAAGCTTCTTGCAAACCAGAGCTTCTCTCAAGAAGGCTCGTGGTTCTGAGAGGGAACATGTCACCTTTGAGTGTGAAACGATATACTCTCCCCCCCCTTGAGTTTCTTTACAGAGGCAACATAGAACTACATGAGTGCCCTGTTAAATTTTGGAATTATTCCGGGTTCGTTTGGCCTTTTTTATACATTAATTGAGTTTCTGGTCATTTAATGTGCAAATTCAAATTTGAACTACAAGCACATGCTCCCATGCACCAAAGTTGGTTGAAAATCACATGTGTGTCCTCGAATGAATTTCTAGGTCCCATGCAAGAAATGGGAATGAAATTCAAACATCTGCGCATCGTGGCTCGACCGAGAACATTGAGAAACTTGGTTTTAAAATTCTTGTAAATCCAAAACACGCCTGAAAATCATGAAACTTGGCATGGTGTCATGTCATGGTACTACCATGTTGTGGTAAAAAAATTGGCCGAATAGGAACAAGTTTTGGTATAAGCTTCTTGCAAACCGGAGCTTCTCTCAAGAAGGCTTGTGGTTCTGAGAGGGAACGTGTCACCTTTGTGTGCATAATTCAAATTTGAAATACAAGCACATGCTCTAGTGCACCAAAGTTGGTTGAAAAATCACATGTGTGTCCTCGGGTAAATTTCTAGGTCCCATGCAAGAAATGGGAATGAAATTCAAACATCTGGGCGTCGTGGCTTGGCCGGAAACATTGAGAAACTTGGTTTTTTAATTCCTGTAAATCCAAAACACGCATGAAAATCATGAAACTTGGCTTGGTGTCATGACATGGCGCCAACATGTTGTGGTAATTTTGTTGTCCGATTTGCGAAGGTGCACACTGATACGTCTCCGACGTATCTATAATTTTTGATTGTTCCATGCTACTATAATATCCATCTAGGATGCTTTATATGCATGTATATGCTATTTTATATGATTTTTGGGACTAACCTATTAACCTAGAGCCTAGTGCCAGTTTCTGTTTTTCCTTGTTTTTGAGTATCGCAGAATAGGAAAACCAAACGGAGTCCAATTGACCTGAAAATGGACTGAGATTATTTTTGGACCAGAAGAAGCCCACGGATTATCGAAGATGGGCCAGAAGAGTCCCGAGGCACCCACGAAGGTGGGGGCGCGCCCCCCTACCTCGTGGCCGCCTCGGAGACCCCCCTAACTTGTTCCCGACACCAACACTTCTTATATATACCCAAACTTCCAGAACAAAACCTAGATCAGGAGTTCCGCCGTTGCAAGCCTCTGTAGCCACCAAAAAGCAATCGGGACCCTGTTCCGGCACGCTGCCGGAGGGGGGATCCCTCATCGGTGTCCATCTTCATCATCCCGGCGCTCTCCATGACGAGGAGGGGGTAGTTCACCCTCGGGGCTGAGGGTATGTACCAGTAGCTATGTGTTTGATCTCTCTCTCGTGTTTTTGATTCGGCACGATCTTGATGTACCGCGATCTTTGCTATTATAGTTGGATCTTATGATGTTTCTCCCCCTCTACTCTCTTGTAATGGATTGAGTTTTCCCTTCAAAGTTATCTTATCGGATTGAGTCTTTAAGGACTTGAGAACATCTGATGTATGTCTTGCATGGGATACCCGTGGTGACAATGGGGTATTCAATTGATTCACTTGATATATGTTTTGGTGATCAACTTGTGGGTTCAGTGACCTTGTGAACTTATGCATTGGGGTTGGCACACGTTTTCGTCTTGACTCTTCGGTAGAAACTTTGGGGCACTCTTTGAAGTACTTTGTGTTGGTTTGAATAGATGAATCTGAGATTGTGTGATGCATATTGTATAGTCATACCCACGGATACTTGAGGTGACATTGGAGTATCTAGGTGACATTGGGGTTTTGGTTGATTTGTGTCT
Organism: Triticum aestivum; assembly: GCF_018294505.1. Lineage (NCBI taxonomy): Eukaryota > Viridiplantae > Streptophyta > Magnoliopsida > Poales > Poaceae > Triticum > Triticum aestivum. Next base: position 313,840,607 of record NC_057796.1, on the reverse strand, counting down.
TAAGGTGTTATTCTAGTACGAACTCTAGGATAGATTGAACGAAAAGAATAGCTTCGTGTTATTTTACTACGGACTCTTGAATAGATCGATCAGAAAGGATAACTTTGAGGTGGTTTCGTACCCTACAATAATCTCTTAGTTTGTTCTCCGCTATTAGTGACTTTGGAGTGACTCTTTGTTGCATGTTGAGGGATTGCTATATGATCTAATTATGCTATTATTGTTGAGAGAACTTGCACTAGTGAAAGTATGAACCCTAGGCCTTGTTTCAAAGCATTGCAATACCGTTTACGCTCACTTTTACCATTAGCTACCTTGCTGCTTTTATATTTTCATATTACAAAAACCTATATCTACCATCCATATTTCACTTGTATCACCATCTCTTCGCCGAACTAGTGCACCTATACAATTTACCATTGTATTGGGTGTGTTGGGGACACAAGAGACTCTTTGTTATTTGGTTGCAGGGTTGTTTGAGAGAAACCATCTTCAACCTTAGGTCATCCACTTGAGGGAAATTTGCTACTGTCCTACAAACCTCTGCACTTAGAGGCCCAACAACGTCTACAAGAAGAAGGTTGTCTAGTAGACATCACACACATTAACAATCAACAAAGTCATTTTGGAACAAGTGATGTCACGTTACAATCGGAGACACAAGTATTATTGAAACCGTGGGCGTTCTACTTACCATTTACGTGCCGCCACGCGTCCCCTTTTTTTATTAGCTAGGAGGCGTCGTGCAGGGTAGCTATTTGAGTACAGGAGGCGTGCGATCAAACCCCTGTGCATGCTTATCGGGAGGAGAGCCCTTTGACCTCCATCTGCCGCCCACCTCTCTCCCAAGGTCTCCATTAATGGCGCCCGAGCCTCTGTTTAATGGCATGGCTATGTCTCACTCGACTGAGATTTAAGAGAGAGAAAAATCTGAAAAGAATATTTTGCACGGATCTTGATGTAAGATCCGACAGACCTATATAGCATCTACTGCGACTTATAGCAAGATTGATGAATATATAAGGACGACGACAGTGGATAATAATTGTCTTACATAATAAGGGAGATAATTAAAAAGCCACATGCGGCTCCGCCCGAAATACACAACGGCAAAAGAAGAAGGAAGACAACGATCTGGCTCGCTGATCTGTACTTTCTTGATGCGTTGCTACAGGCCGCGGGAACTAGTCTCCGCGGCGAGCGGCGATGAGCTCTGTCATGTCCTCAAGACGCTGCTTGAGAGCATCCACGGATTCCTCCACCAGCCTTTGGCGCTCGATGCAGAGCATGTCATTCTCGTCCATAACTTTCTTGACGATGACGCCGGTCCTCTTCAACAAGGCACTGGTCTCCTCCTGCTGCTCTGCACTTTGGACGATCTTCGCCCTCAGCAGGTCGCGCTTGGCCCGGAGACTCTCATTGCCCTCCCTTAGTTGTTGGATGACGCCAGTAGCCTGTTCAAACGAGGCTTTCATGTCGTCCTGCAACCTCGCCCAGCCAAAGATCTGATCCATCTGGCTATGGACGATCGCATGCATGCGCCTGTAAGAGTCGTCGCCTTCCCGCGAGACATTGTCCCAGGCCGCAGTGGCGCGGCGAGACATCTCTGCTGCATTTGCGGCGCGGCGGGACATCTCTGCTACTTCCGCGGCGCGGCCGGACCAGTCTGTTGCATCGACGGCACGGCGGGACGTCCGTGCTCCTTCGGCGGCGTGGTGGCCTCTGTGCTGCTACTTCCATGCAGCGGGACATGTCGGCTGTTTTCGCGGCGAGGCGGGACATCTCTCGTGCTTCCGCTTCCATGCTCGCATCTCCCTGGTGGTAATCTCTCGACCCAGAACTCACGCTGGCCATGGCAGACGGAAGGGAAGGATGTTGAATGACTTGTTTGTTTTTGTGGATGAGGAGTTGATGAGGAATGTGCAGTCATCTTTGCATAGTAGTATTTATAACAGAGTGCTACTTCTTGAGCACTGCGTTGGTTTTCCCTTGAACAGGAAAGGGTGATGCAGCAAAGTAGCATAAGTATTTCCCTCAGTTTTTGAGAACCAAGGGATCAATCCAGTAGGAGGCAACGCGCGAGTCCCTCGCACCTAAACAAAACAAATAAATCCTCGCAACCAACGCAATAAGGGGTTGTCAATCCCTTCACGGTCACTTACGAGAGTGAGATCTGATAGATATGATAGGATAATATTTTTGGTATTTTTGTGATAAAGATGCAAAGTAAAGAAAGCAAAATAAAGATGGCACCGGAAATAACTTGTTGTAGTGAGATTAATATGATGGAAAATAGACCCGGGGGCCATAGGTTTCACTAGTGGCTTCTCTCAAGAGCATAAGTATTTTACGGTGGGTGAACGAATTACTGTTGAGCAATTGATAGAATTGAGCATAGTTATGAGAATATCTAGGTATGATCATGTATATAGGCATCACGTCCGAGACAAGTAGACCGACTCCTGCCTGCATCTACTACTATTACTCCACTCATCGACCGCTATCCAGCATGCATCTAGAGTATTAAGTTCATGAAAACAGAGTAACGCCTTAAGCAAGATGACATGATGTAGAGGGATAAATTCATGCAATATGATAAAAAACATCTTGTTATCCTCGATGGCACCAATACAATACGTGCCTTGCTGCCCCTACTGTCACCGGGAAAGGACACCGCAAGATTGAACCCAAAGCTAAGCACTTCTCCCATTGCAAGAAAGATCAATCTTGTAGGCCAAACCAAACTGATAATTCGAAGAGACTTGCAAAGATAACCAATCATACATAAAAGAATTCAGAGAAGAATCAAATATTGTTCATAGATAATCTTGATCATAAACCCACAATTCATCGGTCTCAACAAACACACCGCAAAAAGAAGATTACATCGAATAGATCTCCACGAGAGAGGGGGAGAACATTGTATTGAGATCCAAAAAGAGAGAAGAAGCCATCTAGCTACTAACTATGGACCCGAAGGTCTGAAGTAAACTACTCACACTTCATCGGAGAGGCTATGGTGTTGATGTAGAAGCCAACCGTGATGGATGCCCCCTCCGGCGGAGCTCCGGAACAGGCCCCAAGATGGGATCTCGTGGGTACAGAAGGTTGCGGCGGTGGAATTAGGTTTTTGGCTCCGTATTTGATCGTTTGGGGGTACGTAGGTATATATAGGAGGGAGGAATACATCGGTGGAGCAACAGGGGGCCAACGAGGGCGGAGGGCACGCCCTGGGGGGGTAGGCGCGCCCCCTACCTCGTGGCCTCCTCCTTTGTTTCTTGACGTAGGGTCCAAGTCTCCCGGATCATAATCTTCCTAAAAATCACGTTCCCGAAGGTTTCATTCCTTTTGAACTCCGTTTGATATTCCTTTTCTGCGAAACTCTGAAATAGGCAAAAAACAGCAATTCTGGGTTGGGCCTCCGGTTAAGAGGTTAGTCCCAAAAATAATATAAAAGTGAATAATAAAGCCCAATAATGTCCAAAACAGTAGATAATATAGCATGGAGCAATCAAAAATTATAGATACGCTGGAGATGTATCAAGCATCCCCAAGCTTAATTCCTGCTCGTCCTCGAGTAGGTAAATGATAAAAACAGAATTTTTGATGCGGAGTGCTACTTGGCATAATTTCAATGTAATTCTTCTTAATTGTGGTATGAATATTCAGATCCGAAAGATTCAAGACAAAAGTTTAATATTGACATAAAAGTAATAATACTTCAAGCATACTAACAAAGCAATCATGTCTTCTCAAAATAACATGGCCAAAGAAAGTTATCCCTACAAAATCATATAGTCTGGCTATGCTCTATCTTCACCACACAAAGTATTTAAATCATGCACAACCACAATGACAAGCCAAGAAATTGTTACATACTTTTAACATTTTCAAAACTTTTTCAATCTTCACGCAATACATGAGCATGAGCCATGGACATAGCACTATATGTGGAATAGAATGGTGGTTGTGGAGAAGACAAAAAGGGAGAAGATAGTCTCACATCAACCAGGCGTATCAACGGGCTATGGAGATGACCATCAATAGATATCAATGTGAGTGAGTAGGGATTGCCATGCAACGGATGCACTAGAGCTATAAGTATATGAAAGCTCAACAAAAGAAACTAAGTGGGTGTGCATCCAACTCGCTTGCTCACGAAGACCTAGGGCATTTTGAGGAAGCCCATCATTGGAATATACAAGCCAAGTTCTATAATGAAAAATTCCCACTAGTATATGAAAGTGACAAAATGAGAGACTCTGTATCATGAAGATCATGGTGCTACTTTGAAGCACAAGTGTGGTAAAAGGATAGTAACATTGTCCCTTCTCTCTTTTTCTCTCATTTTTTTATTTGGGCCTTTTCTCTTTTTTTATGGCCTCTTTTCTTTTTTCTTTTTTTTGTCCGGAGTCTCATCCCGACTTGTGGGGGAATCATAGTCTCCATCATCCTTTTCCTCACTTGGGACAATGCTCTAAAAATGAAGATCATCACACTTTTATTTTCTTACAACTCAACAATTACAACTCGATACTTAGAACAAAATATGACTCTATATGAATGCCTCCGGTGGTGTACCGGGATATGCAATGAATCAAGAGTGACATGTATGAAAGAATTATGAACGGTGGCTTTGCCACAAATACGATGTCAACTACATGATCATGCAAAGCAATATGACAATGATGGAGCGTGTCATAATAAACGGAACGGTGGAAAGTTGCATGGCAATATATCTCGGAATGGCTATGGAAATGCCATGATAGGTAGGTATGGTGGCTGTTTTGAGGAAGGTTTATGGTGGGTGTATGATACCGGCGAAAAGTGCGCGCTATTGAGAGGCTAGCAATGGTGGAAGGAAGAAGGGTGCGTATAATCCATGGACTCAACATTAGTCATAAAGAACTCATATACTTATTGCAAAAATCTACAAGTTATCAAAGCAAAGTATTACGCGCATGCTCCTAGGGGGATAGATTGGTAGGAAAAGACCATCGCTCGTCCCCGACCGCCACTCATAAGGAAGACAATCAATAAATAAATTATGCTCCGACTTCATCACATAACGGTTCACCATACGTGCATGCTACGGGAATCACAAACTTTAACACAAGTATTTCTCAAATTCACAACTACTCAACTAGCATGACTCTAATATCACCATCTTCATGTCTCAAAACAATTATCAAGCATCAAACTTTTCATAGAATTCAACACACTCATAAGAATTCTTACAAATCTTGTATGCTTAGCATATTAGGATTATTTAAGCAAATTACCATGCTATTCAAGACTCTCAAAATAATCTAAGTGAAGCATGAGAGATCAATAGTTTCTATAAAACAAATCCACCACCGTGCTCTAAAAGATATAAGTGAAGCACTAGAGCAAAACTATATAGCTCAATAGATATAAGCGAAGCACATAGAGTATTCTAACAAATTCCAAATCATGTATGGATCTCTCAAAAAGTGTGTACAGCAAGGATGATTGTGTTAAACTAAAAAGCAAAGACTCAAATCATACAAGACGCTCCAAGCAAAACACATATCATGTGGTGAATAAAAATATAGCTCCAAGTAAAGTTACCGATGGAAGTAGACGAAAGAGGGGATGCCTTCCGGGGCATCCCCAAGATTTGGCTTTATGGTGTCCTTAGATTATCTTGGGGGTGCCATGGGCATCCCCAAGCTTAGGCTCTTGCCACTCCTTGTTCCATAATCCATCAAAATCTTTCACCCAAAACTTGAAAACTTCACAACACAAAACTTAACATAAAATCTCGTGAGCTCCGTTAGCGAAAGAAAACAAAAGACCACTTCAAGGTACTGTAATGAACTCATTCTTTATTTATATTGGTGTTAAACCTACTGTATTCCAACTTCTCTATGGTTTATAAACTATTTTACTAGCCATAGATTCATCAAAATAAGCAAACAACACACGAAAAACAGAACAGTCTGTAGTAATCTGTAACTAACGCAAACTTCTGGAACTCCAAAAATTCAGCCAAAACAGGAAGACCTATAAAATTTGTTTATTGATCAGCAGCAATTGGAATCAGTATTTTATCACGTACTGGTGATTTTTAACAATTATTTTCGTGAACAGAAAGTTTCTGGAAATTTCCGCAAGATCAAATAACTATCATCCAAGAAGATCCTATAGGTTTAACTTGGCACAAACACTAATTAAAACACAAAAACACATATAACCAGAGGCTAGAACAAATATTTATTCCTAAACAGAAGTAAAAAAGAAAAAACTAAAAATAAAATTGGGTTGCCTCCCAACAAGCGCTATCGTTTAACGCCCCTAGCTAGGCATAAAAGCAAGGATAGATCTAGGTATTGCCATCTTTGGTAGGCAATCCATAAGTGGCTCTCATGATAGATTCATATGGTAATTTTATTTTCTTCCTAGGGAAGTGTTCCATGCCTTTCTTTAATGGAAATTGGAATCTAATATTCCCTTCCTTTATATCAATAATTGCACCAATCGTCATAAGGAAAGGTCTACCAAGAATAATAGTACATGAAGGATTGCAATCTATATCAAGAACGATAAAATCTACGGGCACATAATTCCTATTTGCAACAATAAGAACATCATTAATTCTTCCCATAGGTTTCTTAATAGTAGAATCCGCAAGGTGCAAGTTTAGAGAGCAATCATCAAAATCACGGAAATCTAGCAAATCCCACAAAGTTTTGGGGATAGTGGAAACACTAGCACCCAAATCACATAAAGTATAGAACTCATGATCCTTAATCTTAATTTTAATAGTAGGTTCCCACTCATCATAAAGTTTTCTAGGAATAGAAACTTCCAACTCAAGCTTTTCTTGATAAGATTGCATCAAGGCATCAACGATATGTTTAGTAAACACTTTATTTTGACTATAAGCATGAGGAGAATTTAGAACGGATTGCAACAAGGAAATACAATCTATCAAAGAGCAATTTTCATAATTAAAAATTCCTTGAAATCCAAAATAGTGGGTTTAGCAACATCTAAGATTTTAATCTCTTCAATCCCACTTTTATCAATTTTAGCATCAAGATCTAAAAACTCCGAATTTTTGGAACGCCTTCTAGGTAAATGTGGATCATATTCAGTCTCATCATTATCAAGATTCATATTGCAAAACAAAGATTTAATAGGGGACACATCAATAACTTTTAGATCTTCATCTTTATTTTCATAGAGATTTGAAGAACACGCTTTCATAAAGCAATCTTTCTTAGCACGCATCCTAGCGGTTCTTTCTTTGCACTCATCAATGGAAATTCTCATGGCTTTGAGAGACTCATCGATATCATGCTTAGGAGGAATAGATCTAAGTTTTAAAGAATCAACATCAAGAGAAAAATTCTATCAACGTTCCTAGCCAATTCATCAACTTTAAGCAATTTCTCTTCAAGCAAAGCATTGAAATTCTTTTGTGAATTCATAAACTCTTTAACACTAGTCTCAAATTCAGAGGGCATCTTATTAAAATTTCCATAAGACTTGTTGTAGTAATTTCCATAATTATTAGAGGAATTGCTAGGATAAGGCCTAGGATTAAAGTTTCCTCTATACGCGTTGTTACCAAAATTATTCCTACCAACAAAATTCACATCCATAGATTCATTATTATTCTCAATCAAAGTAGACAAAGGCATATCATTAGGATCAGAGAAGCACTCTTAGTAGCAAATAATTTCATAAGTTCATCCATCTTTCCACTCAAAACATTAATTTCTTCTATCGCATGCACTTTTTTATTAGTAGATCTTTCAGTGTGCCATTGAGAATAATTAACCATAATATTATCTAGGAGTTTAGTAGCTTCTCCTAAATTGATTTCCATAAAAGGCCTCCCGCGGCCGAATCTAAAAGATTTCTAGAAGCAAAATTTAATCCGGCATAAAAATTTTGTATAATCTTCCACAAATTCAAACCATGAGTAGGGAAATTACGTATCATTAATTTCATCCTCTCCCAAGCTTGTGCAACATGTTCATGATCAAGTTGCTTAAAATTTATAATATCGTTTCTGAGAGAGATGATCTTAGCAGGAGGAAAATACTTAGAGATAAAAGCATCTTTGCACTTGTTCCAAGAATCAATACTATTTTTAGGCAAAGACAAAAACCAAGCTTTAGCACGATCTCTAAGCGAAAAAGGAAATAGCTTCAATTTAACAATATCATTATCAACATCTTTCTTCTTTTGCATATCACATAAATCAACGAAGCTATTTAGATGAGTAGCAGCATCTTCAGTAGGAAGGACGACGAATTGATCTTTCATGACAAGATTCAACAAAGCAGCATTGATTTCACAAGATTCAGTATCGGTAAGAGGAGCAATCGGAGTGCTAAGGAAATCATTATTGTTGGTATTGGTAAAGTCACATAATTTGGTATTATCTTGAGCCATCGTGACAAGCAAGCAATCCGACACACGAGCAAACAAGAGACGGGCAAAAAGAGGCAAACGAAAAAGAGAGGGCGAATAAAACAGCAAGGGTGAAGTGGGGGAGAGGAAAACGAGAGGCAAATGGCAAAAAATGTAATGCGGGAGATAAGGGATTTGTGAGGGTACTTGGTATGTTGACTTTTGCGTAGACTCCCCGGCAACGGCGCGAGAAATCCTTCTTGCTACCTCTTGAGCACTGCGTTGGTTTTCCCTTGAAGAGGAAAGGGTGATGCAGCAAAGTAGCGTAAGTATTTCCCTCAGTTTTTGAGAACCAAGGTATCAATCCAGTAGGAGGCTATGCGCGAGTCCCTCGCACCTACACAAAACAAATAAATCCTCGCAACCAACGCGATAAGGGGTCGTCAATCCCTTCACGGTCACTTACGAGAGTGAGATCTGGTAGATATGATAGGATAATATTTTTAGTATTTTTGTGATAAAGATGCAAAGTAAAGAAAGCAAAATAAAGACGGCACCGGAATTAACTTTTTGTAGGGAGATTAATATGATGGAAAATAGACCCGGGGGCCATAGGTTTCACTAGTGGCTTCTCTCAAGAGCATAAGTGTTTTACGGTGGGTGAACGAATTACTGTTGAGCAATTGACAGAATTGAGCATAGTTATGAGAATATCTAGGTATGATCATGTATATAGGCATCACGTCCGAGACAAGTAGACCGACTCCTGCCTGCATCTACTACTATTACTCCACTCATCGACCGCTATCCAGCATGCATCTAGAGTATTAAGTTCATGAAAACAGAGTAACGCCTTAAGCAAGATGACATGATGTAGAGGGATAAATTCATGCAATATGATAAAAAAACATCATCCTCGATGGCAACAATACAATACGTGCCTTGCTGCCCCTACTGTCACTGGGAAAGGACACCACAAGATTGAACCCAAAGCTAAGCACTTCTCCCACTGCAAGAAAGATCAATCTAGTAGGCCAAACCAAACTGATAATTCGAAGAGACTTGCAAAGATAACCAATCATACATACAAGAATTCAGAGAAGAATCAAATATTGTTCATAGATAATCTTGATCATAAACCCACAATTCATCGGTCTCAACAAACACACCGCAAAAAGAAGATTACATCGAATAGATCTCCACGAGAGAGGGGGAGAACATTGTATTGATATCCAAAAAGAGAGAAGAAGCCATCTAGCTACTAACTATGGACCCGAAGGTCTGAAGTAAACTACTCACACTTCATCGGAGAGGCTATGGTTTTGATGTAGAAGCCCTCCGTGATGGATGCCCCCTCCGGCGGAGCTTCGGAACAGGCCCCAAGATGGGATCTCGTGGGTACAGAAGGTTGCGGCGGTGGAATTACGTTTTTGGCTCCGTATCTGATCGTTTGGGGGTACGTAGGTATATAAAGGAGGAAGGAGTATGTCGGTGGAGCAACAGGGGCCCACGAGGGTGGAGGGCGCGCCCCCCTACCTTGTGGCCTCCTCCTTTGTTTCTTGACGTAGGGTCCAAGTCTCCCGGATCATAATCTTCCTAAAAATCACGTTCCCGAAGGTTTCATTCCGTTTGGACTCTGTTTGATTTTCCTTTTCTGCGAAACTCTGAAATAGGCAAAAAACAGCAATTCTGGGCTGGGCCTCCGGTTAATAGGTTAGTCCCAAAAATAATATAAAGTGAATAATAAACCCAATAATGTCCAAAACAGTAGATAATATAGCATGGAGCAATCAAAAATTATAGATACGTTGGAAGCGTATCACAGAGTACTAATACGCTCCAAAGTGGGAAACCGTTTAGGTTATGATCGGTGTGAACAGGTTGCAATTAAATATAGCGTGATAGTAGTAATTTGGAATGTAACGAGACGCAAGCTCAAAATTTATTGACGGTTCTAATTTTGAAGTGCGGCACTATTCCCGGATAGCGTAACGTGGGCACGTGTTCTCGGCCGTGGTGTAGCATATGCCATGGTACTTCTTTTTCTACTGCTGTGTACGTGCAATAACTGGCACCGTCGAATACATATCTTACAGTTATTGGGGTGTTCGACAGGAATAGCCTCATGGCGAGCTATAGACTAGTCTTTTTTTCAGACGCATTACACCTATCTCTCGGGACTTCTCACACGCACCATCTCTAGCTCCCTAGGTCGATGCCACCCACATACACTTGTACTCTGAGTTTAGTACGTTATACAGGAAGAGAAGAGGTGCATGCACGCACTCATCCTCTCTCACACACGCATCTGTAGCTATGAATTGTACTGTTCTCAACCATCTGATTGGCTCTATCATAGGTTTCATGTTGCTCCTTGGCCTTGAGACCGAGAAGTTTAAAACGCGGAGGCTAAGCTGGAGGCGCGAAGTTTTGGTTAATGTGTGGGTTGTACACGGCACCAACACGACACGAGCTTCGTCTGCCTGGTGCGCAGTCGGGTGTGTTGTCCAAATATAGACACAACCAGGCCCTCCTTGGTGCGTGCCTCGACTTATGCGCAGAGAAATTAGGATCGGAGGGAGTGCTACTAGTAGTAGTACTACTACTTTGATGTGTCGAGTCAACTCGCACAAGTATGCAACACTTCCTAAACAAACAAGCATATAAGTTGTTATACTTCTTACCCAAAGGATCTTTATATCCAACGGACACAAAATATCCGTTCGACTGTTGGAAATTACTTTAACTATTGATCTGATGTCGAGGTAATTGATGCATCGCCACCAAAACTCACCATCTCTTAAGCTAAAGTAGACCGAGCTAACCCCTATATTAGCATATTACTAAGATAAACAGAAGGCACTGTAGAATCATTTAGGAGGTGAACTTGTCAATCTAAATGTGGAGGGGCACCGTCCTCGACAACCCAGCCCCGGCCAGCAGGTTGGGCGGAACTATGAAGAAGGTCAGCTCCTGCACGGCGACGTCGCCGGGATCCTTGCTGCTTGTCACCTCCATTTCCACCTTGACGGTGTCGGTCCTGCCTTTGGGCTCCCACGGCGGGCCATTTGTTCACAGCTTGGCCACGTAGTGCGGCAGTAGGGACGCCCCCGCTCTGATGCAGACGACCGACACGGCGATAGGCACACCGATGTCGAGCACGCCGCCGACCAAGAAAAACGCGCGGCCGTCCTCCTCCGTGAACAGCAAGAGCCGTGGCTCCGACAGTGGCACTTGCAGCTGGAGCACCTTGCCGTACTAGATCCTGTGCACGGGCACGAGATGCATGGTGCTGATGTGGTGGGAGAGCGTCGGCGGCGGGCCTTCGTAGCCGCAGACAGGCACGGGGCATTTGCAGGGCGCGAGCGGACACACGCTCTGGTGATCGGCAAGCTTGTGGTAAGTGACGTAGAGCCCACAGCCTTCGTGCAGGCACTCCACCCTCACTGAGGAGAGGACGTCCTCCACCGCCGTGTTCCGCACGTCGAATCCACCGCCGCGCTTGCACTTCTGGCACTGTCGCTGGTTCCCGGGGCGCTCGACGCGGCAGTCCGCGCAGGCCAAGTGCTCTCCCTTGCACTGCAAAAATCAATCGAATAGCACATCAATCAAGAAACATGCACCTTGCTCGATCAGCCGAATGGACAAGGTGTATTCGAACCTCATACACTGGAGGCTTCAAGGGGCGGAGGCACAAGGGGCAGTGGAACAAGGTGAGGTGCATCGAGACCATAGAGAGCTCCATCGTCGGGTCCGGTTCCGTCGGCATGATCTCGACCTCCTCGTGCACAACCATCTCTCCCTTTAGGGCCGGGGCATTACAAAGCTTTACCGTCACATATTCATACTACTTCAAGGTGCATTAAATCAACACATGCAAGTATAAAAAGGAAAGTCACGGCATGCATGCATGCATGCGTTGTAATTAATGCATCGGTAAACGCAAATTATTGAAATATATCGAGTGCAGTGCTTTGATATGTCGCGTCAACTCGTACAACAACGAGAACTTTGATTACAACACCCTCTCCCTCACAGACTGAGCTTCGGTGCCTTAACTGCACCTGCCTTTGGCTGTATGACAGGTGGGCCACCCACCTGTTGGGCCCACCTGTCATACACACGAAGGAAGGAGCAGTAAGTCAATGAAGTTGTGTCCCTCCCTCGCCCATGAGCGTGGTGGCTGGCAGGACTAGGAGAAGCTTTCACTACACGCTCTCCCTCCCGCACGCGATGGACATGCAGCAGTTCATTCGGTGTCAGCTGGCCAGAAGCATACTATAGTACTCCATTGCAGTAGTACTCCATCATTGTTCGACTTCCCGAAGAGGCGAAGAGCCAAGCGCAGCCCGGACGCTCGTGTGGCAGTTTAATGTTTAGAGTAGTCTAGGATAGCGTGTACCGTGCCTCTAAGCTTAAAATCGTTTGGGTCGGCTCCATGCTATGAGTCCGTCTCGAAGCATTTTTTATTAAAATATTCTGGCCCTACCTTTCATCCTGGTGATTGTAGTTTGCACGCTCATCTGGTCAAGATAGGAATATATATTTTTAATTTGTGGTGGGGTAAATGTTAGAGGTTGCAGCAAATATATTATACACTGCGGGTCTTTAAGCCAAGTTTAGAGGCAAGCATGTGGGGCCAGTGCTATGATGTGTCGTGTCAACTTGTAAAACAAGGAGAAGCTTGATTTTACTACTACACACCTTCTCCCTCGCCCATGCGCGCGGTGGCTCGCAGACGAGGACATGCTTTTGCTTATACTACAACAAGCTATCCCTCCCGCACGCGGTGGACGGACATGCAGCAGTGGATTTGATACTGTAGAAGTAGTAGTAACATCATTGTTCGTCTTCTTGAAGAGGTGAAGAGCCAAGCGCAACCCGAACGTGGCAGTTATGAACGCTCACGTGGCAACCTTTGTGTAGGGGTGGGGCGTGGTGCGGAGCCTTGGAGCACGCATATAGCCAGGCTCTTGCATAAGACAAAATTGCTATGTGAGCCAACTATTGTAGTACTTGCTAGTATAGCCCTGTAAACCGGAAAGGAGTATTTGCCTATCTAGAGATTCCAACAAGTGACTAGACTACACCCTAAATGAGTACATATGGAGCAAAATGAGTGAATCTACACCGTAAATAAATACGTAGTTCTCTTGTTTTCCTCTCCGCCTTGGTCGCGGTGCACAATATTGAGTATACTAGTACTGACTAGTCTTTTTTTGACACACATTTACGTTTTTTAACACAGTACAGACGCAAGCGCTCATATACACGCGCATACACTCACCCCTATGAACGCACACACGCACACCCTACCCCTATGAGCACCTCCGAAAGACTGAGACGGCATATCATCTTGAAATTTACGAATTCACCATAGGCACCTCGTCGTCGACGGGAACGTCTCTTGACACGCATTTACGTTGATACGGCTTGAATGCCAACGACGTAGAGGGTAGCGGTTCCCGAAACGTTGAACGGTCAATGATGCCTCCGCATTCAAGTAGCATGCAGAGGTAGGAGTAAGTAATTGGAGAAGCAGAATGGAGCATGTGAATATAACGCAGTTTGGACTGTCATATAAAGGCGCCACACTACTCCAATCCATCTACTCCTAGTCTCTGTGCAACACTGCCCACTCCAATCCAAGACCAAGACCAAGTGACCAGAAGCCACAAGCACCCATGGCGTCAATGGATGCGTGCGGCAGTCGGCTATGCCAGGTCGTCCAAGATGCCGACCTGCGGCCCCGCACCGCGGAGCATTTCCAAACGGTGCTGGCGACTACCGGCGTCATAGCCCTCGTCGACGCCGGCTTCACCTCTCGCATGCGCCAGATGATGGTCGACTCCATCCGCAGGTTCACCGCCATCAAGAAGCGCGCGGACGAGGTGCTTTGAAACACTGGTGGCCCACAGCTGCCGGAGGTGGCGACGAAGAATGTGCACCTCGAGGCCGCGCTCGCTGCGCAGCGCCTCGCCATGCAAGAAACCGTCGATCTGCACATCCACGTCTACAAGGAAATCGTCTACATAGGCCACTACAAGGCCAGCGAGGACAGAAAGACGTTGGCCTTCTTCCAGTGGCTGGAATCTTTGGACGCCATTGTTCAGAAGCACGTCGACCTGGCCACGAAAGCCACTGCTACTTAGCCACCGTTTGGTGGGCTGGCGCCCTGAGTCGAGGAGGTGGACGTCGTCGATGGATGCATCTTTCTTCTTGCCTCCTGTAACCAGCACTACATCGCCTTGTGGCCTTAATATTTTATTAGTCTATGGCATTTTTATTCTGGTCGTAAATGACATGTGTGATCCCTTGCTCTTATTTGGCGTTAATTATTTGTAGTATCACTGTCTTCGACCTGGTGTACTACTACCTAGGTCCTGGTTTATTAGTCCCTTTTGTAATTTGTGCTAAATTTTGATCAAAGATTTAACTGACAAAATGTTAGTGCATCAACAAAAATTATGTCATTTGATTTATATTTGAACATAGTTTTCAATTGATATAATTTTTGTGACATGCATGAACCTTTTGTTAGTCAAATTTATGGTCAAAATTTGGCACAGATTACGACGGGGAGCAATAAACCAGGGCGGAGGTAGACTGGTCCGTCACCATCGTGTTTTGTGTCTAATTTTGACTTCAGTGACCCAACCTACATGGAGGGAGTGTTGTATATATTGGCACAATAACGAAACTTATAAAGTATATTCAAAACTGAGCGTTACTACAAGTCACGAGTTCAAAACGAGAAAGTGGAACAAGTACAACATGCCTGTGTCGTTTGCGTCGCACCCCCACACGGTCGCGGTGCACAATGTAGTAACTAGTCTCTTCTTGACCCGCATTTACATTGATACGACTTGAATGCCAAGGAGGGAGAGTGTCGTGGGGATCTTGCTCACCGTGGCTCCTCCGCACTCTGCGTGTTGGCCATCCACCACCTTTGGTTTCACATTAAAAATCTTGAGCCACAATCCGAAGTGGGGTGGGATGCGGAGGAAGGCCTCGCACACGACAATAAATGCCGAGATGTTGAGGAAAGAATTTGGGGCTAGATCATGGAAATCTAGCCGGTAATAGAACATGAGTCCGCGGACAAAAGGGTGGAGAGGAAACCCTAGCCCGCGGACGAAGTGGGGGATGAACACCACCCTCTCATTGGGCTTCGGGGTGGGGACGATCTGCCCCTTGGTCGGGAGCCGGTGGGCGATTTCCTTGGCCAGGTACCCGGCCTCCCGAAGCTTGGTGATGTCCTTCTCCTTGACGGAGGAGGCCATCCACTTGCCTTGCTCTCCAGATCTGGACATGGTCGGAGTGCTTTTTTTAGGCGGAAAAGATGAGAACTTGGGCGCTGGAGCTCGAGAATGGGGGGGGGCAGAGAGAGAGAGAGAAGGCGTGGGTGAAAGGAGGTGAATCCTTATCCCTTTATAAAGGCAGCGAATATCAAGCGCCTCCCCACTCGCCTTAAAACTCGCTTGTTTCCCAAGGGCCGCGCAGACGGCACGGTTGGATTACCCACGCCCGTATTGATGAGAATCTCGTGGTAAGGGGACACGATCTCTGCTTTGACAAGACGTGCCAATGGAACCGCATCTCAAAACGAGGAGCGGCAGGCCGAAAAACGGTTCGAAATAATGACCAGGTGGTGACGTGGCATCACGCTACAAAAAGTTTTCAGTAGGTTGGACTCGTGAAATATTATACTCTCTGCGGTTGTGTGTGGTACTTGTTTTGCAGAGCCGGACACGTTCTTTGTGTTCGAAGGCTGTTTTGGAGTATTCGGAGGAGGAACCCGTCTTGCAATGCCGAAGATAATCTGCGCGCTGGACACCTCGACATTGAAGCCTGGTTCAGGGGCTACTGAGGGAGTCCTGGACTAAGGGGTCCTCGGGCGTACGGCCTGTTTGACATGGGCCGGACTGATGGGCTGTGAAGATACAAGACCGAAGACTCTTACCCGTGCCCGGATGGGACTCTCCTTGGCGTGGAAGGCAAGCTTGGCGTCCGGATATGAAGATTCATTTCTCTGTAACCGACTTTGTACAACCCTAGTCCCCTCTGGTGTCTATATAAACCGGAGGGTTTAGTCCATAGGGACAATCATAATCATACAGGCTAGGGTTTTAACCATTACGATCTCGTGGTAGATCAACTCTTGTAATACTCATATTCATCAAGATCAATCAAGCAGGAAGTACGGTATTACCTCCATAGAGAGGGACAGAACCTGGGTAAACATCGTGTCCCCTGTCTCCTGTTACCATCGACCATAGACGCATAGTTCGGGACCCTGATGTCTACTACGCAACTTCTTCTTGTAGACATTGTTGGGCCTCCAAGTGCAGAGGTTTGTAGGACAGTAGCAAGTTTCCCTCAAGTGGATGACCTAAGGTTTATCAATCCGTGGGAGGTGTAGGATGAAGATGGTCTCTCTCAAACAACCCTGCAACCAAATAACAAAGAGTCTCTTGTGTCCCCAACACACCCAATACAATGGTAAATTGTATAGGTGCACTAGTTCGGTGAAGAGATGGTGATACAAGTGCAATATGGATGGTAGATATAGGTTTTTGTAATCTGAAAATATAAAAACAGCAAGGTAGCAAGCGATAAAAGTGAGCGTAGACGGTATTGCAATGCTAGGAAACAAGGCCTAGGGTTCATACTTTCACTAGTGCAAGTTCTCTCAACAATAATAACTTAATTGGATCATATAACTATCCCTCAACATGCAACAAAGAGTCACTCCAAAGTCACTAATAGCGGTGGACAAACGAAGAGATTATTGTAGGGTACGAAACAACCTCAAAGTTATTCTTTCTGCGATCTATTCAAGAGTCCATAGTAAAATAACACGAAGCTATTCTTTCCGTTCGATCTACCATAGAGTTCGTACTAGAATAACACCTTAAGACACAAATCAACCAAAACCCTAATGTCACCTAGATACTCCAATGTCACCTCAAGTATCCGTGGGCATGATTATACGATATGCATCACACAATCTCAGATTCATCTATTCAACCAACACAAAGAACTTCAAAGAGTGCCCCAAAGTTTCTACCGGAGAGTCAAGACGAAAACGTGTGCCAACCCCTATGCATAGATTCCCAAGGTCACGGAACCCGCAAGTTGATCACGAAAACATACATCAAGTGAATCAATAGAATACCCCATTGTCACCACGGGTATCCCACGCAAGACATACATCAAGTGTTCTCAAATCCTTAAAGACTCAATCCGATAAGATAACTTCAAAGGGAAAACTCAATCCATTACAAGAGAGTAGAGGGGGAGAAACATCATAAGATCCAACTATAATAGCAAAGATCACGATACATCAAGATCGTATCACCTCAAGAACACGAGAGAGAGAGAGAGAGAGAGAGAGATCAAACACATAGCTACTGGTACATACCCTCAGCTCCGAGGGTGAACTACTCCCTCCTCGTCATGGAGAGCGCCGGGATGATGAAGATGGCCACCGGTGAGGGATCCCCCCTCTGGCAGGGTGCCGGAACAGGGTCCCGATTGGTTTTTGGTGGCTATGGAGGCTTGCGGCAGCGGAACTCCCGATCTATTCTGCTCCCCGATGTTTTTAGGGTATATGGATATATGTAGGCAAAAGAAGTCGGTAATGGGAGGCACCAGGGGCCCACGAGGGTGGGGGCGCGCCAGGGGGGAAGGCACGCCTCCCTGCCTCGTGGCCACCTCGAAGCTTCCTTGACTTTAATTCCAAGTCTCCTAGATCACGTTCGTTCCAAAAATCACGCTCCCAAAGGTTTCATTCCGTTTGGACTCCGTTTGATATTCCTTTTCTGCGAAACACTGAAACAAGGGGAAAAAACAGAAACTGGCACTGGGCTCTGGGTTAATAGGTTAGCCCCAAAAATAATATAAAAGTGTTTAGTAAAGCCCATAAACATCCAAAACAGATAATATGATAGCATGAATACTTCATATATTATAGATACGTTGGAGACGTATCAGCATCCCCAAGCTTAATTCCTGCTCGTCCTCGAGTAGGTAAATGATAAAAAGAAATAATTTATGAAGTGTGAATGCTAGCAGGTGCACAAGTTTGATCAAAGATAATTTCAATCACCTTTTCTAGCATCATTATATATCATAACAATAGCTCAACCCATAGAACTTCTCATGATCAAGTAATAAGATATTCACATGTTAAAGTATAGATCATAAACCTTCTTGAAAACTAACAAACCGTGTTATTAGTCATCAAACAATTACAATTCATCTTATTTTCAGGAAGAGTCTATGTCAGAGCTTTGATTTAGCAAACTCCACATACTCAACTATCATTTAGTCTTTCACAATTGCTAACACTCACGCGATATTTATGGGTTCAAAGTTTTAATCAGACACAGAGAAAGATAGGGGCTTATAGATTCGCCTCCCAACCTTTTACCTCAAGGGTAATGTCAACAATAATAGCTCATGATGCCTTACATCCAATTGGATATATATATATATATATCAGAATCTTTCCAACACAATGTGCTTGCCAAAGGATAAAATGTAAAAAGGAAAGGTGAAGATCACCATGACTCTTGCATAAGGTAAAAGACAAGAATAAAAGATAGGCCCTTCGCAAAGGGAAGCAGAGGTTGCCATGCGCTTTTATAGTTGGATGCACAAAATCTTAATGCGAGGGAACATCACTTTATATTGCCACTTGTGATAGGGACCTTTATTATGCAGTCCGTCGCTTTTATTGCTTCCATATCACAAGATCGTATAAAGCTTATTTCTCCACACTAAAAGATCATACATATTTAGAGAGCAATTTTTATTGCATGCACCGATGACAACTTACTTGAAGGATCTTACTCAATCCATAGGTAGGTATGGTGGACTCTCATGGAAATACTGGTTTAAGGGATGTTTGTAAGCACAAGTAGTATCTCTACTTGGTGCAAAGAATTTGGCTAGCATGAGGGGGAAAGGCAAGCTCAAAGTGTTGGGAGATCCATGACAATATACTTTATTTTGGATATAAGAAAACATAACCCATTACGTTGTCTTCCTTGTCCAACATCAACCTTTTAGCATGTCATATTTAATGAGTGCTCACAATTACAAAAGATTTCCAAGATAGTATATGTGAAATCTCTCTTCCTTCAATATTCTTTCATGAATTGTTCAAGTGACCAATACAATGTTTGCTAACCTTCAATAAATTTACCACCTCTACTTCTTATATGTAAAGTCATTACTCCCCATGGGATAAGCATATGAAACATATATAATTTCAGATTTATGATATTCAATTCATTCAACCATTTACTCATAGGATATAAGTGAAGCACACGAGTAAATGACAAACTACTCCAAAAAGATATAAGTGAAGATTAATGAGTAGTTAAATAATTATGTAGCTATGTGAAGACTCTCTCTCATTTAAGAATTTCAGATATTGATATTTTATTCAAATAGAAAGCAAAACAAAATAAAATGACATTCTAATAATAGCAAACATCACGTGAAGAAGCAAAAACTTAGGATCAACCGATACTAACCGATAGTTGTTGAAGAAGAAAGGTGGGATGCCAACCGGGGCATCCCCAAGCTTGGACGCTTGAGACTTCTTGAAATATTATCTTGGGATGCCTTGGGCATCCCCAAGCTTGAGCTTTTGTGCCTCCTTAATTCCTCTCATATCACGGTCTCCCTAAATCTCAAAAGCTTCATCCACACAAAACTCAACAAGGACTCATGAGATAAGTTAGTATAAAGCAATGCAAAAAGCTTATCATACTCTACTGTAGCAAATCACTAAAATTATTATTCAACATTGCATACTAAATGCCTCTGCATATTTAATAGCCCTATCCTCAAATAGAATCATTAAAGAAGCAAACATATGCAAACAACGCAAACATAACAGCAATCTGCCTAAACAGGACAGTCTGTAAAGAATGCAGAAAGATCCATACTTCCCTAGCTCCAAAAATTATGAAGGAAAATTCCCACTGTAGTAAATTTATCAGAGCTTATTATGCAAAAGGTTTCAACATTTTATCACATTCTAACTTTTCTAGGGAATTTTTACAACAGCGGTAAACTTTCTGTTTTCGAACAGCAACATGTAGACTTGTAAAATGAGCATAGTAAAGGCTATCAATGCCACTTTTATTGAAATAAAAGATGCAAAACATTGTTCTAACTAACAGCAAGAAAATCCTAACAAAATAAATTGATGCTCCAAGCAAAACACATATCATGTGATGAATAAAAATATAGCTCCAAGTAAAGTTACCGATGAACGAAGACGAAAGAGGGGATGCCTTCCGGGGCATCCCCAAGCTTAGGCCCTTGCCACTCCTTATTCCATAGTCCATCGAATCTTTACCCAAAACTTGAAAACTTCACAACACAAAACTTAACAGAAAACTCGTAAGCTCCGTTAGTATAAGAAAATAAATCACCACTTAGGTACTGTTGTGAACTCATTATAAATTCATATTGGTGTAATATCTACTGTATTCCAACTTCTCTATGGTTTATAAACTATTTTACTAGCCATAGATTCATCAATATAAGCAAACAACACACGGAAAACAGAATCTGTCAAAAACAGAACAGTCTGTAGTAATCTGTAACTAACGCAAACTTCTGGAACTCAAAAAATTCTACAAAAATATGAAGACCTAGATAATTTGTTTATTGATCTACTGCAATTGGAATCAGTATTTTATCACATTCTGGTGATTTTAAACAATTGTTTTCGTGAACAGAAAGTTTCTCGAATTTTCAGCAAGATCAAATAACTATCATCCAAGAAGATCCTATAGGTCTTACTTGGAACAAACACTGATTAAAACGTAAAACCACATCTAACCAGAGGCTAGATGATTTATTTATTACTAAAGAGGAGCAAAAAGGCAAAGACGTTTAACGCCTCCCAACAAGCGCTAACGTTTAACGCCCCTAGCTAGGCATGACGATTTCAATGATGCTCACATAAAAGATAAGAATTGAAACATAAAGAGAGCATCATGAAGAATATGACTAGCACATTTAAGTCTAACCCACTTTCTATGCATAGGGATTTTGTGAGCAAACAACTTATGGGAACAATAATCAACTAGCATAGGAAGGCAAAACAAGCATAACTTCAAAACTTTAAGCACATAGAGAGGAAACTTGATATTATTGCAATTCCTACAAGCATATCTTCCTCCCTCATAATAATTTTCAGTAGCATCATGAATGAATTAAACAATATAACCAGCACCTAAAGCATTCTGTTCATGATCTACAAGCATAGAAATTTTACTACTCTCCACATAAGCAAATTTCTGCTCATGAATAATACTGGGAGCAAACTCAACAAAATAATTATCATGTGAGGCATAATCCAATTGAAAACTAAAATCATGATGACAAGTTTCATGGTTATCATTATTCTCAATAGCATACAAGTCATCACAATAATCATCATAGATGGCAACTTTATTCTCATAATCAATTGGAACCTCTTCCGAAATAGTGGAATCATCACTAAATAAAGTCGTGACCTCTCCCAATCCACTTTCATAATTATCACAATAAGATCCAACATCCTCCAAAATAGTGGGATCATTACTTCCTAAATTTGACACTCTTCCAAACCCACTTTCATCAATATATTCATCATAGATAGGAGGCATGCTATCATCATAATAAATTTGCTCATCAAAACTTGGGGGACAAAACATATCATATTCATCAAACATAGCATCCCCAAGCTTGTGGCTTTGCATATCATTAGCATCATGGGTATTCAAAGAATTCATACTAACAACATTGCAATCATGCTCATCATTCACATATTTTATGCCAAGCATTCTATGTAATTCTTCTTCTAGTACTTGAGCACAATTTTCCTTTCCATCATACTCACGAAAGATATTAAAAAGATGAAGCATATGAGGTAAACTCAATTCTATTTTTTAGTTTTCTTTATAGACTAAACTAGTGATAAAACAAGAAACTAAAATATTCGATTGCAAGATCTAAAGATATACCTTCAAGCGCTCACCTCCCCGGCAACGGCGCCAGAAACTGCTTGATGTCTACTACGCAACCTTCTTCTTGTAGACATTGTTGGGCCTCCAAGTGCAGAGGTTTGTAGGACAGTAGCAAGTTTCCCTCAAGTGGCTGACCTAAGGTTTATCAATCCGTGGGAGGCGTAGGATGAAGATGGTCTCTCTCAAACAACCCTACAACCAAATAACAAAGAGTCTCTTGTGTCCCCAACACACCCAATACAATGGTAAATTGTATAGGTGCACTAGTTCGGCGAAGAGATGGTGATACAAGTGCAATATGGATGGTAGATATAGGTTTTTGTAATCTGAAAATATAAAAACAGCAAGGTAGCAAGCAATAAAAGTGAGCGTAAACGGTATTGCAAGGCTAGGAAAAAAGGCCTAGGGTTCATACTTTCACTCGTGCAAGTTCTCTCAACAATCATAACATAATTGGATCATATAACTATCCCTCAACATGCAACAAAGAGTCACTCCAAAGTCACTAATAGCGGAGAACAAACGAAGAGATTATTGTAGGGTACGAAACCACCTCAAAGTTATTCTTTCTGATCGATCTATTCAAGAGTCCGTAGTAAAATAACACAAAGCTATTCTTTCCGTTCGATCTATCATAGAGTTCGTACTAGAATAACATATTAAGACACAAATCAACCAAAACCCTAATGTCACCTAGATACTCCAATGTCACCTCAAGTATTCGTGGGCATGATTATACGATATGCATCACACAATCTCAGATTCATCTATTCAACCAACACAAAGAACTTCAAAGAGTGCCCCAAAGTTTCTACTAGAGAGTCAAGACGAAAACGTGTGCCAACCCCTATGCATAGATTCTCAAGGTCACGGAACCCGCAAGTTGATCACCAAAACATACATCAAGTGAATCAATAGAATACCCCATTGTCACCAGGGGTATCCCACGCAAGACATACATCAAGTGTTCTCAAATCCTTAAAGACTCAATCCGATAAGATAACTTCAAAGGGAAAACTCAATCCATTACAAGAGAGTAGAGTGGGAGAAACATCATAAGATCCAACTATAATAGCAAAGCTCGCGATACATCAAGATCGTATCACCTCAAGAACACGAGAGAGAGAGAGAGAGAGAGAGAGAGAGAGATCAAACACATAGCTACTGGTACATACCCTCAGCCCCGAGGGTGAACTACTCCCTCCTCGTCATGGAGAGCGCTGGGATGATGAAGATGGCCACCGGTGAGGGATCCCCCCTCCGGCAGGGTGCCGGAACAGGGTCCCGATTGGTTTTTGGTGGCTAAAGAGGCTTGCGGCGGCGTAACTCCTGATCTATTCTGCTTCCCGGTGTTTTTAGGGTATATGGATATATATAGGCGAAAGAAGTCGGTAAGGGGAGCCACGAGGGGCCCATGAGGGTGGGGGCGCGCCCAGGGGGCAGGCGCGCCTCCCTGCCTCGTGGCCACCTCGAAGCTTCCTTGACTTTAACTCCAAGTCTCCTAGATCAAGTTCGTTCCAAAAATCACGCTCCCGAAGGTTTCATTCCGTTTGGACTCCGTTTGATATTCATTTTCTGTGAAACACTGAAACAAGGGAAAAAACAGAATCTGGCACTGGGCTCTAGGTTAATAGGTTAGTCCCAAAAATAATGTAAAAGTGTTTAGTAAAGCCCATAAACATCCAAAACAGATAATATAATAGCATGAATACTTCATAATTTATAGATACGTTGGAGACGTATCAGACCCCCTACCCGAGATCCGCCGGTTTTGACACCGACAATGAACTACTCCCTCCTCGTCATGGAGAGCGCCGGGATGATGAAGATGCCCACCGGTGATGGATCCCCCTCCGGCAGGGTGCCGGAACAAGGTCCCGATTGGTTTTTGGTGGTTGTAGAGGCTTGCGGCGGCGGAACTCCCGATCTAGGTTTCTTTCTCGGGGTTTCTGTATTTATAGGAATTTTTGGCGTCGGTCTCACATCAGGGGGGTCTCTGAGTCATCCACAATATAGGGGGGCACGCCCAGGGGGGTAGGGCGCGCCCTCCACCCTCGTGGATGGCTCGGGACTCTTCTGGCCCAACTCTTTTACTCCGGGGGCTTCTTTTGGTCCATAAAAATCATCAAAAATTGGCACGTCAATTGGACTCCGTTTGGTATTCCTTTTCTGCAAAACCCAAAAACAAGGGAAAATACATAAACTGCCACTGGGCTCTAGGTTAATAGGTTAGTCCCAAAAATCATATAAAACAGCATATAAATGCATATAAAACATCCAAGATGGATAATATAATAGCATGGAACAATCAAAAATTATAGATACGTTGGAGACGTATCAAGTATATTCAATCATTAAAAACTTATTGCCTGTTTAATATGCTGACATCTATGTATGTCTTATTCTCAGTGGTCAGGCCAAACCCAGCAAGAAGGCGAAGCTGAATAAGTCGACTGACGATTCCAACCCTTCTGAGCCGGAGAAACAACGACCAGAATCCTTTCATCCAATTGCTGAGGCCACCATTGATGACCCGCCACCAGAAGACCATGAAGTCTCCATAGACCATATGGATGTTGAGCCGGCCATTTCCAAGCCGCCAAGCCCAGCTAAGCCCGCTGAGGAAAAGACTGACGACGTCGTTGTCACGGTAACCCTACTGTCTTATCCAAGCACAACGCCAAGGAAGAAATTTCTGCTAATGATAAGGGCAAGTGGAAGGTAGACTTAGAGAGCTACGCCCAGTTCAGTGCCCAAGACATCCACTCTGGTTTTTTGAACCGTCTATACACCAGCCGTGATTTTGAAGTTGGCTTAGTCAATTTGATGAAGGACCGCTATGAGGTAATCCAATCACTATTTTCTTCATATTTACATGTCTATCAGCCACCTAGTCTATAGGATATGATAGGATTGAATATGTTGTAGACTTTCCAATTGCCATAAAGAAACTGACCATCATCATTAGTAGCCCCCAAGGGCCGGCTTAAATCAACAAGTTAAGTCAGGACTTTAAGTAGCAGAAATGAACTTCGCATCTGTAGCCCCCAAGGGTCGATTTAACTAGCATAGTTAAACTGGGACTTACCAACCTTGATAAATACTTCAATATATATTCTTGATAAACCGGATCATACCATTGCACCCAAGCCATAAATTTGTCTTTGAAAACAGCAATAGACATTAGCCCCCAAGTGCCAAGGAAAATACCTGTATTGTCACTACAAAAAAAAGACACATCTGTGACATTTTGGGCCGAACGAAAATCTTTTCTGTCATACTTATGACACTTCTATGACAATAATTGTGACAAAACACGGTATCATCATAGATGTGGTGGGGTCCTACTTCTATGACAAAAAATCATGACAGAAAATGGGCTTTTCGTCCTGGGCGGGCCGGAGACGCGGCTGCATGACATTCTTTGGGCCGTCCATGACGGAAAAAACCGTGGTAGAAGCGAGGCGAGGAAAATATCGGGGTGTTCCCGGTTATGATGGGTGGTCGGGGCTGAGCGATGCGCGTTTCTCTCGTACACGCACGCGCGTGGGTGCGAGGCGTTGGGCTCTAACTGAACCCGAGCGAGGCGTTGGGCTCTAACTGAACCCGAGCGATTGCACTGCAGGCTACGCGTTACTGAACCCGAGCGATCGATCGATGGATGATAACTGAACCCGATCGGGCGATTCCTTCGCTAGTGCTGCTAACTGAAGCCGATCGATGCTGCCTCTGGATGAACAGTGAGCGTTGCTGGGGGGTTTGGATGAACAGTTCCTGGTGGGGGTGGATGAACAGGACCCCGTGGCGTTGCCTCTGGATGAACAGTGAGCGTTGCTGGGGGGTTTGGATGAACAGTTCCCGGTGGGGGTGGATGAACAGGACCCCGTGGCGCTGCCTCTGGATGAACAGTGAGCGTTGCTGGGGGGTTTGGATGAACAGTTCCCGGTGGGGGTGGATGAACAGGACCCCGATCGTTCGAGCCGGTTGGGGCTGGATGAACAGGACCCCGTGGAGGGCAGGATGAACAGGACCACCCCGTGGAGGGCAGGATGAACAGTAGACGGTGGAGGGAAGGATGAACAGTAGCCCATGGAGGGGTGGTTGAGCAGGAGCCCGTGGAGAGGGCTGGTTGAACAGTAGCCAGTGGAGTAGCGCGCGGTGGAGGCTGGATGAACAGGAGCCCGTGGATGAACGGTCACTGGTGGAGGCTGGAGGAGGTCGACGGTGGATGAACAATAGCCCGTGAAGGCTGAAGGGGGTCGATGGTGGAGATGAACAGTATCCCGTGGAGTCCCATTTTGCGGTACGCCACACCCCTCCCGATGAACAGGACACCCGTTTCGACCGGAGCGCTCCAACACAAGTCCGTTTCCTCCGTTTTGCGGTATGCCACAACCCTCCCGATCAACTGGACCCCCGTTTCGATCGTAGGAGGTCCGTTTCCACCGTTTTGCGGTACGCCAGACCCCTCCCGATGAACAGGATCCCGTTTCGAACGTGGTCGGTCGAACACAAGGCCGTTTCCTCCGTTCTGCAGTACGCCAGGCCTCGTTTCCATCGGATGTTCCGTCCAAGCCCTCCCGATAAACACGACGACGCATTCCGTTCCGACCCAGCCGGTTGGCTCCCCATGAACACGACAACGACGCTGTTTCTCCGTTCCGACCCGGCCATGTACACGAGCCCTGGTCGTACGTATGCGCGAGTAGGAGTTCGAGACCCTGCCCGTATGTACTTACGTGGCCGTATTTTCTTTCTTGCACACTGGCCGTTGTACGTACATGTACATGCTATGTGCGCGCCTCTACTACGACACGTGCGCGCCTCTACATCGACCAGTATGTACGTACACGTTCGCGACCAGAATGACAACGCTACGTACGCTTCGACCAGGTGGGTCCCGACTGTCAGGCACTTCCTTGCGTGCGAAGATGTAGCTGGTGGGTCCCAGCAGTCAGGGGGCGAATCGTTTTTTTCGGACACACTTCTTTGCGTGCGAAGATGTAGCTGGTAGGTCCCAGCAATCAGGGGGAAATGTTTTTTTCGCGAAATACAGTTGCCCGTCCGGTGGGTCCCTGCTGTCAGGTGGAGGAATAATTATTTTGCGCGTAATAAGGAGGCACTTCCTTGCGGCCGCCGTGGACCCAGCTGTCAGCCTCTCCACGTACAGTACTCTTCTGATGGAAGTCGTTCCTTGACCACGTTGACCACGCCGCGCCGAGAGCACCAGGGCGGTGGACGACGGCGAGGCCTAGGAAGGGGACGACGCGGAGCCGGGGAAGACGCGGCAGTGGAAGCCCGCGCGGAGAGGAGTACGAGGGTTCACTGGTTCTGCTGCGGTGTGAGGCCGCCGTCGCCGCAGGGCCTGGCCAGCGGTGGGAATAGTAGGGGCCGTGAGGCCTCGGAGGCAGCACAGCCGGCCACGGGAGGCAGGAGCATGCGGCACGACCGGCGCTGCTTTGGGCCGTTGGAGCAACAAGACTAGAGGTTGAAGAAGCATTACGGCCGTTGGATGGACATCGTACGGTCGTTGGATTGACTAAGTTGACAAAGCACTTCGTCCCCGTCAACTTAGTAGGCCCACAGGTCAGCTTCTGAAACGGTGCGCCCCAGATGTCAGGGGGAGGAATCATTTTTTGGGCGGGTGAAGCTAGAATATCCGAGATTGAAGAAGAAGCACGTCATCTGTTGGATGGACATCCAACGGCCACTGCTGCTAGAACCGTGTCTTGACTATAAGTTGACAAAGCCTTGCATACCCGTCAACTCTCTTTTTTTAGGGGACGTGTCAACTTAGTAAGGCCACAAGTGTGTGGCAGAGAAATTATAGCCCATTTGTGATTTGTAAGAATGTGCAGCCAATTTTTGAATTCTAATGGAATTTACTACAGCCCATTTACGGTTTGTTAAAAGTACGGCCCATTTCAACCAACCGTTCAAAACAGAATTCAATAAAAATTCCCACAATTTGATGGGATCCGAAATATTTTTATCCCAAAATTTCTAGTCAGATTAAATACAATTTCAATATAAATTTATATTACGTAAAAATCCAACGAAACATTGTGCACGCAACAATTAATGAAATTAAAATTTTCAATATCCAAAAATAATATTTTATAAAGTAATTACGTGTTTGGTGCATTTTTTATAGTTACTGCCTAGTTTTTATAATTACATCCCATTTATTATTTCTTAAAGCCCATTTTCTTGTTAAGCCTAATGCATCCCTCCTAGGAAAGATTTGCAGCCCAGCGGGGCAGAGAATAACAACTTGACCTTGCCTGGGTATTCCTAAAAAAAGTATAGCTGGGCTAGCCATTTTCAGCTTGAAAAAAATTAATATCTGGGCTGGATATCTGGCCTGGGCTAGACGGGCCACGGCCCGCCCAGTTAATAGCTGCAGCGATGTTTTCATTGTTGTTCAGAGGAGAAAAATTAATATCTGGGCTAAACATCGCTCAAGAAAAACTCTGCAGTGCTCACACCTCAAAAACACAAATACTGCTCGAGCTGCTTGGTCCCAGCTGTCGGCTGCTTCTTGTGCAATTCTCTCGTTTATTGACTACATAGGTTCACAATGGTGTGGGACCGTGATGTCAGGAAACCAGGAGGAAGCAAAAAATTTATAGTTTTATATACTAATAAGGAGGCACTTGTTGTCATCCTCTCCAAGTAAAGTCATCTCCTCATCCTCATGTCCGTTGACCATGTTGACAACGCGAGACAGCGGCACCACGGCGAGCGCAACAACTCGAAGAACGACGGAGAGGGCCTCGCGGGCCCTACGAATGGTCTGATACAACGCCTGCTACTCATTCGGGAATCCAGGATCATAAGGCCACATGTCCGCGACGGCATTGTCATTCACTTGTTCACCGGTGCTCGTTGAGGAGACGGAGGTTGCAGCACAGGTCCTCCTGCGCTGGTAGCTCTTCCGCCATTAGGGCGTCGAAGTGCGTCCGCACCTGCTCTATGGTGGACACGGCATGAACCGGCTTGGACAGTGGCGCCAGCTCCTGGTCGGAAGCTACGTCCATCGTCTGATTGTTGTCGCTCAGCTCGGCGAGGTAGCTGGCGAGCCGGCATGTCTGTCTGCTGGACCGACCCGCTGCCAAGCACGAGTCTGACTGCCCTAGCCCACCCAGACCGCCTCCCTCGCCCGCGCGTGCTTTCCGCCCGAAACGGTCAGCGCCGCTCGCCCCGCTTCCCGGTGCATGCGATTGCTCCGCCTTCAAACGACACAAGTGTCGTCCGTCCTTCTGTCGTCCACATTAATGATACACGGTTGCCGAGGCGGCTACTCCGGCGCCACACGTCCGTCCCTCCGCCGCCCACCATTGCTATATAAACTGCTGCGCCGGCCATAGCCGCAGTCATCCGCATATATTCCTATTCTCATGTCCACACCACTACTGCCCACCATGGCTTCCTCGCGCTCCAGCGCTCTTCGGACGGGCGGACGACGGACCACAAGGAGATGGCAGCCATTGCTGCCGACTGGCTGGCCGGCAGGCAGCCGGAGGACGACGACGTCCCAATGGAGAACATGGTAGTCGACGATCCGGCGCCAACCCCCTCCTCCGCGCCATCCTCGCCGGTGCATTGCACCATGACCATATGCGAGGCCCGTGCCCAATATATGGACACGGTGAGGCAGAAGTGTGAGGAGCAATTCCGAGAGGCGCAGGCCGACGCCGCCTACAACCACCATCTCCTCCAGGAGCACCTGCAGGCGGAGGAGCAGATCACCGTGGAGCGGGCGGAGCAGGAGGCGCTGCTCGACTCGTACCGCTCCGCCCGCGAGGGCCGCCTCGAGCGCTGGCGGTACCGCATGCGGGTGGCGGAGGCTGCGGCCGCCTACAAAGAGGGCGATGAAGCGGCCGAGGCGCTGTTTGGCGAGACCGAGGACGAGGCAGAGGACAATGCCGGCTCCGACGAGTCCCCGCTCCGCTAGCGTCGATGAGGTCATGCTCCGCCGAGGCCCCGCGGCACCAACAACGAGGTAGAGGACACCGTCGGCTCCGCCCTGTTGACAACGAGGGGGAGGATTTTTCCCCGCTCTGCCGAGGCACCGCCCGCCAGCAACGAGACAGAGGACATCACCGGCTCCGCCGAGGCCCCGCCCCGCTGCCAACGAGGCCGCGCCACACAGAAAACGAGGAAGAGTAGAACACGGTAGGTCACCGCCGCTCGGGTCCAAGTAAGGCCACCGCTGCTACCCTCCGATTGTTGGCACTGAGCTGTACATCATGGAGCAATTCTATGATTACAGGCTGATTGAAGAGCGCTCTGTGGTTGAGCAAGCTCATGAGATACAGTCATTTGCTAGAGAACTTGAGCACTTCAGTTGTATGCTACCGGACAATGTGCGAAGTAAAAAGGAACAGAAGGAGTACAAAAAGTTTGAGTAGCTTTTTAGCGTTCCTGTACATTGCAATCACAGCGATTCACATGTCATAGAGAACATTCAAAACAATCGATGATTATGCATCTCAACGATTCACATGTCAGAGCCAATATTTACTTCACAACCAAAGAATAAAGAAAAAAATGGATCGACGCTGCTGACAGCAAAGGGCGTCCCATTCGAAAATATCAAACACATGTCTTCTTGCTAAAATCAATGAGAAAAATTTGACAAGGTTTTCCCATTCCAAAATATCAAATGCCTACGATTGTGGAATGGGCAGGGTTTGCCATCAGTTTGGACATTGACATGGCACCTCGTGCTAAATAAACCAGTTGTTCTTTTTGTGCAGTTCCACCAAAATCAACCAAATTCGCGCGTAGCTTGTATGATTTCACCCTTATATGTTGCAACGCCTTGAACTTATCGGCACCTCCTTTCTTGTGGTGGAAACGAATGATTCGATGTATTCATGAACATTTTGTGCAATTCCCATTGAAATCAAGCTGAGCACCCCTGTTTGCACAAATACAAAAAAAGTGATTAGTATAAAGCAAACTGTACTATGAATTGACAGTTTAAACAGGCACCTACATGGTCGATGTAGAGCACACTTTTACAAAAATGGAACTCACCGGAAAGAATCCTAGAACAACATTGTACTCGCGCATCACAGCAAGAAAATGGAGATTTGTCAGTCCTTCTAAGCTGAAGTTAGGTTGGTCTTGTGGGGGGTAATGTAACCATCCTTCAACTGCTCCTTCTGATGAGAACATAGACAGGGCTTCTTCATCCTGGCATAATCGGAACTAGTCACTTCACGTACTCCATATTCTTCTTCAAAGGAGGATGATCCTGTTGTGCAAAGACAAGAGGATAACTAAATGCTAGCATCCCTGTTTGCTCAAAAAAAAAGGAAAGGAAATATTTAAAACAGCACAGATGAAGCACTTCTCAAGGACAATACCACTTTTTGATGACAACATCTAAATAGTAGCACAACACCAATAGAGATGACAAAGCTCAATCATATGGATGAAATCAGTGGGCGAGTACCAACCTTTGTCAGGAGGCTTATTGTGTAGAGCATACAGATGAAGCACTTCTCCGGAACCATCTGTTGCTATCTACTGTGGTGGCCATGCTTACTATATACTCCTCGATTAGATTAATGTTTCCAACATCTTCTTGTGCAGTTCCACTAAAATATATGGTATCTTCAAAGAAGATCCCTGTTTGCACAAGTAGAGATAATTACATATTACATTAAGAGTGGCATAAAATCAGTGGCAAAACAATTGCTCGTTCCAGCCATAGCAATAAATTAAGATGCAAAACTATATCATTACTTGTGTCATCACAGTTCCAGTGCTTCATTACAGCACCAGGAGTTGATTTTTGTTTTTCTTCCGCTTGTTCTTCCCCTTCATCACTTGGTTCAATAACAGACAAGCTTCGCCTTCAATGTAAGATTTGGCATGTCAATTAGGTTGCACAAGTATAGCACTAAACAATGACATTAATTTTCTGATGAAAGTGGCAAAACACAGGTCAACAGTTGTAAAATACCCTTATATTACCTCAATGGGATATTACAGTGCACATACAGATTGGAAGTCTTGTCTCCATTTGTGCAGTTCACTAAAATCAAGCAACATTACCATACAAGTAGCACAACATATGAAAGCACACTGCAGAATCATGTCAAAGAAGACTAGTACTGACCTCTCATGATGCGGAATTCAAACAACTCACAAGAAGAAGATCTGAACCAAATTTGCCAACACAGATAGGAAGTGAGATCTCCTCTTGTGCAGTTCCACTAAGATCAAGCAATCAAGCAACGTTGTCGGTGTGACATTTTGGTTGAACTGCACAAAACACTCTTAAAACAAAAGTGTTTTGTGCAGTGCAACAAAAGGTCACAATGGCAACGAGGTGAAGTAGATAACCCTATTTACACAGGTGCAAAGGAAACAACTAGTGGTCAATAACGGTGGATGACACAGAAGCCAACAAAAAGAAGCATCTACCTTATCTAAATGGGAAAGAAAGCAAGACAGTAGCATTTCTCAAACGATGGCATTGATTAATATTAACAGAGAGATTATATTAACAATAAAATTTGTTAAACATGTAATTTGCTTTTAACTGTGGCATTGCATCAATTTTCCAGCGGCATTATTAGAGGGTGTTTGTTTACAGGGACATTTTGGTGGAGGGACTAAAAAAACTCCGTGTCAGTCCCATCTAAACCAAACAGGAGGGACTTTTAGGGACTAAAAGTGGGCATTTGGGACTAAAGAAAGAAGACCCCGAGGGAGTCTTTTTGGGACTTTTTCCAACGGTTGCCCCTGCCACGCATCACACCTTGTCTCTATTAGTTCACTACTAGGGGTAACATGGTCTTTTAGCATGTCATTTAATAACCTCTAGTCCATGTTTAGTCCCTGGAACCAAGCAGGTAGGGACTAGGGAGTTTTTAACCAAACAGGGCCTTAGATTAACAACAGCTAAAGAGTTGCACGGGACAGTGGACGTACCAGCACCATGTGCATCTACCGATGTACTGGGGTGATGCACAGTCTGTTGCAACAAAGAACAAACAACCAAGGAGCATATTTGTGTTGGTCCCAGTTTTGTTATCTTTAGACACCTTTCCCTATGTGAGCGCAGCAAATCTAGTCCTGCTCAAACTCTACAGCCTTTTCCCCCAAAACAAAAGATCAGTTCGTTACAAATGTGCGTGCTGCGTTTGTCATTGTTTTCCCTTTTCGACCAACGTAGGTGCTGGATAGTCAGTATGTACTAGTACTTTCCCCACTTCCTTTCCTCTGTGAACCACGTCCTAGATTTATGCTATACAACTTTCCCCACTACTTTCCCCCATTCATGTCCTCTTTGAACCACGTCTTAGATTCATGCGATACAACTTTCCCCCTTCCTTTCCTTTTTGAACCACGTCCTAGATTCATGCTATACAACTTTTCCCACTACTTTCCCCCATTCCTTTCCTCTTTGAACCACGTCCTAGATTCATGGTATACAACTTTCCCCACTACTTTCCTGTTTGATCCAACACCTAGATTCGAGTGTAGAAGCGGAAAAAGCCCACATGCAGCTAGAGCAATGCATGTGGAATAAGTAAATTATACCTTAAGGTTCTTAGGGTGTGGTTCTGTGGGCGACCGGAGGACGTTCGACCCACACTATGTACGGCGGCGAAGAAGAAGGGGTCGGAGGCCCTCCCGCGCCGCCACTGGGTGAAAGTGAACAGCTGCGCTGGTAGTGGATTCCCTCCCTTGCCCGACGGCGACAGCGTTAAGCCTCCTTCCCTTCCCGGCGGACGGCTCTTTGACCAGCAGTGAGGGGAGAGAGAGAGGCCAGCGAAGTCTTGTTTAGATCTGGAGAGGGTGAGAGAGTGTGAAGAGAGCAACTACAAGCAGACCAGCAGTGAGGGGAGAGAGATAGGCCAATGAAGTCTTGTTTAGATCTGCAGAGGGTGAGAGAGTGTGAAGAGAGCAACTACAAACGCTGAGGCTCCAGCGTGTATATATATACTGGAGAGAGTGTGAAGAGTGCAAACCCTAAAAAACAAGCGCCGAGGCTGCAGCTTATACGTGATGAGGTGATTATACGGTCACTACGAGGTCGTATAGCTCCGTATCCATCCATTTTGACCAGTCAAAGAATCCTCCTGGCACGAATTATGCTCAAGTGTAGTTATCGAACCCGAGACCTCAAGTTTGATGAGCGAACAGGCTAACCAGCTACACAACCCTCGCATTATGTTCAACGAGAGGAAAATAACCTTTTATACATTCCTGCATTCGTGTGACAAGCATGCCGTGTTTTTTGTGTGTGTGGGAGTCATTGGGATTTAAATCATAATCGTGTCATGTGGCTTTGGTGGTAAGACTATCCACAGTGGTGCAGAAATAATGCAGCCTTAGTCACCTTACCTCTCTCCACGTAGTACGTTGGGTCCCACCAGTCAGAGGGTGAAGCAAACAAATTAATAAGAAAAATTAAAAGCGGCAGCTGTGTATCTTACCTCACACATCTCGCTACTGCTCGGGAACACTGTCCAATTGATCCCTCTGTTCGCTCACGTACTATTTTCAGTGAATCCTTATTATAACATGCACACAATTTTGGGCACTTGTATTCGACCTAAGTCAGTGTGCCACCATATCTCGTACGACTCCCTCCGTCTAGGTGTAATAAGTCACGTTATAAGGTGCAGCGGGACCAAGGTGCAAGCAGATTGGAGGAGAAGGAGAAACTTGACCGGTCATTCCTCCAATCAAAGCCCTGATTTCTATCTCTAAACGCAACAATTAATCCAAACAACTAAGAGATGCCTCTTCTCTTCTTGTACGTACTCCATTTGTATCTCACTTCCTGTGGCTTTGCACTCGCATGATTTTCCTATTCTATGAACCTGTGTGTGCGTGTGCGTGTGTGTGTTTAATAGCATGTGTGTGTTAGAGAGAGCGACAGATCGACCTACTCCTACAGAGAGATGGTGTGTAGTGTACGATTTTAGCCGCGAGAGTCGGTGCATCCTCTCGTTTTCGGGCGTCCGGTAGGGACAGGCGGACAGCTGCCACGCCCGCTCCTGACCAGCCTGGCCCACCCAAAGCCCCTCCATCACCCGCGCGCGCTTCCCGCCCGAAACGGTCAGCGCCGCTCCAAAGAATCGGTGCCGCATTCATGCCCGGGCAGAGCGGACGCGACCTCTCACTAGCGCCTGCGTTGAAGGGAGAAGCGGATTCAAGAGTGATGGTTGCTTCGTCTGTCCAACTTACTGTTGGGTCTATGTGATTTGACGGCTCATTGGTCATTATTACTGAGGTGGTAGGACTGCTGGATGTCCCACGCTTTCGGCGAAAGGAGGTACTACTAGACTACAATTTTCTCCATTCTTACGGCGGAGGAGTGCAAGAGCAGTGAAAACACGCAGGCTCAGTGATTACATGGCCCACCTCACACTATCACCATATTTTCTGGACACCGTGCGACACCTAACTCTTTACATAGTACTACTTGTATAGTACATACTGTAATTTATCAGCGAGATAGTACAATGCTATGAAGCTTCCAGCTTCTGTTACATGTATCTTGCGTCCAAGGTTGCCCGTTGCAACATTTCATCAAATACAAAGGAGACTAACCTACATGCTATTGCATCTCAATGATTGACAGATCATAGCAAATATGTACTCCCTCCGTTCCAAAATAAGTGTCTCAACTTTATGCTACATACAGAGCAAAATGAGTGAATCTACACTCTAAAATACGTCTATATACATCAGTGTTTGGAGTATGTACTAGTAGTTCATATTGAAATCTACTAAAGGACATATATATTCCAAACAATATGATAATCTCTCTAACCAAGGTAGTAGGGACGAGGAGTAAACGGAGTGAGTAGTAAAATTTTCGCCTCGTCCTGCGAGCCACCGCGCGCGTGGGCGAGGGAGCGGGCGTAAGGCGTACAGTACTACTACTACTCATGCAGTCCCTAGCCATTGAAACAGAGACAACTAAAGAAAAAATGATCCATGCATTCCCTAGCCCTTGAACCATAAACCCTAACCAGGCTTTAATTTGCTGGCAACGTCGGCGCTTCCTAAGAAATGAAGTTTGCAACCCTTTGACCATCGGATCATTTTGTGCAGTTTCACCAAAATCGAGATGAGGATCCCTGTGGCAAAGAAAATGAAGAAGCGTGATTAGAAAAAGATTACTGGGACTAGTTGATGAGACATAAACTCATCACAAATACAGTACGTAGAAGCCAGTAGAGGTATGTGCGGGGCAAAGAAGTAGAGAAATATCCACATGGAGTGATGTGGGCAGCTGGAGCAGTGGTGCAAGCCGGCTGTAAAGGGAGTTGTACCTGAGGGATGTCGGGACGTAGCTCAACCTAGAGGAGGGCGGCAGGAGGAGGCAACTACCCATGTCGCGGCAGTGAGCAATGGACGAAGGCAACCTCACCGGCTTTGTGAGAGAGAATGGCGGGGACCCCTGATCGGGACGTGCCGACAGTGGGTTTTCACCATCGGCGACGGCGACCGCATCTACACTAAGCATCCACCCCTTCCCCCAGTGGACCTGATCCGCTGGGATGTTAGAGATGTGGCCACAGTGGTTTTGTGCGAGAGAGTGTGAAAACTGAAGAGAGCAACCCCAGCAAGCAACCGTGTAGGCTCGTCCTGCCTATGTATATAGTGGAGCGGTTTCCTTTTCTCTCCATATGAACCTATTTATATTGCGTACGTGCCACTGAAGAAAAAAACTTTATTTATAAATGACGCGGCACCTACTACTTGTTCTCCTATAAACCTTGCGCTTGGCATCTCCAAACTATTAACCTTGCGATTGGCTCTTCGCCTCTTCGGGAAGTCGAGCAATAATGGTACTGTAGTATATATCGTTCTGGCTATATGAGACCGAATGAATTGCTGCACGTCCACCACGTGGCGAGGGTCGAGGGACGAGGGAGAGTGTGTACTATTACGTCCGTTTCAATATGGACTACATACGGAGCAAAATGAGTGAATCTACACTCTAAAATACGTCTATATACATAAGTGTTTGGAGTATGTACTAGTAGTTCATATTGAAATCTACTAAAGGACATATATATTCCAAACAATATGATAATCTCTCTAACCAAGGTAGTAGGGACGAGGAGTAAACGGAGGGAGTACTAGTAAAATTTTCTCCTCGTCCAGCGAGCCACCGCGCGCGTGGGCGAGAGAGCGGGCGTAAGGCGTAGTAAGCAAGCTTCACCTCATCATGCGAGCCACCGCGCCCATGGGCGGGGGAGACGGCGTACTAAGCAAGCTTCTCCTCATTCTGCAAGTTGACGGGACACATCAAAAGTACTCCAGTGTATAGAGCCTTGCCTCTAAGGTAAGTCCCACATGGTTTGCCTCTTTTTTAACATAACGCGTCAAGTCGCAATTTGTTTGTTCACCCGTGGTAGATGATCCTCCCTCCATCTAGTGGACAACCAGTACACGTGTCAAGTTACCACGTGGGCTGCCTTTTCGTACAGAAATGAGCTCCACCGTGTACCCGCGCGGGTGTGGTTGGGAAAGAGACGGGAGTACGTGCGCCGTGCGTGCACCTCTTCTCTTCGTGCACGTCCCCCACCTACGTGGGTGTGTGTGAGAGATACAAACCTAGACAAATGGCTTGTGCGTTCGTGAGTGTTTTTTGTTCTTTTGGGGGGGGGGTTGATTTCGTGAATGTATTTGTGGGAGTATGTGTCGATGACATCTCAAACAAAATTTTGCATGTAATGTGTGTGAAATGGAGGCCTATCCATATCATATATAGAGGGTCGGGCGATCCACGAGAAGAGAGGGAGGGGTCATAGATATCGATAGAGTCGAAGAGAGGATCAAATGGGTGGGTGCGAGATCGATGAAGAGAGCCATCGAAATTGTGTGTGTGCGTGCAAGTCAAAGATATAGGGCGACTGACCTAGCTACCGGAACGTCAGAGGGCACAGGTCAAGTTTGTGTGTGGCAGGGAGACATGACTAGAGCGCTCGATGTATCGGTGTGTGTGTGTGCGAGGCGGTGGGGGGAGGGGTAGGCAGAGGCCTAACTATAGAGGTAGAACGACTCGTATATGTGTTGAGAAGGAGAGACCTAGCTATGTCTTGAGGGAGATCGGTCGACATCCATACATAACAGAAGGGCGGGAAATAGGATGGGACAGAGAGAGAGGAGAGAGAGAGGGAGGGAGAGGGGTAGAGTGCTGGATGGGCGATGGAGTTGCTTCTCGAAGATGGTGGAAGAGGCCTACTAGACAAACTGAGGGTGGAACTGCAATATTATCAATAAGAGTGGGGATGTGTTTCTGTGTGTGCCTGTGCGTGATAGATCTGTCGGGACACATCCATGGATGATGAAGGGGAACCATGTGTTTGGTAAGCAAACCTAACTAGATCGGTAGATCAATTGTTGTTTGACGGAGGAAGGGAGAGACATAACTAATGAGGTAGATCGATCGACGCGTGGGGAAAAACGAGTTATAAGGACCTAGCTAGCTATATGTATAGAGGGAGATCGGTCGGTGTACGTCCATCTGTTAGAGGCAAATAAGGCCCGACGAGATGGATAGACAGAGAGAATGGAGCTAGGAGGTGGTGCGAGAGGCCCAGCTACTAGCTAGATAGGGGGAGGAGTTTGCGGTTGTGAGATCGATGAAAAGAGGGGCGAGAGTTTACACGTGAGTGGGACCGTATGAGAGACACGAGGCAAGGACACATAAAGGAGGAGATTGAACGTGCGTGTGTATGTTGGGCAGACATCGCTGGAGAGGTTTATCGATCGGTGTGTGTCGGAAAGGAGTTGTGGAGACTGTGGGAGAACGACCTAAAGAAGAAGAAAATGAATGTGCGCGATGGATAGAATGTTGAGGGAGGGGGAGAGCGAGGAGGGCGTGTGCACGCACGAGAGAAAGTTAGTGGTAGCTACAAAGGTTAGAGGATTGTGTGGGTGTAAGAGACTAACAAAGATCATAATTTGATATGAAAGTGGATTCATATATTTGAATAGGAGATCATAGTGTTTTAAACATATGCATGCATGAATATAGCAGTGATACGCGTGTTGTGGTTTTGCACATGTTATACCATAATGTGATAATGCATGGCGTTTGCAACTCACAGCTAAATGTCGAACAATCTAAACTATACTATACATCGAACAATCTCACATTTTATTTGAATTTGTGATAATGTGTGGCGTTTGCAGCTTACAACTAAATATCGAACAATCTAAACAATACTATATATCGAACATTCTAACATTTTATTTGAATTTGTGGTAATGTGTGGTGTTTGCAACTCACATCTAAATACGTGTAGGCGTAGGGGGCGGGGCACCATACATAATGTGATAAACACATTATACATATGAGACATGGTTTAGTTTGTGAAGATCTAGCTAGAGCTTACTATGATTTGAAATCAACATAAAGTGGATTCAAAAAATCGAGTTCGAGTTCATATAGTACACATAGTTCATATGTAACTCGAGACTAATCATGTGGTGTGCTGTGAAGATAATCCACAAACGATGGTTTAACTTGACAATAATGACGATTGTAGATCTTATTAAAATAGAGAAACAAATTCAAACGCTTTGACTTCACAACAATCATTATTGTAGATCTTATTCAAATAGAGAAACGAATTCAAATTTAGTTCGTATTGACGCGGTAGTATATACGTTTGGAATGCAATAAAACGTTCATTTGAGTACTAGGTTGCATGCATTATACACGTAGCAAAATATTTTAATTGAACATAACATGAATTCAAAGTTTTGAATGACATTTGTAGTGCGAATTGATTTGGTACAGTACACGTTAGGCTTGTCCGGAAATTTCAACCCGCGCCTTGTTAGCCCGAAATATTTAAGATATATTTTTGTCTCGTTGTGCTCCGACAACTCCCTCCATCTCAACCCGTGCCTTGCTATTCCAAAATTACAACGCGCGTGAAAACTCCCACCTCCTCTGAAATCCCGACACGCGAGATGCCCGTGATACCCCTAAACTGAAAGAACCGCCTCAAATCGGTGGGGGTACTTTCATAACTTACCCCACATTTCGGACAAGCGCGTCCCTAAGCCATGGTTCCCCACTCCCATCCCATCCGCGCACCCATTTGTACACAGAGGCCGGGAAAACCCGCGAAGCCCCACACCCTCCTCCGTCCGCCACCCAGCCGGAGCCTCTTCCCCGATGACGTCGTCCACAGCAACACCTCGACGTCCCTCATCCACCGTACCGGATGAGGATCCGTCGTCGATCTGGTCGTCCCGCCGGTTCAGCCACCCCGTCCTCCACCTCCAAGGAGCTGCCCCGATGTTCCCCTCGTCTTTCGCGCCACCCCCATTCCCACACAGCCGTCTTCACCTACACCACCGGAAGAGCATCAGCATCACCGTTTCCTCGGATGAAGCTGCGGCCTAATCGGCGCCACCAAAGAGGTTGTACACTAATTGCCGCATTTCTTCTTGATTCGATCTCACGGTGCTGCCGGCGCTCGGTCCCGAGCCGACACGGCGCGGCTCCATCCACCGCGGCGTCGCCGGCCACTTCCTCCATGGCGTCGCTTCCTCGGCGGCGACGTCCACATCAGTAGGAGTTGCTGCTGCTTTAGCTCTCGCTCGCTCGCACTGCTGCTCTGCTCTTGCTCTCGGTCCCCTGCCTGGTCTGCTCTTGCTCTTGCTCTTGCTCGCGCTGCTGCTCTCGCTCTTGCTCTTGCTTGCGATGCTGCTCCGATTTAGCTACACTTCAGTCGCCTGAATCAACTTTTGGGTCAGTCAATTTTCAGGGGGTGGGGGGGTTCGCCAGAGTTAAGGAAGAACCAGCCGCAGCAGGGAGGGAGGCTCGCCGGAGAAGTACCCCACTATCTATCATAGGGTTTAGGGTGGGGGCGGTGGTCGCCGGTGGTGGTGGGGCGGTGGCGTGGGGATCGCCGGAGAAAAAGCTCGGCACGGGGGGGCTAGAGGGATAGCCGGGGCGGCGGCGGACCGGCGGTGGGGAATGTTTTCGGGGCGGGCGGGGTGGCTGTTTTGCCGGTGGTGGCTGGCGGCTCAGGGTGTGGAGGTTGAAGATGAACTGCAGGCCCTTGGTTTCGTGTCCAATGGCTGCAAAATCGACTGACCAGAGATGAAAAAGTCAGTCGACTGACGTGTAGCCTCACCTCTAGTGCGTTCAGTTTCGACAGTAAAATTCAGTTTCGACAGCAAAATTCAGTTTCGACAGTTAAGTTCAGTTTCGATAGTTAAATTCAGTTTCGACAGTTAAGTTCAGAGATGAGCGGCTGATGTATACATCTAGCACTTTGTGGTTATGTATTTTACGTCATCTGTTGGAGATGCTATTAGAATTCCACTCAGGTTAACGTTGTCTCTCTTGTCCTGCTTCAGCCTCGGCGTCGTAAAACTCACCGGAGCTGCTCCAACGACGAAACCGTCCATCACAGCGGAGCAGTACCTCGGGCTCCATCTCCAGACGCCTAAGATCTTCTTCCCCTCCTCCGACAGCCAAGTCAGCCGGAGCATCCTCACCGGCCAACCCAATCACGCTGAGATCGACATGGCTTCGCCAAAGAGGTTGTACACTTCTTGTGGTTTGACTTAATCTCACCATACTTCTTTGCATCCTGTGATCTTCCAATTCTTGTGAACCAAACACCCAGATTGGCAGAAATCCTGTGTTTTTAAATTCTCTGTTTTGCATGTGCATTCCTATCCTATTCCTGTCTATTTCCTATCCATGCATTGTTAGAATCCTCATATTCAAACAAGCCCTTACACAATTACTTCTGTTACAGATATGTGTCAAAGAAAACCTTGTGTGGTTTGTCCTGCTCCTGCGGTGCTGTGTTCCACCCCAGCTCAGCTGCTCCAACGACGGAAGGGTTCACCACAATAGGGATCCGCTCTCCAGACTGTCTTTCGCCGCCTCAGATCTTCTTCCCCGCCGCCGGCAGCCACGACAACTGCATTACCATCATCAACTGAGCAAATGACCTTGAGGACTACACGGGTCCGCAAGAGAGGTCGCACTCTTCTGTGTCTGCTTACGTTATGCATCGCTTAATATGATGACATGCTACTTTATCGTCGTGTTCACCTATTAGACTCCGACTCAGGTCCAAACTTATGCTGAAACTTGAGTTTTTAAATGGTTGTGGGGTACATATTGGGGCAGCAATCAGTACTATCTGTCTACTATCTGGTTAATCTTGGGTGTCTACTATGAGTTTCATGTTGGGTGAAAACAAACATTAAAGGAGCCATTATCTGTATTTTTTAACTAAAGCTATTATCTGCCTACTATCATTGGTTTTGCGTCTATCCACAGTTTGCTACCATCACTCTGGATTTGTGCATGCACTCCTTACATAATCTCACTATGTTTTATTCCTATGCATGTCAGTTATTGTACACAATGGAACTGAACATGTAGAGCAAAAGAGACGAGCCTTGCGTGGCAATAAAATTTCATGCAGACGTTGCTCCATGGTGGGCGCAAAGGC
The DNA here is from genome assembly GCF_018294505.1 of Triticum aestivum. Taxonomy (NCBI): domain Eukaryota; kingdom Viridiplantae; phylum Streptophyta; class Magnoliopsida; order Poales; family Poaceae; genus Triticum; species Triticum aestivum. Next base: position 313,797,688 of record NC_057796.1, on the reverse strand, counting down.
AGCCCCCCTCCACCCATTTCAGATCATAATCAAGAGGAAGATAACTGTTCTGAGGGGGATTCAGAAGCAGAAGACCACTCCTATTTACCCCATGAGGTCTTCGCTCTAACTTGGCATGTTGATGTTCGTTATATCATGCATATGGTGCCTTGCATTGCTTACTTTATACATCAAATATGTCAACTGCTTAGTTTAGACATGCTTCGTGTGAATGCCATCTGTTTAGTTTATTCATCGTTTATGTGATTATGCAATGCCATCTTGTTTAGCCAGGCATCATATATGTGAATTTTGCAATGCCATCCTGCTTAGCCAGTCATCTTATATGTGAATTATATCAGGCCATCCTTTTTTTCGTTACGTATTACATTTGTCAACAATGTTAGTACATTCAACTACTCTTCATGTGCATCAGCCATTTGACACGGTGATGGAAAATTCTGGAGTGAAAACAAGGTCTTCAGAGCAGACTATGCTATCTGACGAATCGCATATCTCGCTAGTTACGGATAGCTCCTCAGAGGAGGATTCAGAGATAGATGACCAGTCCTATTCCCCCCCCCCCCGAGGTGCATGCTCTAACTTGGCAGGGTTATGTTGCTCATATCGTGTGTATGGTATCTTGCATTGCTATGTCATTTGCTTAGTTTAGACATGATTTGTGTGAATGCCACCTGTTTAGTGTCTAATTACCATATATGTGAATTATGCAATGCCATCTTTTTGCAAGACATTATATATGTGAATTATGCAATGCTATCTTGTTGCAAGACATTATATATGTGAATTATGCAATGCCATGCTATTTAGCCAAGCGTCATATATGTGAATTATATCATGTCGTCCTTTTTTTGTATTTCTCATGGCTTTTGTCGACAATGTTTGTATATTCAACTGCTCTTCCTGTGCATCAGCCATTTGAATTGGTGATGGAGAAATCTGGAGTGAAAACAAGGTCTTCAGAGCAGACAATGCTACCTGGTGAAGCAGATATGTTGCTGGTTACAGATAGCTCTTCAGAGGAGGATTCAGAAGCAGATGACCAGTCCTATTATCCCCCTGAGGTGTATGCTCAAACTTGGCAGGGTTATATTACTCATATCATGCATATGTTGTATTGCAATGCTTAGTTTTTACATCATATACACGATGTTGAATGCCCTCACCTTAGTTGACACATCATATATGCGATTGCCCTCTGCTCACTTCCTTAGTATATAAATCATATATTTGAATTATATCATGCCATGATGTTTACATAGACAGCATGTATCTGAATTATGGCATGCCAACCCATTTTCTAAAGACATAATATAGTTATATCATCTCATCCTGTTCACATAGTCATCATATTTTGAATTATGTCATTCTATCCGTGAATTATATCATGCCATCATGTTTCCGTCGACGGCATGTTTGTGATTTATGGCATGCCAACCACATTAATAGACACATCGTATAGTTATATCATGTCATCCTGTTTACATAGTCATCATATTTTGAAGTATGTCATTCTATCCTGTTTAGTTAGCCATCATACATGTGAAATTGTGTCATGCTATCCTGTTTAATTAGCCATCATATATTTGAAATTATGTCTTGTTATTCTGTTTGGTTAGACAACATAAATGTGAATTATTTCATGCCCTGTTTTCTTCCCTACTATCCATTGCACATATCTATCTTACAATGTCTGTACATTCAATTACTTTTCTTGTTTATCAGCCATTTCAATTGGAGGGGGTGATGGCAATATCTGTGGGAGTAAAAACACGGTCTTCAGAAAAGATCGTGCTACCTGTCGATGGAGATAGAACCACGGTTGTACTTGCCCAAGAACCAGCCCCGCCACACATAACCCAGACTCACGCAGATTGTACCCCTACCCAGTTGGACAGAGAACCAGCTACACCCCTTCTAACCCCAACCCCAGCAGATAGTAACCCAATTCCCGTTGACACAACACCGTCTCCACCACAGAGCACCCAAACACGAGCAATTAGAGCAGTGCCCAAAGCACGAGGACCACCACTCCGAACCCCAAGTCAACGCTTAAAGCAGAAGAAGAATTGTTCTCAGGTCAGGTTCCGTATCTATGGTTCATACTACTTTGCTCTTGCATCACTGTATTTACTCATACCAACTAATTTCAAATTTGAAGGATGCAATTGAAACTCCAATGGCGCAACAGGTATGTTTTAAACCTATTTCTTTAACGTGTTTGATGTTGTAACTTGCTCTATGTTGATTTCAGTTTCAATTGAATAAACAGTTATGTTCTCATGCCATGCACATTACAAGTGTTGTTATTGCTGTGTAGTTTCCCACACTTATATTTTGTCTATGCTGCTTTGTCTTAAATAGATATGATTCGAACTGTATCTATCTTGATTTGGCAACATAAACTAGAATGTTATAGACCATACAGTGACCATACTACATAGATATATGTTTGTTTCATGTTGTTATCCTATCCACCTTACTACTGAACTGGTTTACCAAAATGAGTTTCATATATACTACATTGTAAACCTGTGATGTGTTTGTTTGTTTCTCCTTTAGAACGCGGATAAAATATTGGAGAAGAGTACCCTGTTATGCAATGGTAAAGGAAGTAATGCAGATTAGGTTCAAGATAGTGAGACATCCCTGTTGTTCTCCAAGAAAGCTGATAAAAACTATATTGAAGACACTGAGACAACCCCAAAGTCCTGTCTTGATGTAGTGTTCGAGTTACTGGCTACTACTGCTGGCACCAACTCTTCGTACTCGCTGCCTGAATCAGTTCGGCTTCTTGAGTCTCAACTTCAAGTTGAAAGACATCGATCAGATGTTATGCGACAGGAAGCCGAAGGACTGAGGAAGTCCCTGCAGAATTTAGATGCATACTTTCTGGTGCAACAGCAAGTGCTGGAGGATTTAAGCGCCAAACAAGAGAAAGTTAACAAGCTTGCTAAGCATCTTGACAGCATTATGGGTACCCAGGATATTGTTTCTTGAGCTCTTCTGAAGTGGTTTCAGTTCTGGACTTGTTTTGCTGCGGCGTTTATATGCTGCTTTGTTCCCTATATTTGCACTGGTGGCGAACTTTGATGCCCTGTGGATGTAATATGTGTAATAGCCGTGATAGCCTAGCGTAAGTTACTTGCTTATTTATTTCCGTTGTCTTGTTTATTTGTTTTCTTGTAGTCAGTGCAGTTCTTTTTCCGCGGTTTGCTAGTGGCCGGAATAACCTATTTTTTAACTAGGCCACATTAACAATGGGCTACATATTTACTGTAGGCCTCCTACGGGTCGTAGAAATAATGGGCCTTCTAAGGGCCGTAGACACAATGGGCCTTCTACGGGTCGTAGACACAATGGGCCTTCTACGAGGCGTAGACACATTGGGCCTTCTACGGGTCGTATCATCAATGGGCCTTCTACGGGTCGTATGATCGGTTGGCCAAACATGGGCCAATAACAGACCACATTATGGCCGTAAATGGGCTAGAGTTGAAATCGTCCGTTCATGGGCCGACCATAACAGGCCGTCGTTAATAGGCCATATTTGATGACGCTATGAAAACGGCCCAAAATATTAACGGGCCACAAACGGGCCGATTGTAACCATGGGCTGTATTTGGCCCACAAGCTGAAAATGACACTAACGGGCTGAAAGTAAATGAATGCGGGAAATGAGCCCAAGAATAAATGGGCCCTAAGAAGGCCGAAAGATAACATGGGCTGGAAACGGCCCAACGGAATAATGGGCCGTTAATGGGTATAAAGTGATACACTGTTCATTACGGGCCAGTTTTACCACGGGTCGTTAATGGGCCAAGGGTTACTAAGGGCCTCATATGGGCCAAAAGACGTCATGGGCCATACATGGGCCGGAAGTTAAAACGGGCTGGAATTATATTGGACGGCCCAGATGACGCTACTGGGCCTAATTCGGATAGGCCGTAAACGGGCCCTGGGTTAGCGGGCTGTAAATGGGCTATATGCGAACATGCCGTTAACAGGCTTGCCGTGGGCCGGGCCGCCACCTTTTGACCAAGTCAAACGGGCCGGCCTTTTCACAGGAATGGGCCTCTATTAGGCCGTGCCACGTGTCGTCGTATCATAGGCGCTTTGGGTCCAATGAGTGGATGACGTCTGTCCCAACGGTGAGCTGACACGTGTTTCCTCCAGCCAATGATGATTTTACACGTGGAAAATCCCCATTGGTCGGGGCTGTTAATGGGTTATCGGATCCAAAACCGGACCCGATAGCTTAACGGCGTTCTGTTACGGTGGATGCCACGTGTCGGTCACCCTTGACGAAAGCACTTCTATGACGCGCGCTTTATCGTCATGGAAGTGGACACTTCCATGATGATAATTTTGGTAATGTCATGGAACACTTCTATGACAGCACATGTATGACTATCTTGATTCTGTCATAAATTTGTCATGGATGTACATGCATGACAAAAAACGTGACCTACTGTGACAAACACGTATCACCACAAAAGTGTATTTTTTGTAGTGTGTGCTTGGGACTTCAAAAAATTCTTTAAGAGCAAATAAAAATTAGCCCCCAAGTGCCAAGGAAAATACTTGTATTGTGCTTGGGACTTCAAGAATAACCATGATCATAATATCTTCCATGTTTGTTTATGTCATAGGCTAAACTGACTAAGAAGGATGCACAGCTGAATGATCTAAAGGCCAACGTTAAGACTCGGCAATCTGAGACATCCAAGGCCAAATCAGAACTGAAAACTGCTTTAGAAAACATTGAGCAGCTTAAGCAAAACTTCAATACTGATAAAAATAGCTGGGAGACCGAAAAGGCGGCTCTATTGAAGAGAGAAGAAGATGCTGAAACTGCACTTAAACTGGTGACTGACGAGCTGTCCGACTTAAAGGAGCAGATCATTAACATGTCATTAGCCATCTTCGGTAAGTAGGAAAACATGACTCCTTTGTATGTCAATAAACATATTATCTGCCGACTTATCAATAATTTTACTGATACAGGTTCTCAGAGCGCCAAGTTGGGTTCAGATATGCGCATCAGGTTGAAGGCCGTCTACACTCTTGTAGAGCAATTATACACTGGCGCTCAACGGACCATTGCTGCTGCACTACACAAGAAACAGCCGCCCACTCTTATCAAGGACACATTGGAAAGGTTGTCAGTGGTACCCGAAAGGATTGAAGAATTGAAGCGAGCCTCTGCCAGAGCCGGCGCTTTAACTGCTTTAAGCCGGGCCAAGGCGTGGCAAGCAGATCTTGATCCGGAGGACCTGGCCAATGGTTGCCCAAGTGTAAAAGAGGATGGGTCACCCTTCAGCGTTGATGACTTTGCAGACATAGCAAGAGCAATGCATCCATTGGCAACCCGGCTGGCTGAAGAAACCAATTTATCTCAATACCAAGCGGCTTATGACGCTGATAATAAAAAGGTGAAGGTGCCGGTTCATCAGGAGACGGATCTCATCCCGTCGATTCGTAAGCACACCTTCGCTCCTGACATTGAATCATCCAACCTTATTGATGATGAAGCTATGTTTAGAGTGTTGACCGGTATCAACTGGGCTACGCCTAACTTCTAGCTGATGGATAATCAAGGAACCAAAGAGGAAGAAGAGGCGCAGGATGATCCGGAGGCCTCAACCCTCCAGGAGTCATGAGTCGTCTTATTAATCAGAACACTTTGATATTTGCGTCTCAAAAACACTTATCCTCTTTGGGCCATCATATGCATTGTAATAGGCTAGTTAAACTTTGATCTGTTGTGCCATCGTGCACATTTTGTTTGCATAACACTGCTGATCCGTCAATTGAAGATCTGCCACTTATGCTCATGATATCATCTAGTATGCAGATCAGATTTACTATTTTTCCTGCACACAAACAGATGACAAGTGCCCTTGTGGTTTACCCTAGGGCGGGTCATAATACCCCATATAAAGACCGCTGGTGACTAAATTTGCCATAGCCAGGGCCGGTTTAATCATAACCTTATATAATTATATCAAAATATCATACCTGTGATATTTGCTTATACTGCCGGCTTACCATACCTGGGCAGTAAGGGTTACAACCCAAAGATTGAGATCACAACGCCTTGTTCAATTGATTTATACCGCCGGCTTACAACGCCGCACGCAGCAAGGGGTAATATCCCAAAACTTAGAGCATAGTGCTATAAGTACACAGAATCATCATACACTGGCGACTTAAAGTCTAAGACCATGCCGGGTTAACAAACACCGGATAGATTTGTATATAAACCATAAGGCAACATAGCCCTCATCTGTTTTCAACCATGTATCAACATGTCACAAGAGAAAAACCACAGAAAAGAATCTTCAAATAAAAAATCAGAAAACAAGGCTTTCATAGGCGGCCAGGCCTAAAACCCAAGTGCTTTTCATGGGCTTGCACAGCCACGAGCTAATCCTTCAAACCTTGTAAGCCGGACCTCACATGGTCAACCGCCGTTTTAACCTTGACAAGTTCAGGGTCTTAATAAGATTGACTGTCAAGAGTTCGGTGGGTCATTCTAGGATTACCTGGGCGGAGTGGCAGATGTACAAGGCAGGATCAACTGAAATTCTTTGGTGTTATACACCTGGCGTTTCAAGCCAAGAAGGGGTTATCAAAGCTATGTTCTGTGAACAGGGAGCCCCCAAGTGATATATTTTTGAGCTGTGCTTGCCGGGTACCTATGTTTGAGCTATATTGTGCAGCAAACTCTCTTTGGTCCCTTTAAACCGGGCGTCAAGCCTCCAAGTGATCATATGAAGTGACAATAAAGATTCACATTCTAAGAAATGAAACGACAGAGGCCCTGAATTATCAGGGATGCCGGCTTTATTATATTCATCATATATATACACTGATATAAATATGTACATCACAAGTGCCAATCGCTCAAGTGTAATAAGGCCGAAGATGAGCAATATTCCACGGCCGGTGGGTCTCCTCCTCCGACATGCATGAGTCCTTGTGGTCTCGAACATCGATAAGGTAGTATGACCCGTTGTTTAGATTCTTGCTGACCACAAAGGGCCCTTCCCAAGGTGGGGATAGCATCTGCATATCAGTTTGATCCTGGATAAGCCGGAGCACCAAATCGCCTTCTTGAAAGGTCCTGGTTTTAACCCGGCGGTTGTGGTAATGACGCAGATCTTGCTGGTAAATCGTCGAACGAGCCGCCGCAAGGTCACGCTCCTCATCCAACAGGTCAAGTGCATCCTGATGTGCTTTTTCATTATCAGCTTCAACATAAGCCACCACACGGGGCGAGTCGTGACGGATGTCACTAGGGAGAGCCGCCTCTGCTCTGTAAACCATGAAGAAAGGCGTGTAACCCGTCGATCTGTTGGGGGTAGTATTGATACTCCATAACACTGAGGGTAACTCCTCCACCCAACAACCCGGCGTCCTCTGCAAAGGGACCATAAGCCAGGGCTTGATGCCTCTCAAAATTTCTTGATTGGCTCTCTCAGCTTGACCATTGGACTAGGGGTGAGCCACTGATGATACATCAAGTCAAATATGCTCTCGTTGACAAAACTCTTTCATAGCACCCTTGGATAGATTAGTGCCATTATCAGTTATAATGCTGTGGGGAAAGCCAAAACAGAAAATCACCTTTTTGATGAATTGAACCGTCGTCGCCGCATCACACTTACTAACCGGCTCTGCTTCAACCCACTTTGTAAATTTGTCTACCGCCACCAAAAGGTGGGTCTTTTTATCCTTGGACCTTTTGAAAGGTCCAACCATATCAAGCCCCCAGACTGCAAACGACCAAGCAATTGGAATCATCCTCAATTCTTGAGCCGGCACTTGAGCTCGTCATGAGAATTTCTGACAACCATCACATTTACTGACCAAATCCTCTGCATCAGCATGAGCCGTCAGCCAATAAAATCCATGACGGAAAGCCTTGGCTACGAGAGACTTAGAGCCGGCATGATGACCTCAATCTCCTTCATGAATCTCTCTTAAGATCTCACAGCCTTCCTCAGGAGAAACACAACGTTGAAACACCCCTGTGACACTGCGATGATGCAACTCTCCATTGATGATAGTCATTGACTTAGACCGCCGGGTTATCTGCCTGGCCAAAGTTTCATCCTCAGGTAACTCGCCCCTGGTCATATAAGCTAAATATGGGACCGTCCAATCCGAAATAGCATGAAGAGCCACCACCAATTGTGCTTACGGGTCAGGAATAGCAAGATCTTCCTCTGTAGGCAATTTGACTGAAGGGTTATGCAGGATATCCAAGAAAGTGTTAGGTGGCACCGGCTTATGCTGGGACCCTAACCGGCTCAAAGCATCAGTCGCCTCATTTTTCCTACGATCAACATGTTCCACTTGATAACCTTTGAAGTGACCAACAATAGCATGAACCTCGCGGTTATAAGCCGCCATGAGCGGATCCTTAGAATCCCAAGTGCCTGAAACTTGCTGAGCCACTAAATCTGAATCACCAAAACACCTCACCCGGCTTAAATTCATCTCCTTAGCCATCCGAAGACCATGGAGCAAGGCTTCATACTCAGCTGCATTGTTAGTACAAGGGAACATCAACCTTAAAACGTAACAAAATTTATCACCTTGTGGGGAAGTTAAAACAACTCCAGCCCTCGAGCCTTCCAACTGTCTGGATCCATTGAAGTGAATAGTCCAATATGTGCTATCCGGCTTCTCCTCAGGCATCTGTAGCTCTGTCCAATCATTTATGCAATCCACAAGTGCTTGAGACTTGATGGTTGTGCGAGGCATATACTTCAAACCATGCGGCCCAAGCTCAATGGCCCACTTGGCGACCCGACTTGTAGCTTCTCTATTTTGAATAATATCCCCCAAAGGGGGCAGAACTAACCACAGTGATGGGATGCCCCAGAAAATACTGCTTGAGCTTTCGACTAGCCATGAACACCCCATACACAAGCTTCTGCCAATGCAGATACCTCTGCTTGGATTCAATGAGCACTTCATTGATGTAGTAAACCGGCCGCTGAACCGGATATTCCTTACCTGACTCCTTCCTTTCCACCACAATTGCCACACTGACAGCTCGGCTGTTGGCAGCCACATATAATAACAAAGGCTCTTTATCAATGGGGAGCAGCAAGAACCGGCGGCTCAGCCAAATGTTTCTTCAAGGCCTCAAACGCCTGATCAGCAGCATCACTCCAAACAAAGTGATCTGTCTTCATCATCTGGTAAAGAGGGATAGCTTTTCACCCAACCGGCTTATGAACCGGATTAAAGCCGCAATACGACCCGCCAATCACTGAACATCATTGACACACGCTAGTTTAGCCAGGGAAGTGATAGCCTTTATTTTTCCCGAGTTAGCTTCAATACCCCGTTCGGAAACCAGAAAGCCTAAGAGCTTGCCTGCCGGCACACCAAAGACACACTTGGCCGGGTTAAGCATCATCTCGTAGACCCAGAGATTGTCAAAGGTCTCTTTCAAATCATCTATCAAAGTTTCCTTCTTCCTGGATTTCACCACAATATCATCCACATAAGCATGAACATTGCGCCCAATCTGATCATGAAGGCAATTTTGTACACATCGCTGGTAAGTCGCCTGGGCACTCTTAAGCCCAAAAGGCATAGACACGTAACAGAAGGCTCAAAAGGGAGTGATGAAAGTTGTCTTCTCCTGGTCCTTAACTGCCATTTTGATCTGATGATAACCAGAATAAGCATCCAAAAAGCTCAAACGCTCACAACCCTCCATAGCATCAATAATCTGATCAATATGGAGGAGAGCAAAGGGATCAGCCGGACAGGCCTTGTTAAGATCCGTATAATCCACACACATGCGCCAAGTGCCGTTTCTTAAGTACCAGCACCGGGTTAGCCAACCACTCAGGATAAAAAAACTTCAACAATGAACCCAGCCGCCAAGAGCCGGGCCACTTCTTCACCAATGGCCTTGCGCCTCTCTTCATTGAAACGACGAAGGAATTGCTTGACCGGTTTAAACTTGGATCAATATTGAGAGTGTGCTCAGCGAGTTCCCTCGGTACACCTGGCATGTCTGAAGGTTTCCACGCAAAGATGTCCCGGTTCTCACGGATGAACTCGATGAGTGCGCTTTCCTATTTCCGATCCAGATTAGCACTGATGCTGAACTGCTTGGATGAATAGCCAGGAACAAAGTCAACCATCTTAGTGTCATCCACCGATTTAAATTTCAATAGGGGGTCATGCTCTGTGGTTGGCTTCTACAAGGATGTCATATCCGTCGGGTCGACATTATCCTTGTAAAATTTCAATTCTTCTGTTGCACAGACAGACTCAGCATAAGCAGCATCGCCTTCCTCACACTCCAAGGCTATCTTCCGGCTTCCATGCACTGTGATGGTGCCCTTGTGACCTGGCATCTTAAGCTGCAAATAAACATAACAAGGCCTTGCCATGAACTTGGCATAAGCCGGCCGCCCAAACAGAGCATGATAAGGGCTCTTGATTTTAACTACTTCAAAAGTCAATGTCTCGGATCTGGCATCATAATCATCTCCAAAAGCAACCTCCAAAGATATTTTGCCCACTGGATACGCCGACTTACCCGGCACCACACCGTGAAAGACAGTGTTTGACGGCTTAAGATCCTTGTCAGTCAAACTCATGCGACGAAAAGTTTCGTAATATAAAATATTGATGTTGCTGCCCCCGTCCATGAGTAACTTAGTAAATCTATACCCTCCAACCTGAGGTGCCACCACCAGAGCCAAATGACCCGGATTATCAACCCGGGGCGGGTGATTCTCACGACTCCACACAATAGGCTGCTCAGACCATCTTAAATACCGAGGAATCGTCAGCTCAACCGTGTTTACTGCCCTTTTACGGAGCTTCTGATCCCTCTTACATAAACTTGTGGTGAAGACATGGTATTGTCCACCATTTAACTGCTTTGGATTACTCTGATAACCAGACTGCTACTGATTCCCTTGACCAGACTGCGGATTAAAGCCCTCTTCTTCCCCTTGCCAGCCTTCTCTTCATCAGATTCAGGGTCTTTGGTGCTATCAGAGTCGGCATACTTGACAAGAGCTGCCATGAGCTCCCACATGTCATTGCAGTGGCGCTTAAGCCGCCCAAGCCTCTACTTGAGGGGGAGGAAACGGCAATTTTTCTCCAACATCAAAACCGCTGAGCCGACGTTGATACTGTCTGACGAGTGTATAGTAGTTGAGATCCGGCGCACCCAGTGGGTTGTTGACTCGCCCTCACCTTGAACATAAGAATCCAAATCCAGGATTGACATTGGCTGCTTGCACGTGTCTTTGAAATTATGGATAAAACGGGCCTTCAGCTCCGCCCATGACCCAATGGAGTTAGCGGGCAGCCCTTTCAACAAAGTGCGAGCCGGCCCGTCCAACATCATGGTGAAATACTTAGCACATGCAGCATCGCTAACATCCAGCATCTCCATGGCCATCTCATAACTTTCAATCCAAGCTTCAGGGGGTTGATCTGCTGTGTAATTAGGCACCTTGCGAGGACCCTTGAAATCCTTGGGCAAATGCTCATTATGCAGAGCCGACACTAAACAGGGCACACCCAAGGTCCTAGAGGTTACGCCTGCCTCCACCGAAGCTGGCGAATAAACCAGAGAATACTAATGAGCCGCTTGCTGAGCCACCAGCTCGGCCTCCCAATGCGCTCTGCCCTGATCCACCAAAGTCTGAGAATTGGCACCATCACGTGTCGGGTCATGCCCACGAGGCTGGTTACAGCGTTGTTCACTGCTTGAAATTGCTAGTGAGTCAATGTGCCTGCTATAACTCTGGCTTGAATGGGGGGTTGAGTGTATCCTCTCGCGACTGTAAGAATAAGCCGCCTATTGAGCCACAACTGTTTGAAGAAGCTCTCTGGCCCTTCGTGTCTCTGTCGCCGTTGGAGACTCGCCTTCAACTGGTAGAGCCGCCAGTCGTGTTGCCGTAGCAATCATATTAATCAAATGGTTTAGAATAATGACCCAGAGGCGTCGGAACATGCTGAGGCGGGGTATTATTCAAACGTGTCGGGTCCATCGCACGCGGCCGAACCGGTGCTCCAGTCCCAGGCGCTTCGAACGCCCGGTTCACCACCGGCGGGTCACTAGTCCCTGCTCCAGGCGTGTTGAAGAGGTTCCTCGCCTCATAAACTGAAGGTAAACGAGTCTGATGCCTCCTCTTCATGATTTCATTTGAAGCGTTCTGATCCAACGTGATCTGGAAGGAATCTGCTTGAATCCGATGTGCCTGGGCGTCCAAAATAGCCCGTTCTGCAGCCATCCTAGCATTCTCAGCCGCTAGCTCTTCCTTGGCTTGAGCGATCTCATCTCGCAGTTTTGCCACATCAACCATATGTTGTTCCTGGTTGTCCGGGGTCACCTCTACCCCCATGAAAGTCGACAGATCCTCCAACAATTATGTGAGAACTTGAGCTGGCGTGTGCGCAGAACCGCTAGCACCAGCCGCCGCCGCAGCCATTGAACTGGAGGTTATAGCCGCGGCGGTTGTTGAACCAAGCACCGGCTTTGTACCGGCCATGAAGATCGCGACCTTGTTCGGCGGCTCATAGGGGTCCGGAATACTATCACCATCGGAACAGCCCCCAAGTCGGCCGTCTTGCAGTTGATACAATGAATTAGTCTTGCCTATGGATGACTCACCATCAGAGTAGATGGCCATCTCACCACCAGACACAGATCCTTCCTCGCCTTCCGCCCCATGGATGAAACCAAGAAAGGCGTGATTTACGGCGGGCTGAACCCGGGCGGGTCGTGCACGCTGAGCCATCTCGATGATGTCGGTTAGCTTAAAGGGGTTAAAGGGGACAAAGGACATAGGGAGTTTATACTGGTTCGGCCCCTTGCGGTCAAGGTAAAGGCCTAATCCAGTTTGAGGTGGTATTGCTTGGGTTTTGATTACCAGGGAGCGAAAAATACGCTTGACCTAGTTCTCGATCTCTTGTCTCTTGTCCTAAGCCACCGCCGGGTCATCCCTTTATATACACAGGTTGACGCCCGATGACTCACGGAGTCCCGGCCGGCTCATACACAACGTGTTCGGCTCGGTGACTAACTACACATGCCTTACAATACAAGTCATATATACATGGCGGTTCATCCACCTGGGCCTTAAGCCACCTCTGGGTCTTGGGCCGTCAACAGGCTCGTATGATCCGCCATCTTCATTGGTAAGCCGCCAGTGGTATGACCCGGCCCCTCCTAGGCGGTTCATACCCAGTAGTTATATCCCCAACAGAGAGGGTAGCGGTTCCCGAGACATTGAACGGTCAATGATGCATCCTCAATTAGCATGCAGAGGGAATTAATTGGAGAAGCAGAATAGAGCCAGCACGATGTGAATGCAACAGAGTTTCGACTCTCATATAAAGGCGCCCCACCACTCCAATCCATCTACTCCTAGTCTCTGCGCAACACTGCTCACTCCAATCCAAGACCAAGTGACCAGAAGCCACAAGCACCTATGGATGCGATGGACGCGAGCGGCAGTCGGCTAAGCCAAATCATCCAAGACGTCGCCCTGTGACCCCGCACCGCGCAGTGTTCCCAGACAGTGCTGGCGACCGCCGGCGTCGTAGCCCTCGCCGACGCCGGCTTCGCCTCTCGCATGGACGACATGATGGTTCACTCCGTCCGCAAGTTCACCGCCGTCAAGAAGCGCGCGAACGACCTTGCCGTACTGCTCCAGCCCGTGCGCCCAGGCTCCTCATTGCCTGCCACCCTCATTGGCCTCCATGGTGACGAACTCTTTCAAGCCCTGATGGACCTACAGGTGCCGGAGGTCGCGACGAAGAATGTGCACCTCGAGGCCGCACTCGCCGCACAGCGCCTCGCCATGCAAGAAACTGTCGACCTGCACATCCATGTCTACGAGGAAATCGTCTACATAGGCCACTACAAGGCCAGCAAGGACAGAAAGACGTTGGCCTTCTTCCGGCGGCTAGAATCTTTGGACGCCATTGTTTAGAAGCACATCGACCTGGCCACGAAAGCCGTTGCTACTTAGCCGCCGTTCGGTGGGCCGGCGCCCTGAGTCGAGGAGGTGGACGTCGTCGATGGATGCATCTTTCTTCTTGCCTCCTGTAACCAGCACTGCATCGCCTCGTGGCCTTAATGTTTTATTAGTATAGTACTCCCTCCGTTCCCAAATATAAGTCTTTCTAGAGATTCCAGCGAGTGACTACATACGGAGCAAAATGAGTGAATCTACACTCTAAAATACGTCTACATACATCTGTATGTTGTATTCCATTTGAAATATCAAAAAAGACTTATATTTAGGAACGGAGGGAGTATATGGCATTTTTATTCCAGTCGTAATGTTTTCACTATGAGGTGGGGCCGCAGTTGAGCAAACCGACCATCGGCAAATCCCCACCCCGTCCACCGCGCGTCGGCTGAGTTTAGAATTAGAAGAGAGAAATGAGGGAGAAGAGCTAGCTGTAGCACGGACGCTGTTATCAGATGGGACTCGTGTTGATAGAATAGGAGTACTGAGCACTCGTACCTCTTTTTTTAGGGAAAAAGTAGTTGTATGTCTAGTACCACTAGTTGGGTGTGTGCGACCTATACCTGTCATCACTTTAGGTCTCCTTTTCGAACCGCAGCTACGCTTCACAGTACATATTTTTTGCGCATTTATCCTCCTATATGTACTCCTACGCTATTTCCACGTGCTCCCTTTCGCCGACATGTGGGACATAGAGCATCTAGGTCGTAGTGCATGCACGACTCGGAGCATATGCTAGGGTACTTTACATTTCAGACCTCACAAATTACATGCAAACCCCCAAAGAAGAATAAATGAATTACTACATGAAACCAGATTATTTTTGTAGAAACCGGAGCAGGTTCATCAAATTTTGGACATAACACATTTATAAAAAACGACCAGACCTAAACCAGTCTAAGGGCCTCTTTGATTCGCAGGATACTGAAAACACAGGAATGGGGAAAGTATGATGGCGATGAACCGAGACGAGGACAACTCTAACTCAGTTAGAGGTTAGAGTTAGATTCTAACCCTGAACTAACTCTATCCAAAGAGGTGTATGGATGGCAGGGTTAGATTGACAATAAATGCTTTTTTCTCAATCATTTGACTACTTTGGACCCTATTTCCTGCCGGATTTGGTGTGGCTGGCTCTTGTGTGGCCTCCTCCCGCTCACAATTGACATAAACGAACCATCTTTACAAATCAAGCATGCAAAACATGATAAATTTTACTTTGTCCATACAAATGAGATATCCCACTTAAACATACAAGTCGTCAATCAAGCTTCACAAAAGAAAATACACTCCATGAAACAAAGCATGAGCTAACTCATCACGGAAGTCATTCACGATAGGGAGGGAGCCCGGAGCCCCTCGCGCACCCAGGGAGGAGCTCGTCATCGTCGCTCTGGAGGAAGGCTTTGTAGATCCCAAGCCCCGGGAACCCCTCTGACGCTGGCGCTTGCGAGTTGAGGTCGACATCGGCATGGGTAGCAGGGCCGCTTGCCGATGACTGCGAACCGAATCTTTGGGCCTCTAGAAATAATGCAAGCCTGAACTAAAATACCTAGAAAGGTGAACTGAATCTTTGGGCCTCTAGAAATAATACAAGCCTGAAACTGAAATACCTAAAAAGGTTAACTGAATCTTTGGGACTCTAGAAAGATTTATTACCTCCTCAAGCAGCATCAAACAATTCCATGCGTGCACCACAAATCTATACCAAGTTTAATCAGGATCTACTTTTCCAAATCAGAATTAGCTCTAGAGCGAGCAAGATCAATGATATGGTTGTGAGACAGAGAAGGAACGAACAAACTCACCCCTCTCATGACTTCCCTGGTAGATGCGCCGCCTCCGCGCACGACAGAGGGAGAAAAACGACCGGTGAAGGGGGAGCGGGGCGAGCTTCGGAGGCCAGAGGGAGAGGGCGGCCGGAGGAGGGCAGTGGAGGCCGGAGGGAGAGGGCGGCCGGAGGAGAGAGAGGGCGAGTAGCGGAGCGGTGCTTGGACGGGCGGCCCGATGGGGAACAGAGAGGAGTCGTGCGAGGGGGCGGAGGGAGCGATCTGGTGAGGGCAGGGCAGATTTTTTTTAGTTCCCTATTAGTGGGCCCGAGGAGAACTAACCCAATTAGAACCTCTCCACCGGGCTAGTTTATTTAGCTAGGTTAGAGCAAACTACCTCAAACTAACCCCTCCTGTTTGGATACTTTGAGGCTATTTCAACCCAAACTAGCTCTAACTCAGGGATCCAAACAAAGAGGAGTAGTATTGTACATGCTACAGTCTAGACCGTAGCGCATTGTTTTTTATGGCCATATCACCACATTGTTTTCTACTGCTGGTTCACTGGGCTGCCATGGTTCGCATGTTGGAAATATGCCCTAGAGGCAATAATAAAATGGTTATTATTGTATTTCCTTATTCATGATAATTGTCTATTGTTCATGCTATAATTGTATTAACTGGAAACCGTAATACATGTGTGAATACATAGACCACAACATGTCCCTAGTAAGCCTCTAGTTGACTAGCTCGTTGATCAATAGATGGTTATGGTTTCCTGACCATGGACATTGGATGTCATTGATAACGAGATCACATCATTAGGAGAATGATGTGATGGACAAGACCCAATCCTAAGCATAGCACAAGATCGTGTAGTTTGTTTGCTAAGAGCTTTTCTAATGTCAAGTATCATTTCCTTAGACCATGAGATTGTGCAACTCCCGGATACCGTAGGAATGCTTTGGGTGTACCAAACGTCACAACGTAACTGGGTGGCTATAAAGGTACACTACAGGTATCTCCGAAAGTGTCTGTTGGGTTGGCATGAATCGAGACTGGGATTTGTCACTCCGTATGACGGAGAGGTATCTCTGGGCCCACTCGGTAATGCATCATCATAATGAGCTCAACGTGACTAAGGAGTTAGCCACGGGATCATGCGTTACGGAACGAGTAAAGAGACTTGCCGATAACAAGATTGAACGAGGTATTGGGATACCGACGATCAAATCTCGGGCAAGTAACATGCCGATAGACAAAGGGAATTGTATACGTGATTGATTGAATCCCCGACATCGTGGTTCATCCGATGAGATCATCGTGGAACATGTGGGAGCCAATATGGGTATCCAGATCCCGCTATTGGTTATTGGCCGGAGAGGTGTCTCGGTCATGTCTGCATGGTTCCCGAACCCGTAGGGTCTACACACTTAAGGTTCGGTGACGCTAGAGTTGTTATGGGAAATAGTATGGGGTTACCGAAGGTTGTTCGGAGTCCCGGATGAGATCCCGGACATCACGAGGAGTTCCAGAATGGTCCGGCGGTGAAGATCGATATATTGGACGAAGGGTATTGGAGTCCGGAAGTGTTCCGGGGGTACCAGGCTATGGCCAGCATGACCGAAAGGTGTTTCGGGAGCCCCGGCAAGTGTTGGAGGGCCTCATGGGCCAAAGGGGAAGGGGCAAACCAGCCCACTAAGGGGTGGTGCGCCCCCCACACCCTTTCCCACGTTACTTGGGGAGGTGGGGCGCCTCCACCTGGCTTGGGAGGCAAGCCTCCACCTGCTTGGCTTGGGGGGCAAGTCTCCCTAGGATTTTCCCTAGGGAGATCCAATCTGCTTGGCCGCCGCCCCCTAGGGGAAACCCTAGGGCGCCTCCCCCTCTCCCCTTGCCCCTATATATAGTGGAGGGGTGGGAGGGCAGCCGCACCTCTTCCCTAGCGCAGCCCTCCCTCCTTATACACCTCCTCATCCTCCTCCATAGTGCTTAGCGAAGCTCTGCCGGAGAACCACGAGCTCCATTGCCACCACGCCGTCGTGCTGCTGGAGTTCTCCCACAATTTCTCCTCTCCCCTTGCTGGATCAAGAAGGAGGAGATGTCCCCGGGCTGTACGTGTGTTGAACGCGGAGGCGCCGTCCGTTCGGCGCTAGATCGGATCTTCCGCGATTTGAATCGCTGCGAATACGACTCCATCAACCGCGTTCTTGTAACGCTTCCGCTTAGCGATCTTCAAGGGTATGAAGATGCACTCCCTCTCTCTCGTTGCTAGCATCTCCTAGATTGATCTTGGTGACACGTAGGAAAATTTTGAATTATTGCTACGTTACCCAACATCGCACTCCTCCGACGTGGGTAGTAGTACTAGTATATACACTATATATACCGCATGATTCTTTGCTCCTTCTAACTACGTACTTCACCGGTATGTGGGAGAGCCAACATCCGGGTCGACGTGTCATGCACCAGATTAGAGTGTGGAACGGAAGGGGGCATCACCCCGGTCGTAGCGCCAGTAATTCATGACTATAGTGAGTAGTCATATCACAAGTCTTTCCAGCACTAACACGCCGTCAAATCGCACAGCCCGACCTTTCCAGCAGTAAGTAAGTTGAATCCGCTACTCCCTCACCCTCCTCGCCTCTCTGTCAAACCGCCTACATGAAAACTCCCGCGCGTACTGCCCAGGAAAAGCCCCGCCCTCAACTTTTAACTACGCGAAAATAGTTCGAGCTTGTTCGTCCTATATAAATACTAGTATTGTATGTTTATTCACCTGTGGGGTTGTTCAATGAATGGAGGGTCGGGGAGCACAAGTGAACAATACTACTACTAGTAAGTAGGAGTCGTACAGTTAGTCACCTTAATAGAGAGTTTCTTTTCTTTAATGCCACGCACACAAATTGAAACGCTTGTTGTGGAGAGAAAAAGATAATCACTCCACTATATATGTACGCAAGGGCCTGAGCGCTTGCTTTACTAGGGTTGCTCTCTTCATTCTCTCATCCTCTCCAGATCTAAACAAGACAGCGGTAGCGACATTTTCTCTCTGCTCACCGCTGGTCATAGATCCGGCCGGATCCCTTCGGCTGGTGTGTGTAGAGGAATAAGGTGCATCGTTCACGCGGTCATCGTTGGCGAGGGAGGAAACCCACAGCTGCCGGCGGGGCCCGATCCTCTGCCTGTGCCGTTCTCTCCGACACAGCGCCGGCTCGGGAGGTCCTCCGACCTTTCTTCCTCCCTGCCGTATTGTGCGTAGATCCGACCTGCCGCCGCCGACATCCTGACGACCCTCAGGTATAAGTTCTTTGAAAGCGGCCTTGCTCTACTGCCCCAGCTCCCCACGTGTCTACATGTGCATCTTTTTCTACTTCCATCAGCTCTTCCAAATCCACCTAAATTTTTAGTATTATTAGAGGTAAAGCTACTTCATGCATTCGAATCTATTGTCGCATGTCCTTATACCAACACATAGTAAAAGGTCTCCAGGATTAGATTTGCTGCCCTCACATAGTAAAAGGTCTCCAGGATTAGATTTGCTGCCCTCACATAGTAAAAGGTCTCCATGATTAGATTTGCTGCCCTCACAGAGCATGAACAAACTCGGCATCACCACTTTATGCCTCCTTGTAGGTACATTGTGCTGATGCATCCATTGTCGCATGTCCTTATACCAACTTTTTGCTGTTGTTAATGTAAGGGCGCATGTAAAATAAAGCGATCACACTGTTACCTTAAGGACATGTCTAACCAGTGTTATTGTTAATCTAATGCCTCCAGTGATATGATGCAATTAAACTATGTTACAAATGGTACTCCTGCTATTTTCCCCAGTACGATAAGTAAGTTGCTTCTTTACGCTGTTGAGTGACCTGGTGTCCCCACGGTCCCATGCCCTTAAAACAACTCTTTAGCTGCTGTTGATTTACTATATCTGGTAAACAAGCAATGCCACCATTAAAGTAATCCCATATTTGACAAATGTCCTTGTTGATCGTAATGCTTCCGGTAACATGAAGCATTGCTGACATTTTAAATTTTCAACTGTCCTTGCGTGATTGCCATGAACATAATTAAGATCAGGCCTGGGCGTTCGGTAGAAACCGAAAATTCGGTTTTTACCAATCTTTTTTTAATTCGGTTTACAAACTAGAAACCAAAAATGGCACAACAAAACAGCTAACCGATATTTCGGTTAACCGACAAATTCGGTTCCGTAATCGATGTATACCGAAGTGCCGAGAGCAGACCAATGCGCTTTGCGCCAGTGTC
This sequence comes from Triticum aestivum, assembly GCF_018294505.1. Lineage (NCBI taxonomy): Eukaryota > Viridiplantae > Streptophyta > Magnoliopsida > Poales > Poaceae > Triticum > Triticum aestivum. Next base: position 313,777,608 of record NC_057796.1, on the reverse strand, counting down.
TATCCAATCACACACACGACCTCTTATGTAGAGGCCAGCGGCTACCTCCTCCCTCTATGGCAGACGAGGTGGGACTAAACATGCTACAACGGCGAGCCGCTCAGCGCTATACTAAGAAACCCACCGAGTCATTTAAAAAAACACTGAGTCACGTCCCTAGTGAAGCCCATGGACTCACAACCTAGCCCACGTGAACCCACATTTTGCTTTGGGCTTTGCATGGACGTGATTGCACGCATGTGGGCGCGCGCGCGGCAGCTTGCATGCATCTTTAGCGACAATAGCTCAGACTGGAAGGTTCACGCACCACATAGTTCGGTTTCTATTACGGTTAACGGTAGTAAATCAAACTGACAAAAACTAATTCGGTTAGTGTGTCCAAAAACCGGATTTTCCTATAACAATGATAAAAACCAAAAATTCAGTTTTTTCGCTTACGGTTTCGGTTCGGTGTTTGGTTCGTCGGTTTTTATGCCCACCCCTAATTAAGATGCTTCTTTTCATTTCGTGTATGTTTCTTATATTCTTATTGACTAGCAACTGTTTACTTTCTATCTTTTTGTGCAGATAGGGATATCCATTTCACCTTGTTGCTATTCTGACCTTTTGGTGAACTGCACAAAATACTTTTTTTGGAATGAGTGTCTTTGTAGTTCAACTAAATTGTCACGTAGGCAACATCTCTCAATTTTGGTGGAACTACACAAAATGGTGATTGGAGTTTCCAAAATCTCCATCAAATTCTGCTGGTAATCTCGTGGAACATTTTATTAGCCTTTGCAAGATGAGTCGTCACTGTCACCACAATGGCACTTTATTTTAGTGAAACTGCACAAAAGGATAAGCAAATTATAGTTGCACCTTACATGAGTAGGACAGCCAACCATAATGTTGCTGAATTTTAGTGCAACTACTAAAGAAGAATTTGCCAGCTCACGAGAGCAAGTACTGCTTGCTAGCTGAATGATGCAATCTTAGCTTCATTTCAGGTGAACTGCAGAAAAAGGCGCATGAATTGAATCATGGATCTCCAGGCTGGACTCATCCGAGTGGAGTTGCAGGTTCACCACATCGAGTCGTGGCGGCATAGGGCCCCTCACACTGGTCAGTATTGTTCTTTATCAACATGATTGTGCTTTGTCATACTGTGCTAATGTTCTATTTTTTAAATAAAGCTTTTCTATCGCAATCTTTTCTCATTTTGGAAATAAAGTTTGCTTCAACTAGTGCCACTATTATAGTAATCATGTTCTTTCTTATCTGTGCAAACAGGAATACTCAATTACAGATGTTGTGATGGTCAAGAGCATTCGCCAAGTCCTTGGGTCGTATGACACGGCTAGCCAAGATGGATTTAATCCCGATATTCCGTTTATCAAAAGGCTCTAATGGGTTGGTTCTGAATCTTGCAAGCTAGGAATCAATGAGATGTGTAGGCATCTTTGTTGTACTTATTGTTTGAATCTTATTTGTTGGTTCTGAATCTTGCAAGCTGGGAATCAATGAGATGTGTAGGCATCTTTGATGTACTTATTATTTGAATCTGATTTTTTGGTTCTGAATCTTGCAAGCTAGGAAACACGGCATGATGATGCAGAGGACATCAACCATAACAAATAGTTCAAACTTGGTAGTATTATCTGTGTGAAAGTGCGACAAATGTGCTGATCGTGTGCGTCCTGAGAATAATAATTCTAATTGTTGTGCATGTTGATCCTGTGGCACTGATAGAATGAGCCAATGCATTGCTTGTTTTAAGAATAAATTTCTATTAAAGCTAATTAAATTTAAGTAAAGTGACCACTAACACTTGTTATTATAGTACCAATACAGACCCGCTCGTGAACCGACGTGTGGCCGGAATAGGTTTCTTAATGGAGGCATTTGAATGCGCCGAGGGTGCATGTTTTGCCGGGCGTGCAACGGGTGAGGGAGGGGTAGTAACTGTTGTCGCCTGTACACACTCAATTTACTGTTGAATCCAGTTCCCCAAGAGCTGAAAAATGAACTGCTGTCGCCGCCTATCCACTCGTTCACTTGAAGAGACTCCAATGGTGATCTGAGGGGTGAGCCTGCTAGATATGGACTTCAGCAAGGAGTTCACCTTTGAGTTCGCCGTTAAGTCCCATGGCTGCACCAAGTTGAATGTGATCTACACCAACGATCCAGACTCGGTGAAGCTATGCCTCGCCGTGTTCAAGCAGTACCTACAGGACGAGAAAGCACAAGGTCACAGGACTAGACCTTGTGCCCATCCATTCTTCTCCTGATAGGGACCAGCGGATCACGGTCGCCCAGGTATGCGTGTGGGACGAGGTTCTCGTCTACCACTGCTGTAGGGCCATCAGAGGTTCTGGAGCATTCGCCCGTTTCATCGGAAGCGCCGACTGCACCTTCGCTATGGTGGAGAGAAGGAAGAACGCGATGATTCGGCCATCTGGTGCAACAAGCTTGTCGACATCCAGAAGCAATACAAGATAATCGGCAACGGACAGGAGAAGGACTCCGTGGTTGACCTCACCGAGACCATCATCGACCCCTGCTACGCCAACATGAAAGAACATAACGATACCAAGGACCTGAACACGTGGGAGGTACCTCTGGATCTAGCCTACATAACCTACACGGCCAAGGACGCATGCGCATGCTACGACATGTACAGGCGGATCTTGGACATGAGGGCGTGTCTGCTTCCCGTAACCGACGAGTACACAGACAGCTGTAGTGTCATGATCAAGCGTGCCAGGAAGGTCTAGATGTTCTACTTTATCTGTTTAAGCACCTTTATCATCTGAGTGTTTCATGCATTAGCCTATGTGTCGTTATTATCTGTTTTGTCCGAAATATTTCTTCTAAGAACCAATTAACCTGTTTGCTTTTTTTAGTGGCTATTTGCTTATGTATGTAACTAGTTCACTCGGCTGCCGTGCCTTGAATCTCCTTCCTCCCAACATATTCCCCTTCTCAGGTGGACCCAGCAGGTCTCGTACACAGACATATGGGACCAACCACCTATCCATTTGTATTTCTTTATTTTGTTCAATCTTTTGTCCTCTTCCTATACAGCGGTTGGCCATCATAGCCTATGGAGTTGGCCAGGCCATCCCTCTACTCCCACACATTGTCCGGCGGCGGCGGCTCCACCGGCCCACCCTACGCCCGAACAAGTCAACCCTCGTACTCCCCTCCGCCTGCGTCTTCCCCCGCTCCAGTTTGGTCAGTCCGAGGTCTCGACGTCGTCCTCCGTCTTGGTGCTCTCGCTGCGCCGCCGCCGCCTGTCGTTCCCAACATGGTCAGCAAAACAAGAGGAATCGGGAGACAACTGTTCGTCGAGAGGCTGACAGTCCCGGGCCCACCAGGTCCATGGCCGGTTTTGTTGTTTAACATGGGCAGCCCACGACATGTTTCAACGTTTTTTGGATCCAGCAGGTATCAAGCGGCCTCTGGGCCTCCCAACCTAGCTTGTCTATAACATCAGCAGCCCAAGTTATGTTTGTTTTTTCAAGACGACGCACAACTCAGTTCTATTTTTCTATAAGAATGCAAAACTGAACCTACATTTTCCCTTCTATAATAGTATATATATATATATATATATATCTTATTTTATTACATATATATAATAGAAACAATATAAGGTTTCATTAAACCTATCATTCGTCCAACCATTTTATAGACCTTCCCACTTCCTTTATTTTTCGTTTTCATTAATCCTATATCTGAATTTTCTCCCACTTTCTTTTTCGATGTAAACTGAGTTTTCTCCCAGTACTTTTCCCTAGAACCAACTCAATTGTCCCACATCTAGCCTAAAAAAATAATACCCCACGTCCTATTAACTCATCAAATTAAAATGATATTTAATTTCATAAATTGAAAGTTCTTACAAAATAATAATAATAATTGTTTATATATAACTTGGCAAGTTAACTCCTAGTGATTGCGTACATAAGCTTGCAAAGATTTTACTGACCAATGCAGTAATAGACGTGCAATCATGTGTTTATGTTTTTATAACATTTCTCCGTCCAGCCCAACATGATATTTTCACCCAGCCCAGCAAGTCCGCGGATTTCGAGAAAAATGCAAATGGGCTTTAAATTCTACCATAATATATAAACGGGCTGCATAGATGCTACATCATTGTTTCACCCAGCCCACCAAATGGACTAAAAAACCAAATGGACTGGTTGATATGTGGGCCAGTAGGTCGAAGCCTAAGCACTTCCGCAAAAAATAAAAATACAAAGGTCGAAGCCTAAGCAAGGCGTTGGATTTACATCAAATGGTCGGCATTCTTCTTCAATCTCTCGTCTTATTCCCCCAGCGCTGCCAGGACCACCTGCTCCAGCCTCCGGCGTCCAGCGGTGCTGTTTTGTGTGCCTCAAGGTGAAACGCTACCCCGCCGACGGCCAGGCCATCCCTCCACTCCGCACCTCCTGTTATTCTCTGCCGACTGTAGGCCCACCCCGCACCCGAACCAGCCAAGTTTCCCACTCCTCTCCGTCTGCGACTCCACTGCCGCGTCTTCCCCATCTCCGGGTTGTTCCAGTGATACAACAATTTGATTACTTAATCAATTAGTAGTATCCCTAGAGTCCACTCCTTCCCCATACTACTAGTGAAAGAGAAAATGTAAAGACTTCTGGGGCCTCGCCGTCGTCCATACTACTAGTGAAGTGGAGAATCATTGTAATAAGAAAATAAAGTTTCCACGATCGGATCGCGGAGGCGAATATTTGAGTTACGAGTTTGGCCTTCATTTAAAACAATGTGGAATAGTTTCACAACTCATGCCACCTGGAACACCACAGCATAATGGTGTGTCTGAACGTTTGCAATTGCTCAGGATACCCTCTTTTAGCTGCTAGGTCTATTTCTATACTATAATATCCTTAATGTCTATAAGTGGAGTCCTCTTTTATGCAGGTTTACTTTAATTGATCTCGTCGCTACTGCCTATAAAGAAGAAAGAAGTAATAGGTAGGGATGACAGGATTTGAACCTGTGACATTTTGGACGATGGGGGATAAGCTTCATCGTCGAGAGGGAAACAGCCCGGATCACCAGCTAAGGCCCCTAAATGACCGCTCAGTGATAAAGGAGGTGTCGAAGCTATTTATAAATCACAGGCCGAAACCGGTGAAATCGGGGGGGGGCACCAAATTCATGTATCTTTACCAATTAACCAATTTCTTGACGCTGGGGTGTAACCGTACTTTATTAGATATGGTGCGGTCTATGATGTCTCTTACCGATTTACCACTATCGTTTTCGGGTTATGCATTAGCGACAGCTGCATTCACGTTAAATAGGGCACTGATAACCCACAAGTATAGGGGATCGCAACAGTTTTCGAGGGTAGAGTATTCAACCCAAATTTATTGATTTGACACAAGGGGAGCCAAAGAATATTCTCAAGTATTAGCAGTTGAGTTGTCAATTCAACCACACCTGGATAACTTAGTATCTGCAACAAAGTGTTTAGTAGCAAAGTAATATGGAAGTAACAGTAACGGTAGCAAAAGTAATATTTTTTGGTTTTGTAGTGATTGTAACAGTAGGAACAAAAAAGTAAATAAGTGAAGAACAATATGTGAAAAGCTCGTAGGCATTGGATCGGTGATGGGGGATTATGCCGGATGCGGTTCATCATGTAACAGTCATAACATAGGGTGACACAGAACTAGCTCCAATTCATCAATGTAATGTAAGCATGTATTCCGAATATAGTCATACGTGCTTATGGAAAAGAACTTGCGACATCTTTTGTCCTACCCTCCCGTGGCAGCGGGGTCCTAGCGGAAACTAAGGGATATTAAGGCCTCCTTTTAATAGAGTACCGGACCAAAGCATTACACATAGTGAATACATGAACTCCTCAAACTACGGTCATCACCGGGAGTGGTCCCGATTATTGTCACTTCGGGGTTGCCGGATCATAACACATAGTAGGTGACTATAAACTTGCAAGATAGGATCAAGAACTCACATATATTCATGAAAACATAATAGGTTTAGATCTGAAATCATGGCAATCGAGCCCTAGTGACAAGCATTAAGCATAGCAAACTCATAGCAACATCAATCTCATAACATAGTGGATACTGGGGATCAAACCCTAACAAAACTAACTCGATTACATGATAAATCTCATCCAACCCATCACCGTCCAGCAAGCCTACGATGGAATTACTCACGCACGGTGGTGAGCATCATGAAATTGGTGATGGAGGATGGTTGATGATGACGATGGCGACGGATTCCCCTCTCCGGAGCCCCGAACGGACTCCAGATCAGCCCTCCCGAGAGAGTTAGGGCTTGGCGGCGGCTCCGTATCGTAAAACGCGATGAATCTTTCTCTCTGATTTTTTTCTCCCCGAACACGAATATATGGAGTTGGAGTTGAGGTCGGTGGAGCTCCAGGCGGCCCACGAGGCAGGGGGCGCGCCCCCACCCTCGTGGAGAGGGTGTGGGCCCCCTGGCCTTGATTCTTTCGCCAGTATTTTTTATTATTTCCAAAAATAATCTCAGTGAAGTTTCAGGTCATTCCGAGAACTTTTGTTTCTGCACAAAGATAACACCATGACAATTCTGCTGAAAACAGCATCAGTCCGGGTTTGTTCCATTCAAATCATGCAAGTTAGAGTCAAAAACAAGGGCAAAAGTGTTTGGAAAAGTAGATACGACGGAGACGTATCAACTCCCCCAAGCTTAAACCTTTGCTTGTCCTGAAGCAATTCAGTTGATAAACTAAAAGTGATAAAGAAAAACTTTTACAAACTCTGTTTGCTCTTGTTGTTGTAAATATGTAAAGCCAGCATTCAAGTTTTCAGCAAAGATTATGAACTAACCATATTCACAACAACACTTAGGTCTCATGTTTGATCATATCAATGGCATAATCAACTAGCGAGCAATAATAGTAAATCTCGGATGACAACACTTTCTCAAAACAATCATGATATAATATAACAAGATGGTATCTCACTAGCCCTTTCTGAGACCGCAAAACATAAATGTAGAGCACCTTTAAAGATCAAGGACTGACTAGACATTGCAATTCATGGTAAAAGAGATCCAATCATAGTCATACCCAATATAAATTAATAGTAATGGATGCAAATGACAGCGGTGCTCTCCAGCTGGTGCTTTTTAATAAGAGGGTGATGACTCAACATAAAAGTAAATAGATAGGCCCTTCGCAGAGGGAAGCAAGGATTTTTAGAGGTGCCAGAGCTCGATTTTTAAATAGAGATAGATAATATTTTGAGCGGCATACTTTCATTGTCAACATAACAACCAAGAGATGGCGATATCTTCCATGCTACACGCATTATAGGCGGTTCCCAAACAGAATGGTAAAGTTTATACCCCCTCCACCAACAAACATCAATCCATGGCTTGTCCGAAACAACGGGTGCCTCCAACTAACAACAGTCCCGGGGGAGTTTTGTTTGCAATTATTTTGATTTGATTTGCATAAAGCATGGGACTGGGCATCCCGGTGACCAGCCATTTTCTCGTGAGTGAGGAGCGGAGTCCACTCCTCTTGAGAATAACCCGCCTAACATGGAAGATACAGACAGCCCTAGTTGATACATGAGCTATTCGAGCATACAAAACAGAATTTCATTTGAAGGTTTAGAGTTTGGCACATACAAATTTACTTGGAACGGCAGGTAGAGACCGCATATATAGGAAGGTATGGTGGACTCATATGGAATAACTTTGGGGTTTTAAGGGATTGGATGCACAAGCAGTATTCCCGCTTAGTACAAGTGAAGGCTAGAAAAAGACTGGGAAGCGACCAACTAGAGAGCGACAACAGTCATGAACATGCATTAAAATTAATGAACATTGAGTGCAAGCATGAGTAGGATATAATCCACCATGAACAAAAATATCGTGAAGGCTATGTTGATTTGTTTCAACTACATGCGTGAACATGTGCCAAGTCAAGTCACTTGAATCATTCAAAGGAGGATACCACCCCATCATACCACATCACAACCATTTTAATAGCATGTTGGCATGCAAGGTAAACCATTATAAACTCCTAGCTAATTAAGCATGGCATAAGCAACTATAATCTCTAATTGTCATTTCAAACATGTTTATTCATAATAAGCTGAATCAGGAATGATGAACTAATCATATTTACAAAAACAAGAGAGGTCGAGTTCATACCAGCCTTTTTTATCTCAATCAGCCCATCATATATCGTCATAATTGCCTTTCACTTGCACGACCGAATGATGTGAATAATAATAATAGTGCACGTGCCTTGGACTAAGCTGGAATCTGCAAGCATTCAATAAATAGGAGAAGACAAGGCAATATGGGCTCTTGGTTAAATCAACAATAATGCATATAAGAGCCACTTCAACAATTTTATTATGGTCTTCTCCTATCGACCCCCAAAAGAAAGAAAAGAAAACTATTTACACGGGAAAGCTCCCAACAATCAAAAGAAGAACAGGAAATATATTTTTGGGTTTTCTTAACTTTTTCAAACACACAAGAAGAAAGCATAAAAAGGAAAATAAACTAGCATGGATATTACAGTGAAAAAGTATGAGCACCGACAACTAGCAATGAGTGTGTGAACATGAATGTAATGTCGGTGAGAGATACGTACTCCCCCAAGCTTAGGCTTTTGGCCTAAGTTGGTCTACTGCCACGGATGGCCTGGCGGATATCCAAAGTTGTAGTTGGGGTCGTACTGAGATGCAGCAGTTATTGCATTGTGGGTTGCAGCTTGGAGGCGAGCTATCTCAGCCCTCCTCTCGTACTCGTTCGCCTCTTCCCTGGTTATGAAATATCTCCCCTTTGCCTGAAAGTCAAAGAAGGTAGAAGCAGGGAGAGCGACGTGATAGGTGCGTCGTCTGTCAAAGATTAGTCGGTACTGGAGGAACTGATCGTTCCTCTCAACAAAACGATGACGAACCATAGCCTCATAATCTAAGTAAGCAGGAGGCTACTCAATATCATACTCATGTATGGGTATATTAAGAAAATTAGCTAAACGGGTTGCATAAATTCCACCAAAGAAATCTCCATTAAATCTATTATTATGCAACCTACGTGCAACAATGGCTCCCAAATTATAATGTTTATCTCCTAATACAGCACTCCTGAGAACACTGAGGTCGGGGACACACATGTGACATGCTTCATCCTTACCACTTATGCACCTACCTATAAAGAGAGCAAAATAATGTATAGCAGGAAAATGAATGCTCCCTATGGTAGCTTGTGCTATGTCTCTAGATTCCCCCACAGTTATACTAGCAAGAAAAATCTCTAAACTCATATTTGCGAGGCTCACTAGTACTACCCCATTGTGGAAGTTTGCAAGCAATGGTAAAATCCTCTAAGTCCATAGTGTAAGAATTTTCATAGAGATCAAACAGGACAGTTTGAGAATTGCATGACGATGAAAATTCAAACCTCCTCACAAAGGAATCAGTGAGATAGTGGTACTGACGGCACTTATCTGCCTCGAAGCTCACAAGATCAGCGTTACGCACATATGCATTAAATTCTTCCTTGATTCCTGCTCGATCCATGAAGTCCTCTGAAGGCCATTCACAAGCCCGCACTTGAGCGTCCCTTGGTGGTTCATCGTCGGCATCGCGCATTGCGAGCCTAGGTCCTTGCTTCCTTGAAGGGCCACCTTGGTACATTTTCCTAAACATATTTCTTCCTCTGAAAAATTTCTGAAAATTTTAGTAACTTCAAATAAAAGTGAACCAAGCTTAACAAAATTGATAGCAACTACTCCCACAAGTGCCTAGAGACTATATCATGCATTAGAACTACTTGGAACCATATAAATTTGACATGCAAGCTCAAGAACATGGTCACCTAGGTAGCACAAATTTGCAATGAATAAAGCACTAGAACAAAAACTGATTGGACCATTGGAGGTGTCACATACCAAGGAACAATCCCCCAAAGCAGTTTTGTGAGAGGTGCTTTGAGCAAGGAGATCGAAAATCGCACCAAATGAGCTAGAACTCGTGCTTGAGCTGGTTGGTGATTTTTTTGGGGAGGAAGAAGGAGTGTGTGGATGCAGGAATAAGTGGAGGGGAGCCACCATGGGCCCACGAGGTAGGGGGCGCGCCCTGGACCCTCGTGGCCAGGTGCTTGCTCCCCCTGATATGTTCTCAGTGCCAGATATTCTCAAATATTCCAGAAAAAAATCATATTTCAATTTCGGGGCATTAGGAGAACTTTTATTTTCGGGGTATTTTTTATTGCACGGATAATTCAGAAAACAGACAGAAAATACTGATTTTACTTTATTTCAACTAAATAACAGAAAGTAAAAGGAGGGTACAGAAGGTTGTGCTTTCTAACTTCATCCATCTCATGCTCATCGAAAGGAATCCACTAACAAGGTTGATCAAGTCTTGTTAACAAACTCATTCCGAATAACATGGAACCGGAGAAATTTTCAATAACACTATGTTACCTCAACGGGGATATGCACATCCCCAATAATAAGAATATCATATTTCTTCTTGACAGTAGGAAGAGGAAATTCAAAACCTCCAAAAATAATCGATGGAATTTTTCCAATAGAATTGATACTGTGGACTTGAGGTTGTTTCCTCGGAAAGTGTACCGTATGCTCATTGCCATTAACATGAAAAGTGACATTGCCTTTGTTGCAATCAGTAACAGCCCCTGCAGTATTCAAAAAGGGTCTTCCAAGGATAATAGACATACTATCATCCTCGGGAATATCAAGAATAACAAAGTCTGTTAAAATAGTAACATTTGCAACCACAACAGGCACATCCTCACAAATATCGACAGGTCTAGCAGTTGATTTATCAGCCATTTGCAAAGATATTTCCGTAGGTGTCAACTTATTTAAATCAAGTCTACGATATAAAGAGAGAGGCATAACACTAACACCGGCTCCAAGATCACATAAGGCAGTTCTAACATAATTTCTTTTAATGGCGCATGGTATAGTGGGTACTCCTGGATCTCCTAGTTTCTTAGGTATTCCACCCTTGAAAGTATAATTAGCAAGCATGGTGGAAATTTCAGCTTCCGGTATCTTTCTTTTATTAGTAACAATTTCTTTCATATACTTAGCATAAGGATTCATTTTGAGCATATCAGTCAAACGCATACGCAAGAAGATAGGTCTAATCATTTCAGCAAAGCGCTCAAAATCCTCATCATCCTTTTTCTTGGATGGTTTGGGAGGAAAAGGCATGGGTTTCTGAACCCATGGTTCTCTTTCTTTACCGTGCTTCCTAGCAACAAAGTCTCTCTTATCATAATGTTGATTCTTTGATTGTGGGTTATCAAGATCAACAGCAGGTTCAATCTCTACATCCTTATCATTGCTAGGTTGAGCATCAACATGAACATCCTCATTAACATTATCACTAGGTTCATGTTCATCACCAGATTGTGTTTCAGCATCAGAAATAGAAATATCATTGGGATTCTCAGGTGTGTCTACAACAGGTTCACTAGAAGCATGCAAAGTCCTATCATTTTTCTTTTTCTTCTTTTTAGAAGGACTAGGTGCATCAATATTATTTCTCTAAGAATCCTACTCAATTCTCTTAGGATGGCCTTCATGATACAAAGGTTCCTGAGTCATTTTACCAGTTCTAGTAGCCACCCTAACAGCAAAATCATTATTCTTACTATTCAATTCATTGAGCAAATCATTATGAGCTTTAAGTACTTGTTCTACTTGAGTGGTAACCATAGAAGCATGTTTACTAATGAGCTTAAGTTCACCCTTAACTCTAGACATATAATCACTCAAGTGTTCAATCATATAAGCATTGCGTTTAATTCTCTACCAAAATAAGCATTGAAGTCTTCTTGCTTAACCATAAAATCATCAAACTCATCTAAGCATTGGCTAGCAAATTTAGTAGGAGGGATTTCAGCTTTATCATATCTATAGAGAGAATTTACCTTTACTACCTGTGTCGGTTATTAAGACCATGTGTTTCTTCAACAGGCGGTAAATTAAGACCATGTATTTCTTCAATAGGAGGTAAATTCTTAACATCTTCAGCTTTTATACCTTTTTCCTTCATAGATTTCTTTGCCTCTTGCATATCTTCAGGACTAAGAAAAAGAATACCCCTTTTCTTCGGAGTTGGCTTAGGAGTTGGTTCAGGAAGTGTCCAATTATTTTCATTTGTCAACATATTATTCAATAGAATTTTAGCTTCATCTGGTGTTCTTTCCCTGAAAACACAACCAGCACAACTATCCAGGTGGTCTCTGGAAGCATCGGTTAGTCCATTATAAAAGATATCAAGTATTTCATTTTTCTTAAGAGGATGATCAGGCAAAGCATTAAGTAATTGGAGAAGCCTCCCCAAGCTTGTGGGAGACTCTCTTCTTCAATTTGCACAAAATTATATATATCCCTTAAAGCAGCTTGTTTCTTATGAGCAGGGAAATATTTAGCAGAGAAGTAATAAATCATATCCTGGGGACTATGCACACAACCAGGATCAAGAGAATTAAACCATATCTTAGCATCACCCTTTAATGAGAACGAAAATATTTTAAGGATATAATAGTAGCGAGTTTTTTCATCATTAGTGAACAGGGTGGCTATATCATTTAATTTAGTAAGATGTGCCAAAACAGTTTCAGATTCATAGCCATAGAAGGGATCAGATTCAACCAAAGTAATTATATCAGGGTCGACAGAGAATTCATACTCCTTATCAGTAACAAAGATAGGTGAAGTAGCATAAGCAGGATCATATTTCATTCTAGCATTCAGAGTTTTTTGTTTCAGCTTAGCTAATAATTTCTTAAGATCACTTCTATCATTGCAAGCAAGAAACTCTAGCAGTTTCTTCATCCATAACATAGCCCTCAGGCACAACAGGCAATTCATATTTAGGGGGAGAATCTTCATCATCACTTTTATCAATATTAGCAGTTTCAATAATTTCATTCTCTCTAGCCCTAGCAAGTTGTTCATCAAGAAATTCACCAAGTGGCACAGTAGTATCAAGAATAGAAGTAGTTTCATCATAAGTATCATGCATAGCAGAAGTGGCATCATCAATAACATGCAACATATCAGCATTAATAGCAGAAGCAGGTTTAGGTGTCGCAAGTTTACTCAAAACAGAAGGTGAATCAAGTGCAGAGCTAGATGGCAGTTCCTTACCTCCCCTCGTAGTTGAGGGATAAATTTTAGTTTTCTCGTCTTTCAAGTTCTTCATATAAATCCCAAGTGACTCAAAGAATAGAGCTATGCTCCCCGGCAACGGCGCCAGAAAATAGTCTTGATAACCCACAAGTATAGGGGATCGCAACAATTTTCGAGGGTAGAGTATTCAACCCAAATTTATTGATTCGACACAAGGGGAGCCAAAGAATATTCTCAAGTATTAGCAGTTGAGTTGTCAATTCAACCACACCTGGATAACTTAGTATCTGCAGCAAAGTGTTTAGTAGCAAAGTAATATGGAAGTAACGGTAACGGTAGCAAAAGTAATATTTTTGGGTTTTGTAGCGATTGTAACAGTAGCAACGGAAAAGTAAATAAGCGAAGAACAATATGTGAAAAGCTCGTAGGCATTGGATCGGTGATGGAGGATTATGCTGGATGCGGTTCATCATGTAACAGTCATAGCATAGGGTGACACAGAACTAGCTCCAATTCATCAATGTAATGTAGGCATGTATTCCGAATATAGTCATACGTGCTTATGGAAAAGAACTTGCATGACATTTTTTGTCCTACCCTCCCGTGGCAGTGGGGTCCTAGCGGAAACTAAGGGATATTAAGGCCTCCTTTTAATAGAGTACCGGACCAAAGCATTAACACATAGTGAATACATGAACTCCTCAAACTACGGTCATCACCGGGAGTGGTCCCGATTATTGTCACTTCGGGGTTGCCGGATCATAACACATAGTAGGTGACTATGACTTGCAAGATAGGATCAAGAACTCACATATATTCATGAAAACATAATAGGTTCAGATCCGAAATCATGGCACACGGGCCCTAGTGACAAGCATTAAGCATAGCAAAGTCATAGCAACATCAATCTCAGAACATAGTGGATACTAGGGATCAAACCCTAACAAAACTAACTCGATTACATGATAAATCTCATCCAACCCATCACCGTCCAGCAAGCCTACGATGGAATTACTCACGCACGGCGGTGAGCATCATGAAATTGGTGATGGAGGACGGTTGATGATGACGATGGCGACGGATTCCCCTCTCCGGAGCCCCAAACGGACTCCAGATCAGCCCTCCCGAGAGAGTTTAGGGCTTGGCGGCAGCTCCGTATCGTAAAACACAATGAATCTTTCTCTCTGATTTTTTTCTCCCCGAACACTATATGGAGTTGGAGTTGAGGTCAGTGGAGCTCCAGGGGGGCCATGAGGCAAGAGCACGCCCAGGGGGGCAGGCGCGCCCCCCACCCTCGTGGAGAGGGTGTGGGGCCCCTGGCCTTGATTCTTTCGCCAGTATTTTTTATTATTTCCAAAAATAATCTCCGTGAAGTTTTAGGTCATTCCGAGAACTTTTGTTTCTGCACAAAGATAACACCATGGCAATTCTGCTGAAAACAGCGTCAGTCCGGGTTAGTTCCATTCAAATCATGCAAGTTAGAGTCCAAAACAAGGGCAAAAGTGTTTGGAAAAGTAGATACGACGGAGACGTATCAACTCCCCCAAGCTTAAACCTTTGCTTGTCCTCAAGGAATTCAGTTGATAAACTGAAAGTGATAAAGAAAAACTTTTACAAACTCTGTTTGCTCTTGTTGTTGTAAATATGTAAAGCCAGCATTCAAGTTTTCAGCAAAGATTATGAACTAACCATATTCACAATAATACTTAGGTCTCATGTTTGCTCATATCAATGGCATAATAAACTAGCGAGCAATAATAATAAAGAACATCGGCCCCTAGCAGGGCGATCAAGGCCCTCAGCCCATTCATGCTTAGAGAGCATGTTATCCTTATCTTCTGCATCCATCCCACTTTGTAGATTTCTTCAGGGGTAAGACCGCTTAGCCTTCGCCCGCTGCATCTTCTCCTTGAATATTTGCTCATTTCAAAGGAGTTTGGTCCATATGTCGTCGAGGTAGTCCTCGTTGCCTTTAAGACGCCGAGATCTATTTTTATGCTTTTGGACGTACTGGCCAATCACTCACACATCTTTTCAAGATGAGGTCCCTCAAGGGGTTCGTCAAAACAGTCATACTCCTCGACTCTAAGGCTCTAATCGGGATCAGGGTTGTAATCTCCATCCTCGGGGTCGTCGCCATCGTCCCCGTTAGCCTTGTCATCGCTGTTATGGTTGCCGTCGTCGCCGTTGTCTTCCTCGCTATTACCAGTGTTACCATTATCGGTGCCGCTGTTGCTCGTGTTACCGTTGTCGGTGCCATTATTACGGCGGCCTTTGCGCTTGCACTTCAGATTTCCTGCTCCTCCTCCTCCTCCTCCATCCTTGGGGGTGTCTGATGTCTACTACACAACTTGTCCTTGTAGACTCATGTTGGGCCTCCAAGCGCAGAGTTTTGTAGGACAGTAGCAAATTTCCCTCAACTGGATGAGCTAAGGTTTATCAATCCGTGGGAGGCATAGGATGAAGATGGTCTCTCTCAAACAACCCTACAACCAAATAATAAAAAGTCTCTTGTGTCCCCAACACACCAAATAAAGTGGTAAATGTATGTTGGGGAACGTAGTAATTTCAAAATTTTCTACGAACATGCAAGATCATGGTGATGCATAGCAACGAGAGGGGAGAGCGTTGTCTACGTACCCTCGTAGACCATAAGCGGAAGCGGTATGACAACGCGGTTGATGTAGTCGTACGTCTTCACGATCGACCGATCCTGGTACCGAAAGTACGGCACCTCCGCGATCTGCACACGTTCGGCTCGGTGACGTCCCACGAACTCACGATCCAGCAGAGTGTCGGGGAAGAGCTTCGTCAACACGATGGCGTGATGACGGTGATGATGAAGCTACCGGTGCAGGGCTTCGCCTAAGCACTGCAACAATATGACCGAGGTGGATTATGGTGGAGGGGGGCACCGCACACAGCTAAGAACAATGTCTGTTGTGTGTTCTAGGGTCCCCCTGCCCCCGTATATAAAGGATCAAGGGGGAGGCCGGCCGGCCCTTGGGGCGCGCCAAGGAGGGGGAGGAGTCCTCCTCCTAGTAGGAGTAGGACTCCCCCTTTCCTAGTCCAACTAGGAGGAGGAAGGGGGAAGGAAGGAGAGGGAGAGAGGGAGGGAAAGAGGGGGCGCCGCCCCCCTCCTTGTCCAATTCGGACTCCTCAAGGGGGGGGGCGCGTGGCCAGCCCATGGCTCCCTCCTCTCTCTCACACACAAGCCCCATGTTGGCCCATTAGTTCCCCCGGGGGTTCCGATAACCCCCCAACACTCTGATAATTATCCGGTGACCCCCGAAACACTTCCCGTGTCCGAATATAGTCATCCAATATATCAATCTTTATGTCTCGACCATTTTGAGACTCCTCGTCATGTCCGTGGTCACATCTGGGACTCCGAACTATCTTCGGTACATCAAAACACATAAACTCATAACACCGATCGTCACCGAACGTTAAGCGTGCGGACCCTACGGGTTCGAGAACTATGTAGACATGACCGAGACATGTCTCCGGTCAATAACCAATAGAGGAACCTGGATGTTCATATTGGCTCCCACATATTCTACGAAGATCTTTATCGGTCAAACCGCATAACAACATACGTTGTTCCCTTTGTCATCGGTATGTTACTTGCCCGAGATTCGATCGTCGGTATCTCAATACCCAGTTCCATCTCGTTACCGGCAATTCTCTTTACTCGTTCCGTAATGCATCATCCCGCAACTAACTCATTAGTCACACTACTTGCAAGGCTTATAGTGATGTGCATTACCGAGAGGGCCCAGAAATACCTCTCCGACAATCGGAGTGACAAATCCTAATCTCGATCTATGCCAACTCAACAAGTACCATCGGAGACACCTGTAGAGCACCTTTATAATCACCCAGTTACGTTGTGACGTTTGGTAGCACACAAAGTGTTCCTCCGGTATTCGGGAGTTGCATAATCTCATAGTCATAGGAACATGTAGAAGTCACGAAGAAAGCAATAGCAATATACTAAACGATCAAGTGCTAAGCTAATGGAATGGGTCAAGTCAATCACATCATTCTCTAATGATGTGATCCCATTAATCAAATGACAACTCATGTCTATGGCTAGGAAACTTAACCATCTTTGATTCAACGAGCTAGTCAAGTAGAGGCATATTAGTGACACTCTGTTTGTCTATGTATTCACACATGTACTAAGTTTCCGGTTAATACAATTCTAGCATGAATAATAAACATTTATCATGATATAAGGAAATATAAATAACAACTTTATTGTTGCCTCCAGGGCATATTTCCTTCAGTCTCCCACTTGCACTAGAGTCAATAATCTAGATTACATAGTAATGATTCAAACACCCATGGAGTCTTGGTGCTGATCATGTTTTGCTCGTGAGAGAGGCTTAGTCAACAGGTCTGCAACATTCAGATCCGTATGTATCTTGCAAATCTCTATGTCTCCCTCCTTGACTTGATTGTGGATGGAATTGAAGCATCTCTTGATGTGCTTGGTTCTCTTGTGAAATCTGGATTCCTTTGCCAAGGCAATTGCACCAGTATTGTCACAAAAGATTTTCATTGGACCCGATGCACTAGGTATGACACCTAGATCGGATATGAACTCCTTCATCCAGACTCCTTCATTTGCTGCTTCCGAAGCAGCTATGTACTTCGCTTCACATGTAGATCCCGCCACGACGCTTTGCTTAGAACTGCACGAACTGACAGCTCCACCATTCAATATAAACATGTATCCGGTTTGTGACTTAGAGTCATCCGGATCAGTGTCAAAGCTTGCATCAACGTAACCATTTATGACGAGCTCTTTGTCACCTCCATAAACGAGAAACATATCCTTAGTCCTTTTCAGGTATTTCAGGATGTTCTTGACCGTTGTCCAGTGATCCACTCCTGGATTACTTTGCTACCTCCCTGCTAAACTGATAGCAAGGCACACATTAGGTCTGGTACACAGCATTGCATACATGATAGAGCCTATGGCTGAAGCATAGGGAACACCTTTCATTTTCTCTCTATCTTCGGCAGTGGTCGGGCATTGAGTCTGACTCAACTTCACACCTTGTAACACAGGCAAGAACCCTTTCTTTGCTTGATCCATTTTGAACTTCTTCAAAACTTTGTCAAGGTATGTGCTTTGTGAAAGTCCAATTAAGCGTCTTGATCTATCTCTATAGATCTTGATGCCCAATATATAAGCAGCATCACCGAGGTCTTTCATTGAAAAACTCTTATTCAAGTATCCTTTTATGTTATCCAGAAATTCTATATCATTTCCAATCAACAATATGGCATCCACATATAATATTAGAAATGCTACAGAGCTCCCACTCACTTTCTTGTAAATACATGCTTCTCCAAAAGTCTGGATAAAACCATATGCTTTGATCACACTATCAAAACATTTATTCCAACTCCAAGATGCTTGCACCAGTCCATAAATGGATCGTTGGAGCTTGCACACTTTGTTAGCATCCTTTGGATCGATAAAACCTTCAGGTTGCATCATATACAACTCTTCTTCCAGAAATCCATTCAGGAACGCAGTCTTTACATCCATTTGCCAAATTTCATAATCATAAAATGTAGCAATTGCTAACATGATTCGGACGGACTTAAGCATCGCTACGGGTGAGAAGGTCTCATCGTAGTCAACTCCTTGAACTTGTCGAAAACCTTTCGCAACGAGTCGAGCTTTGTAGACAGTAACATTACCGTAAGTGTCAGTCTTCATCTTGAAGATCCATTTATTCTCGATGGCTTGCCGATCATCGGGCAAGTCAACCAAAGTCCACACTTTGTTCTCATACATGGATCCCATCTCAGATTTCATAGCCTCAAGCCATTTTGCGGAATCTGGGTTCATCATCGCTTCCTCATAGTTCGTAGGTTCGTCATGGTCAAGTGACATGACCTCCAGAATAGGATTACCATACCACTCTGGTGCGGATCTTACTCTGGTTGACCTACGAGCTTTGGTAGTAACTTGATCTGAAGTTACATGATCATCATCATTAGCTTCCTCACTAATTGGTGTAGGAGTCATAGGAACAGATTTCTGTGATGAACTACTTTCCAATAAGGGAGCGAGTACAGTTACCTCATCAAGTTCTACTTTCCTCCCACTCACTTCTTTCGAGAGAAACTCCTTCTCTAGAAAGGATCCATTTTTAGCAACAAATGTCTTGCCTTCGGATCTGTGATAGAAGGTGTACCCAACAGTCTCCTTTGGGTATCCTATGAAGACACATTTCTCCGATTTGGGTTCGAGCTTATCAGGTTGAAGCTTTTTCACATAAGCATCGCAGCCCCAAACTTTAAGAAACGACATCTTTGGTTTCTTGCCAAAGCACAGTTCATAAGGTGTCATCTCAACGGATTTAGATGGTGCCCTATTTAACGTGAATGCAGCCGTCTCTAAAGCATAACCCCAAAACGATAGCGGTAAATCAGTAAGAGACATCATAGATCGCATCATATCTAGTAAAGTACGATTACGACATTCGGACACACCATTACGCTGTGGTGTTCCGGATGGCGTGAGTTGCGAAACTATTCCGCATTGTTTCAAATGAAGACCAAACTCGTAACTCAAATATTCTCCTCCACGATCAGATCGTAGAAACTTTATTTTCTTGTTACGATGATTTTCCACTTCACTTTGAAATTCTTTGAACTTTTCAAATGTTTCAGACTTATGCTTCATCAAGTAGATATACCCATATCTACTCAAATCATCTGTGAAGGTGAGAAAATAACGATACCCGCCGCGAGCCTCAACATTCATCGAACCACATACATCAGTATGTATGATTTCCAGCAAATCCGTTGCTCGCTCTATTGTTCCGGAGAACGGAGTTTTAGTCATCTTGCCCATGAGGCATGGTTCACAAGTACCAAGTGATTCATAATCAAGTGATTCCAAAAGTCCATCGGAATGGAGTTTCTTCATGCACTTTACACCAATATGACCTAAACGGCAGTGCCACAAATAAGTTGCACTATCATTATCAACTCTGCATCTTTTGGCTTCAATATTATGAATATGTGTGTCACTACTATCGAGATTCAACATAAATAGACCACTCTTCAAGGGTGCATGACCATAAAAGATATTACTCATATAAATAGAACAACCATTATTATCTGATTTAAATGAATAACCGTCTCGCATCAGACAAGATCCAGATATAATGTTCATGCTCAACGCTGGCACCAAATAACAATTATTCAGGTCTAAAACTAATCCCGAAGGTAGATGTAGAGGTAGCGTGCCGACCGCGATCACATCGAATTTGGAACCATTTCCCACGCGCATCGTCACCTCGTCCTTAGCCAATCTTCGCTTAATCCATAGTCCCTGTGTGACGCCCCCGATTCAATCGTACACTAATCATGCACGCAAACGTGTATGATCAAGATCAGGGACTCACGGGAAGATATCACAACACAACTCTAAAAACATAAATAAGTCATACAAGCATCATATTACAAGCCAAGGGCCTCGAGGGCTCGAATACAAGTGCTTGATCATAGACGAGTCAGCGGAAGCAAAAATATCTGAGTACAAACATAAGTTAAACAAGTTTGCCTTAAGAAGGCTAGCACAAACTGGGATACAGATCGAAAGAGGCGCAGGTCTCCTGCCTGGGATCCTCCTAAACTACTCCTGGTCGTCGTCAGCGGCCTGCACGTAGTAGTAGGCACCTCCGGTGTAGTAGGAGTCGTCGTCGACGATGGCGTATGGCTCCTGGGCTCCAGCATCTGGTTGCGACAACCAGGAAGAGAGGAAAGGGGGGAAAGGGGAGAAAAGCAACCGTGAGTACTCATCCAAAGTGCTCGCAAGCAAGGATCTACACTATTTATGCATGGGTATCTGTGTAAAGGGGCAATATCGGTGGACTGAACTGCAGAATGCCAGAATAAGAGGGGGATAGCTAATCCTATCGAACACTGCGCTTCTGGCAGCCTCCATCTTGCAGCATGTAGAAGAGAGTAGATGGTAAGTTCACCAAGTATCATCGCATAGCATAATCCTACCCGGCGATCCTCCCCTTGTCGCCCTGTGTGAGAGCGATCACCGGGTTATATCTGGCACTTGGAAGGGTGTGTTTTACTAAGTATCCGGTTCTAGTTGTCATAAGGTCAAGGTACAACTCCAAGTCGTCCTGTTACCGAAGATCACGGCTATTCGAATAGATTAACTTCCCTGCAGGGGTGCACCACATTACCTGACACGCTCGATCCCCTTTGGCCGGACACACTTTCCTGGGTCATGCCGAAGATCAACACGTCGCAGCCCCACCTAGGCACAACAGAGAGGTCAGCACGCCGGTCTAAATCCTATGCGCGCAGGGGTCTGGGCCCATCGCCCATTGCACACCTGCACGTCGCGTACGCGGCCGGAAGCAGACCTAGCCTCCCTAATACAAGAGCAGGCATTCCAGTCCAATCCGGCGCGCGCCGCTCAGTCGTTGAAGTCACGAAGGCTTTGGATGATACCACAACGCCGGTTGCCCATATCTTGTCCCACGTGGCGGTTAGTGCGTATAAGGTCAACGACCCAACTCAGATCAAATACCAAGATCTCGTTAAGCGTGTTATTATGAAGTAACCACAGACGCCGACCAGGGCCAGACCCACCTCTCTCCTAGGTGGTCTCAACCTGCCCTGTCGCTCCGCCACAAAGTAACAGTCGGGGGCCGTCGGGCACCCAGGCCCACCTCTACCGGGATGGAGCCACCTGCCCCTTCAGCCCCCATCTCCGAACAGTATCATAAGTAATGAAACAGTATAAAGTATATAGCATATGCCCGTGATCACCTCCCGAAGTGATCACGGCCCAGTAGTATAGCATGGCAGACGGACAAGAGTGTAGGGCCACTGATGGAATACTAGCATCCTATACTAAGCATTTAGGATTGCAGGTAAGGGTAACAATTGTAGCAACAATGACAGGCTATGCAGTAGAATAGGATTAACCGAAAGCAGTAACATGCTACACTACTCTAATGCAAGCAGTAGAGAGAAGAATTAGGCGATATCTGGTGATCAAGGGAGGGGCTTGCATGGTTGCTCTGGCAAGAAGGAGGGGCGTCAACACCGTAGTCGAACTGGGGGTCGCCGGCTGTCTCGGGGTCTACCGGAAAGAAGTAACGGAGGGGGAACATAATAAATAACAGAGCAATCAAAGCATCACAAAGTGTAACATGGCATTACGTGGTGCTAGAGGTGATCTAACGTAGTAGTAGGTGATACCGATGAAGGGGGGAAACATCCGGGAAAGTATCCCCGGTGTTTCGCGTTTTTGGACAGATGAACCGGAGGGGGAAAGTTGCATGTTCGCTATGGTAGGGATGTGTGGCGGACGAATGGGCTACGTATCCAGATTCGTCTCGTCGTTCTGAGCAACTTTCATGTACAAAGTATTTTCATCCGAGCTACGGATTATTTTATATTAATTTCTAAAGATTTAAATCATTTTTAGGATTTATTTAATTATTTTAAATCAACATTATCCAGAATAGTGTATGCTGACGTCATCCTGATGTCAGCATGACGTCAGCAGTCAACAGGGCGTTGACTGGGTCAAACTGACGTGTGGGTCCGCATGTCATTGTCTGAGATTAACTAAATAGGTTAATTAGTTTAATTAGTGATTAGGTTAATCAAATCGGGATTAATTAAGTTAATCGATTAATTAGTTAGTTAATTAATTAATTAATATTTTTATTTTTATTTATTATTCTTTTTTTTAAACGTTCCAGGGGCGGGCCCCACGTGTCTGTGACCCATCTGGCCAATCGGGGCGGCCAACGGGCGCGGCGGTTGCGGGCGTGCGGGTTTCGCCCGAACGGCGAGCGGTGCGGGGCTTGTAGCAGGGAGGCGGTGACGAGCAGCGGTGGAGGCGGGGCGGCGCGGCAACAACGGCCAGAGGGAGTGGCGGGCGCCGGCGGCCACAGCAGGAGCGGCAAGCTGCGCGTGGCTCGGGGCCGGCCGGAGCTCAACGGGAGCTAGGCGGAGCGGAGCAAGGCGCGCGCGGGGGTGTGGGGAACCGCGACAGGGCGCGGCCACGGAGAGGCGGTGAGGTGAGGTGCGCGGCTGGAGCAGAGCCTCGACCGTGGCTACGGCAAGCACACGAGCAGGCGGGCGCGGATGAGGTCGGGCGCGGCAGTGGATGGCAGCGGAGCGAGGGCTCAGGGGACCACGGCGAGGCGCTGGGTCGAACGCGGTCGGCGCGCGGCGGACGGCGCCGGCGACAGAGAACGGGCGGAGAGGAGGCCAAGGCCATGAGCACATGCGCGTGCGGAGAGCGGCGACCGCGACGACTGGGACGGGGAGAGAGGAAGAGGCCGGGGGCCTCACCACAGGGTCGTAGGGATAGTGGCAGCGGTGCTCGAGGAGGAGGACGGGGACGGCCTGCGTTGACGGAGACGATTGCGGCGATGGAGTCCGGCGAGGAGGAGTTGAGGAGGAGGACGGCGACATCCGGTGGTGGACAGCACCAGCGACGGGGCGCAGGGGAGGGGGACAACGCGGGCGTCGAGGCGATGGGGAGTCCGGCGATGGGGTCGGGGCGCTGGCATCGCGAGAGGGGGGAGCGGGTTCGTCCCCAATCCAGATCGGATCGGGAGGGGAAGAGGAGAGACGTGGGGAGTGGGGGGAGTGTGCGGTCGGGGGGTTAGGGTTTCCCCCTGATGGGGATATGGAGGGGGGTTGGGTTGGTTGGTGGGCTGGCCGGCTGGGCCGTCTGGCCCAGTTGGCCAGGGGGCCTTTTTTGGTTTGTTTTCTGTTTTTGTTCATTTTCCTTTTATTTATTTTTCCTTTACTGTTTTGTCTTATTTCCAATATACTTTAGTTTTAGTAAAATACCAAAGTTGTATCTAGTTTAGTATATGTAATTATGTCACTAACACATTAGTTTGCTATCCAAACTAAAATAGTTTTGTAAATATTTAATATTTAAAGTATTTAAATAATAGTTTTTGCTACTGTTTTTTACCATTTGAATATTTAAACATTTTATAAAAGTGTGGTTCCTCCGCCATAATTACCTATGCATTATTTAGCTCACTCCGAACATTTCAGTTTTAACATTTGAAAACCTTTATCATTTGACTTAATTTTAAATTTGTATTTGAATCGGTTTTGAACTAACGCGAGATTAACAACAGTAATCGTGGTGACGTGGCATCATTAACGTGGGATTACTGTAGCTAATCATCCGGGCGTCACAATTCTCCTCCACTACAAGAAATCTCGTCCCGAGATTTAGGAGCGGTTATAAGGGGGAAGGGATCTGGTTACGAAATTCTAACGATTCTTCTTAGTCATAGCTGCTCTTCTCGAAGAGGTCGATCCATTACATTGACGTATTCATTTCTCTGCTTCAGGTCATCATGGTGAAGTTGTCCTTTCCTTCGGAAACTCCAACATACTTACGAATAGGTAAGGGGCAGCTCGGCTACGACAGAATGCTTAGGAGGTAAACAATCTGGGGTTAACTCATGAATGAGCATAAGATTATCTCTCGAGTTGAACATATAAAATACATTGAGAGTAAGGTACGAAGGTACAATAAGAGGTTCCAAGCGGATGGATAGTTGCTCGAAGTCTGAACCAGAGTGAGAAAGGGGTTCAGAGCAGCGAGAGTAAGTATTGCGTCTAATACCAGAATAGAGCACTAGGAAGGTGGCCCGTGAATTAAATATGAAGCCAAGCGTGGGGAATAACCATTAGAAACAGGGTTGTACAGGAGAGTCGGGTTTCGATCCTGTGGAACTATGGGTTATGGGCCCACCATGTGGGTTAAAAGTTGGAAGGGTGGAGACGTCTTGCATGATCATGCAAGCAAGACATGTCAGAGGGTAGCCTGTCGATTATGTCGGCAACAACGTCGGTGCCAAGGGCGAGGGACAAAGAGAACCATTTTCCTGCTCGTTGAACGAGGCGGACCAATAGGTAAAGTTCTCGTCCATCGGTGGCTACCAGAATGTCATCAACAATAGTAACAGGGTCTTGCTGACAGAATTGTACACCGAGATGTTTACATAAGCAGGAGAATATTACTGCTTAGATCATATAGATCACAAGCAACGTTAAACCAACCAATGGAAAGGACAATATGATTATCAGATTAAACAGGACAATGGAAAGGAAAATGTGTTTAAACACATATTTCAAGGGTATATCCTTCCCAAGGACAAGCAGAGCATGATATCCATGACAGGATAAAATGTAGAAAACTCTTTAGGTAGGGGAGAGAAATTTCATGACATTACCCATACAACGGTGTTTGGATAATTGATAAAGAAATTTTAGCATTGTGCTTCAAATGTTCTTATTGAAAAGCGGAGTACCAGTGACATGCTTCGAGATAGCATTGACAAGGTCTTCAAACAAAGGTCAGACTCTGGATACACGAAGGATCCATCAGGAACAACTTGTAGAATAAGTCTTACAATTTCCTCATGAAAGAATGGATAACCTTGCTAAAAAAGGAAACTATAACAATAGGTACTCCGGGCAGGTGTGTTAGGATGACATCACCTTATCGGGTTAAAGACCAATGTTATAACTCTTGGGAATATGTCCCAACCATCATATCCGACCGAGATTCAGATCTGATTGGTGTCAGGATACCTCAGACTTAGGATACCTGAGAAGAAAAGGTGCGACACAAATTGACGAGATGACAATGTAAGATTCTCGGGAAATGAACTATGGGAGCGAGTTCTGAAACCAGAGTTCATCATTAAACCAAGGAGAGGATGAGGAGGTGGCTAATGGACTCAGCGACATATCATCGATATTCCTAAAAAGGTGGATTTCCACAATTATGTGAGCAAGGAGATAACATTTGTCATATCAAATGATATAATGATGTATGCTCGAGGAAAAACATACACAATTAAACATTGGTTGAAAGGTGTGCCCGAAATATGGCATTAGGTAGCATGATCAATGTTAGAATGGTGATTCAATAATCAATAGTGTAAGAATGAACGGTCGACCATTAACTTCAAAGCAATAGGGTTGCTAGAAGGGCAGAATCCAAACAGCACCGTTCACCTGTTGGTATCCCGGTTAGAACCAACACAGGGACCAAGAAAGAATGGTGATGGTGAGAAGTGTTACTATATCAAGAATTAATAGTTGAGGTAATTCCCTCAACATTCTTGACATAACAGATGGTAATACTCCAAGATAGAATCATAATATAAGTTGGATAGAAAGGAAACTACACAAAACATGACCAAGTTTGTGTCGCAGGGAATGCAAAAATGTTGTCGATGATAACCCAAATCATCGAGGGCAAAGGATGGTATTTCTCATCAAGAATTTGATAGATATCTTGGAAGACCTCAGAATGTTGATGATGATCCTGACACATTTGTCGAGAGGTTTCGAGAAGATGTAACTGGTCTGCGATGACATCAAGTCAAAGGAATGATGAAGCAAAAAGTTATTGGAACTATGGGTACGACACAAACTCGAAATCAAGCTTGCTGTTCAAGGACAAACGATATGACAAGGAAGATCGATTATAAGATTAGCTCACCGTCAAAATTTGTGCTCCGAGAAGAAGGACCCGGTAGCACAGTTAAAATTTAGCATGATAATGATATAGCCGATCAGGCTAGGAATGACTTGAAGGATTATTAAACTCGTAAGCAACGATAATTACTTAGAGTTATTGAATCGGAGTGCGGAATCAATTCACTTATCGGTGTTCTCGAGTGACTAATAACTCAGAACCCGGGGAAAATATGAAAACGGTGAGAAGCAATACTAGATGAAGACTCATAGGAAGCAACACAATTCTTTGATATTCTCGAGATACCGGGGGGTAATACTCGACGACCGATCAAAGTATTGGTTGGACTGGGGTATTGCTCTGCAGAAGACAAGTACTTCAACTTGTCCGAGAAATGGGATCAAAGAAAAACAATCATGGTCGGAACCACGGTTGCAAAGGGCCAAGCATAGATACAAGATGAACTTACAACAAGGGGATTATTATTACTACAAGAAGCTTCCATGATAAGTTCCACATCAGGTCCATGGGCATGAACACAGAGTTCAAGGTCGACTCCCACTTCTCCAACGTATAACCTTTCAATCACTTCTCGTCTTCAAAGAAGTTGTATGGTAGAAAATTATTTGGTAAAACACCAGAAGGGTATGACTTATGAAAACCTTGAGGTTCATACGGTTTTTGGGAAGGTATAGCTTCAACCCATTGGGGCATCTTAGAAACATATACCACAAATTTCAAGAGTAATTATCACCAGCTCAAAAGCAGAGCATGGTTTGGCCAAATCAGAGAATAGGATTTACCAATGGAATTATTATCAGGGGAAGAACTTCTCGAGGTTTTTGTATACAAAGGACACTGTCGGATGATAATTCAACAAAGGATCCTACGGTCCATAATGGAGCTAATGTGAGCATTGGCACACAACCAGAGGAAGAAACAATACAAATGTATTGGATTATAGAAACAACTGACTAATTCAAAGCTCAAATGTAAAGAATTATGATTTTTGATTCAAGGGATCAGAAGCAAACTCTCTGATTAAGGATGGGTAAGCTGAATAGACTTAGGAGTACAATCGATGACAATTTGATTGGTCGATAAACAGCTCATGTTCAAAATGATATCTCAGCCGGAAAGATAATTTTAAAAGGATCAACCAATGATTGTGTGCATTCACACTCATGTTGAATCAATAGGATTCAAAATGACGGTGTCAAAGGAGACTAATGAATGTTGCTAGACCTATGGGAAGCATCCATAATGCAAGCAGACAAGTATATGTAGAGCAATAGTTTTAAAGAGGATTCTCGAAAGATCGGATAGAATTTCAAAGTATCATATGAAACATATGAACAACTGGGGATGGATGAATACTCGATAAGTGCGAGTAATTATTTGCAGGGGTATTCATGTGGTAAAGAACTGCAAGGCAGTAGACACAAGGTATTCTCGTATCAATAGAGAGCAAGATCAACTGGGGATAAAAGTAAGAACGATAGGTGTATGTATTTATCCATAGGGATATTCCGGTGGTAGGGAATTGCAAAATCAACAGGCACAAAGTCTCGAGAGAACATCAAAGTTTATCTTTGGAATCCTTCGGTGCACCAAGCAATCATCTGGAGTGAGGGGCTCTCCGGGAGAACGTAGTTACGAGAACCTAGTGTTAGAGTTAGCAAAAATCATTTAACCCGAGTAGAAGAGAGATTAGAATCCCAGAGTATAGACGAGGAATAAAAGATCCTAATACCACCCAATGACGACGTGGGCCCATGGGCTGCACAACCATGTTAGTAAAACAGTTTTCATCGACTAGACTCAACTTCGGCCAAGGAGTGTGGAAGGGAGATTCCTACAGGCAGTCGGCTCTGATACCAACTTGTGACGCCCCCGATTCAATCATACACAGATCATGCACGCAAACGTGTATGATCAAGATCAGGGACTCACGGGAAGATATCACAACACAACTCTAAAAACATAAATAAGTCATACAAGCATCATATTACAAGCCAGAGGGCTCAAATACAAGTGCTCGATCATAGACGAGTCAGCGGAAGCAACAATATCTGAGTACAGACATAAGTTAAACAAGTTTTCCTTAAGAAGGCTAGCACAAACTGGGATACAGATCGAAAGAGGCGCAGGCCTCCTGCCTGGGATCCTCCTAAACTACTCTTGGTCGTCGTCAGCGGCCTGCACGTAGTAGTAGGCACCTCCGGTGTAGTAGGAGTTCTCGTCGATGGTGGCTTCTGCCTCCTGGGCTCCAGCATCTGGTTGCGACAACCAGGAAGAGAGGAAAGGGGGGAAAAGGGGAGAAAAGCAACCATGAGTACTCATCCAAAGTAGATGTAGAGGTAGCGTGCCGACCGCGATCACATCGACTTTGGAACCATTTCCCACGCGCATCGTCACCTCGTCCTTAGCCAATTTTCGCTTAATCCATAGTCCCTGTTTCGAGTTGCAAATATTAGCAACAGAACCAGTATCAAATACCCAGGCACTACTGCGAGCATTAGTAAGGTACACATCAATAACATGTATATCACATATACCTTTGTTCACCTTGCCATCCTTCTTATCCGCCAAATACTTGGGGCAGTTCCGCTTCCAGTGACCAGTCCCTTTGCAATAGAAGCACTCAGTTTCAGGCTTAGGTCTAGACTTGGGCTTCTTCACTTGAGCAGCAACTTGCTTGCCGTTCTTCTTGAAGTTCCCTTTCTTCCCTTTACCCTTTTTCTTGAAACTGGTGGTCTTGTTGACCATCAACACTTGATGCTCCTTCTTGATTTCTACCTCCGCAACCTTTAGCATTGCGAAGAGCTCGGGAATTGTCTTATCCATCCCTTGCATATTATAGTTCATCACGAAGCTCTTGTAGCTTGGTGGCAGTGATTGAAGAATTCTGTCAATGACACTATCATCAGGAAGATTAACTCCCAGTTGAATCAAGTGACTGTTATACCCAGACATTTTGAGTATATGCTCACTGACAGAACTATTCTCCTCCATCTTGCAGCTGTAGAACTTATTGGAGACTTCATATCTCTCAATCCAGGCATTTGCTTGAAATATTAACTTCAACTCCTGGAACATCTCATATGCTCCATGACGTTCAAAACGTCGTTCGAGTCCCGGTTCTAAGCCGTAAAGCATGGCACACTGAACTATCGAGTAGTCATCAGCTTTGCTTTGCCAGACGTTCATAACATCTGGCGTTGCTCCTGCAGCAGGTTTGGCACCTAGCGGTGCTTCGAGGACGTAATTCTTTTGTGCAGCAATGAGGATAATCCTCAAGTTACGGACCCAGTCCATGTAGTTGCTACCATCATCTTTCAACTTAGTTTTCTTTAGGAACGCATTAAAATTCAATGAAACAAGAACACGTGCCATCTATCTACAATAACATAGACAAGCAAAATACTATCAGGTACTAAGTTCATGATAAATTAAAGTTCAATTAATCATATTACTAAAGAACTCCCACTTAGATAGAAATCCCTCTAATCATCTAAGTGATCACATGATCCATCTCAACTAAACCATGTCCGATCATCACGTGAGATGGAGTAGTTTTCAATGGTGAACATCACTATGTTGATCATATCTACTATATGATTCACGCTCGACCTTTCGGTCTCAGTGTTCCGAGGCCATACCTGCATATGCTAGGCTCGTCAAGTTTAACCCGAGTATTCTGCGTGTGCAAAACTGGCTTGCACCCGTTGTATGTGAACATAGAGCTTATCACACCCGATCATCACGTGGTGTCTTGGCACGACGAACTTTCGCAATGGTGCATACTCAGGGAGAATACTATACCTTGAAATTAGTGAGAGATCATCTTATAATGCTACCGTCGAACTAAGCAAAATAAGATGCATAAAGGATAAACATCACATGCAATCAATATAAGTGATATGATATGGCCATCATCATCTTGTGCCTTTGATCTCCATCTCCAAAGCACCATCATGATCACCATCGTCACCGGCGCGACACCTTGATCTCCATCGTAGCATCATTTTCGTCTCGCCAACTATTGCTTCTACGACTATAGCTACCGCTTAGTGATAAAGTAAAGCAATTACATGGCGATTGCATTTCATACAATAAAGCGACAACCATATGGCTCCTGCCAGTTGCCGATAACTCTGTTACAAAACAT
This sequence comes from Triticum aestivum, assembly GCF_018294505.1. Classification (NCBI taxonomy): domain Eukaryota; kingdom Viridiplantae; phylum Streptophyta; class Magnoliopsida; order Poales; family Poaceae; genus Triticum; species Triticum aestivum. The sequence goes on along the minus strand of NC_057796.1, from coordinate 313,746,726 downwards.
GATCATCTCATACAATAAAATTTAGCATCATGTCTTGACCATATCACATCACAACATGCCCTGCAAAAACAAGTTAGACGTCCTCTACTCTGTTGTTGCAAGTTTTACGTGGCTGCTACGGGCTGAGCAAGAACCGTTCTTACCTACGCATCAAAACCACAACGATTTTTCGTCAAGTATGTGATGTTTTAACCTTCAACAAGGACCGGGCATAGCCACACTCGATTCAACTAAAGTTGGAGAAACTGACACCCGCCAGCCACCTGTGTGCAAAGCACGTCGGTAGAACCAGTCTCGCGTAAGCGTACGTGTAATGTCGGTCCGGGCCGCTTCATCCAACAATACCACCGAATCAAAGTATGACATGCTGGTAAGCAGTATGACTATTATCGCCCACAACTAACTTGTGTTTTACTCGTGCATATAACATCTACGCATAAACCTGGCTCTGATGCCACTGTTGGGGAACGTAGTAATTTCAAAATTTCCTACGCACACGCAAGATCATGGTGATGCATAGCAACAAGAGGGGAGAGTGTTGTCTACGTACCCTCGTAGACCGTAAGCAGAAGCGTTATGACAACGCGGTTGATGTAGTCATACGTCTTCACGATCGACCGATCCTAGTACCGAAAGTACGGCACCTTCGTGATCTGCACACGTTCGGCTCAGTGACGTCCCACGAACTCACGATCCAGCAGAGTGTCGAGGGAGAGCTTCGTCAGCACGACGGCGTGATGATGGTGATGATGAAGCTACCGGCGCAGGGCTTCGCCTAATCACTTCAACGATATGACCGAGGTGGATTATGGTGGAGGGGGGCACCGCACACGGCTAAGAACAATGTCTGTTGTGTGTTCTAGGGTGCCCCCTGCCCCCGTATATAAAGGAGCAAGGGGGAGGCCGGCCGGCCGTTGGGGCGCGCCAAGGAGGGGGAGGAGTCCTCCTCCTAGTAGGAGTAGGACTCCCCCTTTCCTAGTCCAACTAGGAGGAGGAAGGGGGAAAGAAGGAGAGGGAGAGAGGGAGGGAAAGAGGGGGCGCCACCCTCCTCCTTGTCCAATTCGGACTCCTCAAGGGGGGAGGGCGGCCAGCCCATGGCTCCCTCCTCTCTCTCTCACACACAAGGCCCATGTTGGCCCATTAGTTCCCCCGGGGGTTCCGATAACCCCCCTGGCACTCCATTAATTATCCGGTGACCCCCGAAACACTTCCGGTGTCCGAATATAGTCGTCCAATATATCAATCTTTATGTCTCAACCATTTTGATACTCCTCGTCATGTCTGTGATCACATCCGGGACACCAAACTATCTTCGCTATATCAAAACACATAAACTCATAATGTCGATCGTCACCGAACGTTAAGCGTGCGGACCCTACGGGTTCGAGAACTATGTAGACATGACCGAGACATGTCTCTGGTCAATAACCAATAGCGGAACCTGGATGTTCATATTGGCTCCCACATATTCCACGAAGATCTTTATCGGTCAAACCGCATAACAACATATGTTGTTCCCTTTGTCATCGGTATGTTACTTGCCCAAGATTCGATCGTCGGTATCTCAATACCCAGTTCAATCTCGTTACCGGCAAGTCTCTTTACTCGTTCCATAATGCATCATCCTGCAACTAACTCATTAGTCACATTGCTTGCAAGGCTTATAGTGATGTGCATTACCGAGAGGGCCCAGAAATACCTCTCCGACAATCGGAGTGACAAATCCTATTCTCGATCTATGCCAACTCAACAAGTACCATCGGAGACACCTGTAGAGCACCTTTATAATCACCTAGTTACGTTGTGATGTTTGGTAGCACACAAAGTGTTCCTCCGGTATTCGGGAGTTGCATAATCTCATAGTCATAGGAACATGTATAAGTCATGAAGAAAGCAATAGCAATTTACTAAGCGATCAAGTGCTAAGCTAACGGAATGGGTCAAGTCAATCACATCATTCTCTAATGATGTGATCCCGTTAATAAAATGACAACTCATGTCTATGGCTAGGAAACTTAACCATCTTTGATTCAACGAGCTAGTCAAGTAGAGGCATACTAGTGACACTCTGTTTGTCTATGTATTCACACATGTACTAAGTTTCCGGTTAATACAATTCTAGCTTGAATAATAAACATTTATCATGATATAAGGAAATATAAATAACAACTTTATTATTGCCTCTAGGGCATATTTCCTTCATTGTATAGGTGCACTAGTTCGGCGAAGAGATGATGATACAAGTGTAGTAATGATAGTAGATATTGATTTTTGTAACAGTAACAATAAAAACAGCAAGGTAACGAGTAACAAAAGTGAGCACAAACGGTATTGCAATGCTTGAAAATGATGCCTAGGGTCAGTACTTTCGCTAGTGCAATCTCTGGACAATTCTAATATAATTGGATCACATAACCATCCCTCAACGTGCAACGAAGAATCACTCCAAAGTTCCTATCTAGCGGAGAACATAAGAAGAAATTGTTTGTAGGGTACGAAACCACCTTAAAGTTATTCTTTCCGTTTGATCTATTCAAGAGTTAGTACTAAAATAACACAAAGTTATTCTTTCCGTTCGATCTATCCAAGAGTTCGTACTAAAATAACACCATATGATACGCATCAACCAACTCTAATGTCACCACAAGTATCCATGAGTTAATTATACGATACGCATCAAACAATTTCAGATTCACAATGCTCGATCCAACACAAAGAACCTCAAAGAGTGCCCCAAGATTTCTACCAGAGAAATAAAGACGAGAACGTGCATCAACCCCTATGCATAGATTACCCCAATATCACCTCGGGAATCCGCAAATTGAATGCCAAAACATATATCAAGTGAATCAATATAATACCCCATTGTCACCACGGGTATTCATATGCAAGACATATATAAAGTGCTCTCAAATCCATAAAAGTATTCAATCTGATAAGAACGAAATCTCAAAGGGAAAACTCAATTCATCACAACAAGATAGAGAGGAAGAAACACCATATGATCCAACTATATTAACAAAGCCCGTGATACATCAAGATCGTGCCAAATCAAGAACACGAGAGAGAGAGAGAGAGATTAAACACATAGCTACTGGTACAAACCCTCAGCCCCGAGGGTGGGCTACTCCCTCCTCATCATGGTGGCCATAGGGATGACGAAGATGGCCTCCGGTGATGATTCTCCCCCTCCGGCGGAGTGCCGAAACGAGGTCTAGATTGGTTTTTCGTGGCTACAGAGGCTTGCGGCGGCGGAACTTTTGATCTAGGGTTATTTCTGATGGTTTCTCTGTTTATCGGATTTTTCAGCGTTGGAGTCACGCGAAGATGGGCCTCGAGGTGGGCATAACCCATCTGGGCGCGCTCAGGTGTCTTGTGCTCACCTCATTCACCTTCTGGTCCTCCCATGAATCTTCTAGTGCCTCTTTTGTTCCAAAAAAAATCGACAAATGCATTTGGAGAACTTTTATTTCTGCACAAAAAACAACACCACGGTAGTTCTGCTGAAAACATCGTCAGTCCGGGTTAGTTCCATCCAAATCATACCAAAACCATATTAAATTGTTGTAAACATGGCATGAATACTTCATAAATTATAGATACGTTGGAGACGTATCAGCATCCCCAAGCTTAATTCATACTCGTACTCGAGTAGGTAAATGATAAAAGAAATAATTTATAAAGTGTGAATGCTAGCATAGTGCATAAGTTTGATCAATGATAATTTCAATCACTTTTCCTAGCATCATAACAACAACTCTTTCTCATAAACTTCTCATGTTAAAGTAGCAACCAATTCACATGTTATGGTTCAAACCATGAATTCTCTTGAAACTCAACAACCTATATTCTTAGTCACCAAACAATTGCAATCCAACTTATTCAACAGAGTTTAAGTAAGAGCTTCACATACTCAATCATCATATAGTCTTCTATGATTTCTAGTACTCAAAGCATATTTTTAGAACAAATGGCATCCGTCGAACACAGAGAAAAATAGGGGCTTAATGTTTTGTCTCCCAACTCATTTATCATAGGGATAATTGTCAACAATAATAATTCATGATCAAATATATTTGACTGTTCATATGTGCCTAGATCTTTCCCCGCCACATGATGCTTGCCAACTAGAGAATAATTGAGGTTGAAATGAGAATGCATACTATTGGCTCTTGCATAAAAATAAATACTGAAAAGTAAAAGATAGGTCCTTCGCAGAGGGAAGCATAGGTCGTCATGCGTTTTTTATTTTTGAATGCCCAAACTCTTAATGCAAAGGAACGTCACGTTATATTGCCCCTTATGCAATGCTCAATTTTCCCTTACAATAAAAGATCAAACATATTTAGGAGCAATTTTTATTGCTTTATGCATCGATGACAACTTACTTAAAGGATCTTATTCATCCATAGATAATTATGATGGACACTCACAGCAAGAAACTGGGTCTAACGGTTTTTGGATGCACAAGTAGTATCTCTACTTAGTACGGATTTTTGGCTAGCAAAAGATCCTAAGCAAACGCGTTTGTCTCGTGTCCATGTGGACGCAAATCGGGCGTAAATATGGACCGTAAATCCGTTCACATGGACAGCGGGCGAGCCTTAGGTTTGCTCGAAGCATTATGCCAGCGTTTTCATCCGTTTTAATTCAAACAGACACACTAGAATCAAAATGCATCGACACGTTGGAGTTACCCTTACAATGGAGAAGAGAAGACCACGCCGGCCACCACTGATCCATGCAACCAAAGGCGTCTCACGCCGTCTCAAGAATAAAAAATGCCTCACGATCCACCGTGTCATCCCGACTGCCCACGTGTCGTCTCCTATATCGACTCAGCCCCCAGCCACTGGCCACATGTAGACGTACACGTGGAACCCACCCAACAGCAGCACGTCCAATCCACCCCGAAAGAAAAGCACCGGTAGCACTCGAAAGCGTAAAGGAGAAGCCGAGTTTCCTTCGGCACCAAGTCTCGGGAAGTTTCCCCGCACCACGGCACAGCTGACGTCACGCGTCCGCAGCCTCACCCCCACGCACCAGGCCCACGCGGACCGCGTCGCTTACATCCGGGCCCCACGCGCCAACGCCCCGCACGCGAGTGACCTAGATAATTCCGTGAGTCCGGAGCACGGAGCACCCCGATCCGGGCTATAAATAGGCGCCCCGGCGTGAGCCCCTGGGGTTTCCGACTTTTCTTTCTCTCTTCCTCCAACTCTCTATCCAAGTCGACGCAGCGAAGAAAACAGGCGACAAGATTGCGAACGCTAGATATCTGGACCCGATCCGGATCGGGTCGGCCATGACGGTAGATCGGAAGCACGCCGAGGCGGCGGCGGCGGCGCCCTTCGAGATCCCGGCGCTCCAGCCTGGAAGGTGAGATCTTCTGTCCGGTGCCTGCTTCTTGTTAGGGTTTGCTCTGGGGGTTCGAAATCGGTGGGGGGATACGGTCCCGGGAGTGTTTTATTTTCTGGTGGCTGATCGATTTATGTGCCTGGAGTTGGGAATTGTGGGGTTCGGTGGTTCACTTGACCGGTCTTGGTGCCAATTTGGGGATTAGGGTTTCAGGTTAGGGTTGTATTGGCAATTGGGAGTTACGGAGTACTTTCTAGTTCCAATTTGGCGATGAGCCCCCTGATTGGGGCGAATTGGTGTCATCTATGTCCTTTGGATTGGATGCTGCCCCGAGTGATGTGTGAAATCAGAATAAATCAATGAAATTGTTGGTGCTTTAGTAGTAGTAGTAGTAGGTAGAAGAGAATTTTTTAACTTTAGTCAGTACTATCTCCACAGAAACGATTGTACCAGTGTTCTGCTCATAGGACCAGGTTTCTTTCCTGGATTAGGAGCGATGTTTATGGCGCATAGCATCAAAATTTGTTAAATTCATTCAGTACCATCTCCACAGAATGTTTGTACGAGCATGGGACCATGTATATGTCTCCCTAGGATAAAAAAGTTGTTACTTCAGTCAATACCATCAGTTTGTATTGGTGTCCTACCCTTGGGGTCTGTTTGTTTCATTGATTAGGAGCGATGTTTATGTTGCCTAACATTTAAGTTTTTAACTTCAGTCAGTACTAAGTTGGCTGGACCTGTTTAACTTGTTCCGTTGTTTCATCCTGTTGTCAAAATGTTGTCTGTTTGTCAATTTTGTTGTTTATCCACTCCAGTCTCTGATATGTCTTGTTTGTCAGTTTTGTTAGTTTACCCAGTCTCTGATATGTCTTGTTTGTCAGTTTTGTTAGTTCATCCAGTCTCTGATATGTGTTGTCCTGTTTGTCTTTTCTTTTCGGTAACTAGAACTTGTGGAGCAGAGGAAAGTACCCGGAGTCATGTTCTCGTCAAACCAATAGGTATGCTGCTTTGATCACTCCTGTAAACAGAAGCATGAACTATGACTGAGATGGGTACCTCGCGTTTGACTCTGGAAAAGTCAGCAGAAATAACTGTTTGTGTTTCAGCAGGAAGCAGTAATCTTCCCTGTAATGAATATGCACTCTTGGCGCGGCAAAACCCCAAGGGAGATGCGCCGCCAGTGGCATCTATTCTGCGGTGTGTTTAACCGTTCTATGTCTGGCTGCTCTATCTATTATAGAGCATGTGAGCTATGACTAAGAGTTCCAGCCAACCTTTTGGCCGTTTTGCCTTATCATTCTAGTAGTTGGTTTCATAGTGGCTGCTATTGAACCATTGTCTTGCTGCTGGTTGATGGTATCACTCTCTGTGGATGTGATCTCATTTAAACTGACTGTAGGTGTTGAACAGTTCCGTACTAAGAGTTCCAGCCAAAATTTTGGACCGTTTTGCCTTGTCATTTTAATAGTTGGTTTTTGAACCGTTGTCTTGCTGTTGGTTGATGGTACCACTCTATCTGGATGTCATCTCACCTAAACTGACTATTGTTGAACAGTTTTGTAGTGCTAATTTTTTGCCATGTCCTTTCTGATTTATCAGTCTTCGGTCAGGTTCCTTTCTGATTTATCTGGATGTCATTCCTGTTCTTTTTTGTCATATCTTGCTACTTAAAACTCATTTAGGGTTAGGAGCCGATTAGTATGATTTAACATGGTATCGTTTTCTGTGGAGATGGTACTTCCACAAGGAAGTTTGTATGTCCCTGTTGCTGTACATCTGTTCCTGTGGGGATGGTCTGTTTGTGTACATTTAGTAATAGTTTAGTCGTTGAACAAAATGTTTCTGTGGAGCTCGTCTGTTTAGTGCTTCAGTTGTTTTGCGTTCTTTCTTGATTGTACCTTGTGCTTATATTGGGTGAAAAAAAATCTGAAGAGAATACAAGGTACTAACTGCTGCTCTGCTCTTTGTTCTACAGGAAAAAGCGACCTCGGAGATCACGTGATGGGCCTAATTCAGTCTCTGAAACGATCAGGCGATGGAAAGAAGTGAACCAACAACTGGAGCATGATCCACAGGGTGCAAAGAGGGCGAGGAAGCCACCTGCAAAGGGTTCGAAGAAGGGCTGTATGCTGGGGAAAGGAGGACCTGAGAATACACAATGTGGATTCCGTGGTGTAAGGCAACGTACTTGGGGGAAGTGGGTTGCTGAAATTCGGGAGCCAAATCGGGTGAGCAGGCTCTGGCTGGGAACGTTCCCCACTGCTGAGGATGCTGCCCGTGCTTATGACGAGGCAGCCAGAGCAATGTATGGCGCACTGGCTCGTACCAACTTCCCTGTGCATCCTGCACAAGCTCCTGCTGTGGCTGTACCAGCGGCAATCGAAGGTGTTGTACGTGGTGCTTCAGCATCATGCGAGTCTACTACAACGTCCACCAACCACTCAGATGTTGCTTCTTCCTTGCCGAGACAAGCTCAAGCTCCTGAGATTTACTCCCAGCCAGATGCGCTTGAGTCCACAGAATCAGTTGTGCTGGAGTCTGTCGAGCATTACAGCCATCAAGACACTGTTCCTGACGCTGGCTCAAGCATTTCAAGGAGCACATCCGAAGAGGATGTGTTCGAGCCATTGGAGCCTATTTCCAGTTTGCCGGATGGAGAAGCAGACGGTTTTGATATAGAAGAATTATTGAGATTGATGGAAGCCGACCCAATTGAAGTCGAGCTGGTCACTGGGGGCTCCTGGAATGGTGGAGCCAACACTGGCGTGGAGATGGGCCAGCAGGAACCTCTCTACCTGGATGGCTTGGACCAAGGCATGCTGGAGGGCATGCTGCAGTCTGATTATCCTTACCCAATGTGGATATCAGAGGATCGGGCCATGCACAACTCTGCCTTCCATGATGCTGAGATGAGCGAGTTCTTCGAAGGGTTGTGATCCCCTACCGGCGGCCAAACCATGTCTATGGTGTTTGGTCGGCTTGCCCTTCGGTGTCCGCTGCTGCGCTCCAATGAAGATCAAATGGTCGACCGGATTGGATTCCTCTGCAGAACTAATAAGCTCCTAAGCTAGTTTTTTGTGCTTCGTTTGTAGTTCTGTTAGGCATGGGAACTCTTCTCTGTTTCGATGTTTCTTGTGATAAGAAACCTTGATTGTGCATCACGATCTTTGGAAGGTGGAAAAAGAAAATGTGAAAATGCATTTCCCTGTCCATGTTTTCTTAATTTTTATTTTTTCACTGTCTTTTTAAAATACTGTCTGGTTGTATTCTTAATTTTTATTTTTTCACTGTCTTTTTAAAATACTATCTGGTTGTACTTACCGCACTTGTGTTCCTTCCCGTCGCTGGAAGGCTGCCGCCAAACTGTAGTATCCTCTGTTGGGGATTTTGAGGAGCTCCAAATTTTCTATCAATGAGGAAATTATATAAAATCCAACTAAAACACGTCTATACATACTAGTTGATTGTCCGTGCGTTTGCCGAGCAAGACAATTTATAAATAAGGCAATAATCTATTACTTGTTATTCTACGACAAATAGAAATACAAATGGTCATCCAGTTTAAGACCGCATCCAAACAAATGTCAAATCCTCACGTAACTCTTGCAACACCATACTCATGCAATCCACATGTTCCATTGATATTCTTCATCCAGTCCAGAAGCTTTTTGCGATAAAGCCCTTAGAATTTTTTTGCCACCGAGTAATGATACAAAGCATCCAAACATAACAGAAAAAAGCGAACATGTCCTAGGGAACCGACAACATCTAACATCAAACATTTAAGCACCCACGACAACATCTCTCACCACCGATTGAAAGCGTTGACCATGAATCCATAATGAATCAAAGATGGAAACCATGTTGGGTGCCTACCATCAATGATAAAACCATGTGAGGTTCTTCCCATCATTGTTACTCAAACTAAATTAATTCACGCACGACTAAAGTTATTCCTATTTTTGTATGACCTGGCGATGGATGGTGACGACGCTTCCTACATATGCAATCAAGGCTGCCTTTTTCGCATTGACAAAAATCGTATGTGATTTGTCGTACGTGAAGCATCGCTCTTCTTATGCTTACTTACTGCAATCATCTCAAGAATAATAATGTGCAATTATCTCACCTCTTCTTCCATACAAGGGGCCATTATTGTGTATAATCTGACGTGTTACGCACTGCAATTGATGCAGGCTAATAATATACTTTTTCAATCTTATTTTTCCTACAGGAAACAGGTTGAATCTTATCCAAGAGGCAACATAACAAGATGAAAAAGTAGAAAAGAAATTTCAAGGATGTCAAGAAGTCAGCTCGGTTGTAAAGGAGCAAAGGCTAGGTGTCAAATGCCTCCAAAGGGAGGTTAACATTCTAATAACTTCAGAAACCAACTCTTCCATCCACACACAAAAAAAACTTCCAGATCCATCTCTTTGGCCTAAAAAGATCTCCACTTATTTCTTTCCAAACCTGTCGGACTGCATAAGAGGCAAGGGAGATCTCCTTGTTGTACTTATCTTGATCTACCAAGTTCTCGCTTAATATATCTGAATATTGCAACTATATTTTTGGCCCCCGTCTTCTCCAAGTGCTGCTCCTTTGTTCCTAGAAGTCCTACCTCAAGCAATCCAAAAAAAAACCTTACCTGTCTAGTTCATTTTTTAGAAACTTTAACCATCTAGATCATTTTTTAGAAACTTTAACCATCTAAGTTACCTCTGCGTTATTTTCAGAAACTTTAACCGTCTAGTTCATTTTTTAGAAGTCAATTATTACATGTCTTATGACCAAATTATTTTAATTGGACTTTTTTAGCATCTTGTGATGTCCCTGAAACTGAATGCTTTTGCTCTGGAGTACTGTACCCATCACCTAGTTAATTTGAACTACAATAATTCATCAATGATGTTTTAATTTAATGGGCATATTGCAAATTTATCTTAGACACGGATAAGTATACAGTAACTTAAGCAAAGAATTTCCAACAAATAGGCGGGGAACCATGTGAAGATATTATGGAGAAAACTTACCATCCTAGGATGACTTTCTGTAGGTGTTCTTCAAGAACTCGACGAAAGAATGATCATTGTGAGTACGCATCACCTGTCGAAAGAAAGGTCAAAGTTGCCAACGGTTATTACTAAAATATTTTGCAACTTCTCCATACATGTTCTGCTTGTAAATCAATGTCAGATGAAGAGTAGTACATTACATTGTTGATATAATTCGTGCCTCTTATGCTCAGAGCTACCGAACAAGAGCAATCGCACTGCCTCTGAATCTTTTTGTGAGCACATCTTGAAAAGGTTGTCTGAATCTAACAGGATTCCTGCAAGCTGAGGACAAACCCACAGAACATAATCAGGCGTGCCAGTTTAAATTAGGCACAATGGTTGGTAGAACAGGTAGAAAATACAGCAACCAGAAGTTTACTTATGCCCAGGCTCTGAAATGGTCATTGGCGAGGACTATGCAAACTGAGCCCGCCTAGAAGACAAAAACAGGCGTGGCTATGAAGTAAATGTTGTAACCATATGAATCCTTCAGCAGACTAACCAAAAGTACTTAGCACAAGTACACAATATTACTTTACCGTTTGATCTTAAAACATCGCGGCCCACCACCACCATGGTGGCCCGCTGATCCGTTGTTAATCCCTCCATATGTCACCTAATTCAGATCAGCCTCTCAAAGTCAGCATCATATACGGTTGCTTTACCCAGGATGTATGTGCAGGAACAAGCTGTCAATAAGAAAAAAAGTCACTTGCTGCTGTCGGACCCTGCCCGCTGCGCTCTGCTCCATGGTCGAAGTCGTCCTCCCGCGTCAGGCTCGAGATCTTATATATAAGACAGTAGTGTGCCACTGTGCCATCATGTGGTTGAGATATGGTTGCATCAAAATATTGAAAAAAAAAGATCATTCAAGCTTTAGCAGAAAACAAATGGAGATGTACTAGGTGTTTAATACTCTGTAGAACTTTGAATATGATTGTCATCATATAGCTTTTTGGACTATCCATTGTATTTTTAGTCTACACTTCTATACGAGAGCAATTCTTTCAACCACTTTATGGGCACAACATAAGCTAAACATATACCTTAATCTCTCCAGAAACTAAGTAAACATAATAGTACAGATTATAAAATGAGTCGCCAATGGTTGGCACTCCCAATATCTCCAAACTCAAACGAAGTGACATCATCTATTCAGTTAATAATTGAACCCACAAGATCTCTCATGACATTCAGACTATTGTGTAATCAGAAACATAAGAAACATCAAGAAAATGAATCAACGATGAAGCTTACCTTCAGACTGTAGTGGCTCGATTTGGAGGCAGGGCGGGACAGGCGGCCAGGGGAGACGTTGTCGTTGGCGGAGCGTAAAGCAGACATGGCCACCTAGAAAGGCGGGAGGACGAGTCAACGGCGAAGCGCGAACGATCCACTGCCCACGAATGACAACGGAGAAGAAAGCCACACGGGGTGGCGCCTGGGCCGGGTACATCACAACCAACGCGGTCGCGACGAGGAGCGAGAGCTGCGGTGGCTATCGGGGATCTCCCCTGCGGCAGGCTGGCGAGCAGCAATCGGCGCCACACCTCCCCGTACTCTGCCACGAGCACCTCTCACCTTCGCTTGCACTCGTTGGCCGCCTCCTTGTCCGCATAGCTAGATGGCCCCCTTTCGTGAGGAGGGAGACGATGTGTTTGGGGGATCGTGGGAGTGAATTAGGAGATGCGTGGGTGGAACGAGGAAAAATAGAGGTGGAGAAAAGAGGGGAGATCGTGGGTGTGTCACGACTCAAGACGGGGTCGTGGGATGCGGCTGTTTCTGTTTTCTGTTTTTATTTTTCAGTTTTCAACGCACGAAGCGAGAGAGGGGCGGGAGCGGGCCCGATTTTTTCCTACCGATTCTTTCGGCGTGGGAGAGGGAGAGGAAAGGAGGTCGAACCATCACGACGTTCAATCCTCCTTTAAAAATAGAGATTAGAAGTTACAACATCTAATAATTTAAGAACGAAGGGAGTATAATAAATAAAATAATAAAATTCACATAGGTTTTCAGAAGGTGTGACACCTCCTTCTGGGATTTCCACTGGCCCCTAAGTTGAAAACCCATCCGACAATTTTTCAACCTATATGGATGCTGCATCACTTTCACCATCGTTTGAAAACACATGCCCAATGGACACTCGGGGCCTTTGCTTACAGGGTATAGCTTCTGGGTATGATTCTTTCTCCCGTGGATCAAATGGTTTAGATAGCTTGGGCGCCATCAAAAGTTTAAGTTCTTTGCTTAATTGACGATTCAAGATAGGATATGGACCACCGATAGGGTGGTCAAATGTAGGTTTTCAAATCGTACACTTCGTCCCCTTTGTAAGCGAAACAAGAGTCGTATCGTCGAGAAGCTCCATCTCAAGCATATTGCTTTCGCTTGGCATTTGAAGGAGACCGTCAAGGATTTGTGGGATAATAGGACCATCATGGACACTCAATAGGAAGCCAATGGCCTCTCTCAACATATCGATCTCTTGGACCGTCCACAAATGCGCCCCACAGCCGATGTTAACTTTCGATCACCGCAGGAGCCAAAAATCTAGGGACGATTATATTTGCGAGTAACCATTCACATTTTGTTTGAGGATCATTTGTAGAACTCTATTCTCTTCTTAGTTAATATCCTTAATATTAAGATGAGGCAAACCTTATGCCTACATTTCGAAAAGCAAAAAAAGATGTGAACCTGGAGAGGTAATGGAGACAGAGCAATCGATGGGTACATTCCAGACAATGGCAAAGCGACGCGACAGATAACTGAAAAACAAATTGAATTTAGGTTCATCTTTCTTCTATTCGGAACGCATCCTAAATTACATTGTACATACATGTACCCCAACAAAACACAGGCTAATATGTTGTGTCATCCGATGATCTTCGCGCATATCCGCTAGTCTCCTCCGCCACTGTCTCCCAACCATCGACGATCTTCTCTGCATATGAAGCCTGTGTACATGCCGAGCAGATGTTTTCTGTCAACGACAGGTAACAAAATGAACGCTACACGAGGTAACCACTGGACAAAGCAAATGACTGCAAAATAGGGATGTTTCTGGAGAAACGATTTATGTGCAACTTGATGTGATATCATTTAAACAGCATAGCATGCACGTTCGAATGTTAGTAAGCTGTTGACGACGAATCCTGAATTCAACATCTAAACTGCTATGGGTCATATGTTCGCTGCTCTGAAATGGCGGAGCACCTGGGTCAGCATGTGAGTGGTAGTGTTGGACAAGGATATGTATCTGTCGTCTCCTCGCCATGGATAAGAAACAACCATCTGTGCAATGTGCAAAGTTATCTTCTTTGGAGAAGGACTGGTGTGACCATGCTGGGATCATTGGTGCACAAACCCACGGGAGTGGCAAACATGCAGGCAGCAAAGGCATACAGAAAATGAAGCGACGATCCAAGGGGTCTAGCATACGGCAAATGAGGTGGCACATGGTTTAGATAAATTTGACTGTAATAGTTCCAGTGTGTTTTCATGGTATAATGATTCTGTCAGACTACTCTGGTGAATGAATAAAGGCCAAGGTTTCTCGCAAAATTAGTTCCATGTAATAATCAATTATCTAATCACTTAGGACGCTACAGAGCAATGTCATGTAATAGACTCCTAAAAAGGTTTTGTAACTACAATCGTTGGCACAGAGGAAGTGTTTGGACATCTGAAATAGTACCTGGCTTGTAACATATCCTTTCAGCATCTCCAGGAAATCTTCTCTCCTTTCTCTGTCTAATCTGCTGAGTTCAATTTTGTTATTTTCCTGCATAAAGAGTAACCACGATGTAAGATATCTGCCACAAATTTGAAATATCCATACATTGGTCACTGCACCAAAGCAAGTGCTCCTCTAGAAGAGAAAGTGCAGAACAATAAAGACACTGCTTTACAACAAGCTTATTGACGCAATTTTGAGTGAAGCAGAGCTACTGCAGAACTATTTAATATTTTCCACCTACAAGCCAACAAGTAGTAGCCTCTGCTTGGAACAAGATAATTTTCCACAGTTCTGTGTGTATTCCAGTGAATTTCCTGGTCCTAAATGGATCTTCGAGGGAACTATTGAAATAGTTGAGGATTAGGATTCATGCAAACAGGTACTACCTCCTTTCTGGTTTATTAGGCCTGCGCGTGTCCCTAGATTGATAATTTGACCAACATAAGATGAGTTGTATATTCCAAAAATTATACCATTAGAAAGTATACGTTTTGAAGTTTCTAATGATATATTTTTTGTGATATATAACTTGTGTTACGTTGGTCTACTTGTCCACCTAGAGGCACGCGCTGGCCTAATAAACCGGAAAGAAGGTAGTAAATAAGATTATTCATGGTGTGCTCACAAATATTAGAAAGAATTCTACAGAGTAGAATATCAAACATTGTGGAGTAACTCCCGCAGGTACCAAACATGAGCAAAATTTTGGCATGCCAGGTTAGAGTTAATGAGGGCAGGCCTGGCGCAGTGGTGAAGTCCTCCCCACTTGTGCCAAGAGGTCCTGGGTTTGAACCAGCCTCTCTGCATTGCACTTCGCAGGGGTAAGACTAGGTTCCTATAATCCCTCCCCAGACCCCACCTTGTGTGGGTGCTTCTATGCACTGGGTCTGTCCTTCTTTTAAGGTTAGATTTAATGTGTTTACTGATCTATAAAAAAAGCACAGGAAACACCATAAAATGGTTTCACAGCAGAGAGACTAGTAGTTTCCTACCAATATAAAACATTGCTGGAGTGCAATGTTGATAACAAAAGTGAACTAGCAACTAGAAACTTCGACACAAACTAGTAGAATGTATCTATTTCAAAGCTGAGCTAACCATTGCAGGAGAATAATTCCTTATGAAGCAAAGAAACTAATGATATCTCATATCATCACACTTTTATGAGCTAAAGGTGGTGGTGCTTGCACATCCATTGGACATGACATGCTCATTGCTAGTTATGAAAGCATCCAATCAGTTTTTCGTTAAGCAAAGTACATGTCAGTTACCTTGATTCTCTCATATTCCCTTAACGCGCAGCACTTAGCATCTTCAGTAGCTCTTATTGTTTCTCTCAGCTCGTGAACTTTCCTTAGCCTAGTTCTATCACCACCAAATACTTTCGATGATGCAGCTTCAAGTTTCTCAATCCTTGATTGTAATGATGCAAGGTCTGACATAAGCGTTTGAACAGTCAATAATGCACTAGCCCGATCAGAAAATGCAGTATGGACAGACAGCATTATCCCCAAATGTTCATGCAAAGTATCCTGCAAAAAATAAACGAGACATGTAACATGATTACTAAATAGCCAGGAGAGACTATAAAAACACAATTTGAGGATTTGAAATAGTACCAGATATTTAACAGTTTGTGTATTCAGATCTCGACATGTCCTGCTAGCTTTGACAGCTGCCGTGGCTACACGTTTGCTGTCAACAGCTCTTATCCTCTGAGATTCATACAATGCCTCCTCAGTCTCAAACTTTGTAAGTTTGACGAATGCCAATCCAAGAGCACCCATTGTGTCACCCATATCTTGCTGAGCCTTGACAAGTGCTTCCGCCTATGGAGAAGAAGCAAACAAAATCAACTCATAAATAACTGTTAAAACTACCTTCAAACATACCATGTGCATACTACCAAAGTACCAATACTTGCTCAAGACTCAAGAGCACCCATCAAAACATTTCCGCACATTTTAGCATGACTTGACTTCTTATTTTTATGTTCAATCCCACACCAATTATTTGCCTCATGCTATCAGGTACACCACAATCTTATGACTACCGGAAGTGGGGTTCTGGGCTCAACTGACATGATCATTCCTCTCCAGTGTCTAAACATGGTGCATATCTTGAAATGGGGAAATTTCCCCTAAAACCAGAAACTATACCATTCAAATAGGACTCTTGACGCACAGCAACCAGAAACCAAAAGAATCTTGGAAATCCACACAATAAACCATAAATTGCCATTACAGAAAGAAGGAGAAGAATTGAATAGGTCACTTTCGAACCATATTAGTACAAGTTGACTGCAGTGAAATGACTCTAAACCAGGATTTCATTACCACGCCCTTGGCACTTCTCTATTTTATACGTTAAGTGTCAGATCCAGCATTTGAACTAACACCAGCGTCACAGCTTTCATATGAAACCCTATCAATCTCATCCTCCATACAATTATTGTGCTACAGCACTACATGCATATATGGGTCATGATTTAATTAGTAAGCAGGTAGTATTTGAAGCAACATATTATAACAAGGATCAAAGTAGGACCACAATGTTACCGAAAAATGGATCCCAACCATAATGGTCGTTTGAGTGGTGTATATCGCTTACACTCGCTAATTCTAGAAAAACACAGAGCTGTGCTCCCATATTCACCGACCGGTCGCAAAGGAAAGAAAGCGAGCATTTGTCTAGTCAACTAAACCAGCTTTGGGATCCACGACTAATTACACATTAAATAAAGTCATGAACGTGCAAAAGCATTGAACCTTCTTTTTATAGAATTGGACATTTTGCATAGAACGAACAATATGCAAGCTGACACGCCACTCTTATGCACACTCATGTCTGGCTGGCAAGAACTATAAAACAAGTACCCCCTCTGTAAATAAATATAAGAGCATTTAGATCACTAATGCTCTTATATTTCTTCACAGAGGGAGTAATTCATAAGATGGTAGACATCTGTGGCTAATTGATTGCCCGGGCATAAGGCACAAATGAGACTAAAACTTGCAGGCTGTTACTTCTGTGTACTCAAGCATGGAGGCCAAGAGGAGAGGGACCTTATTTTCACACACAAAAGTTGCAATTCATTACCACCAATAGCTATCCGAATTGTGATAATTTCCCTGCTGTGGTGTGACCAATTTTGCACCTAAGAGCTACGATGTGTTTCTTCTTCCCTTTCCATATCTTCTTCGCCCATCAGCTCCCATAACTTAGTGATAAACTGACCTTACTAATACGACAAAACCACATCCTACATTAAATGCTTCCATACAGTAGTCCACCTCGCCTGCTTCCAAACTCATCCCAGCTCAGCTTTTGGATGAGGTGGGGGAAGGCAAGTTAGCTTTTATCTTGCATTAGATTCAAGCTATTGAGCAAACAACAAGTCGAAGTGGAGGATTCTTGTATCGATCTTTGTGGCCCAAATATCTCCTGAACCCAGTGACAAGCTGATTGAGAAACGCAAGAAACACATCACCTAGATACACACCATTCAGTTGCTCCAAGTGGTACATGGCATTCTGGTTCTTGACAAAGTGACCAAGCACGACACTGCTTAAGATGTACTCCCTCTGTCCGAAAAAACTTGTCATCAAAATGAATAAAAAGGCATGTATCTAGAACTAATATACATCTAGATACATCCCCTTTTATTCATTTTGATGACAAGTATTTCCGGACGGAGGGAGTATTGATTACACAGTGTTTGAAGAGGAAAAACATTTACAGGAACAATGTTACAATGGGGCGGAAGATTATAACTTTTGTCTTCAAAACGTACAATGACTTGCAATGTCAAGCACAAGTAGAAGCAGCATACTATAACAACTTATAATGTGTTGGTAGTGTATCATCGAGAACATGAAGTTCAGCAGCGTGCTTTATATATTAAGAAAGATGGCCCGAAAATTACCTGCTGCGATGCGCTACTGAGCTGCTGCTCCCAATCCTGCATCTTCTGCTTCTTCTCCAGGAACTCCTTGTCCTCCTCCACCAGTGGTGGCCTCACGCCACCCCAGTCCGTGACCATCGACTGCTTCAGCTCCTTAAATATCCGCAGCAGGTCCCTCCCGCCCTTGGCCGGCTGAACCACGTCCTGCGGCGGGGCCACCGCCTCCTCCCCAAGCAGCTGCCTTGGCAGCCGCGCTGCGCCATCGAGCATCCGCGAGGCAACGTCAGTGCTGCTCGGCAGCGGCATCTTGCCCTCGGCCTGCAGGAACACGCGCAGCTCGTCGCTGGTCCCGATCGCCGGGTGCTCGGCGAGCCGCCACAGGTACCTCTCAAGAGCCGCGCGGCGCTGGGCCACGAACTCGTCGCGCTGCATGACCTGGCTCTCGACGGTGTTCTTGTCTGGGCGCGGGGGCACGAAGTGGCCGCGGAAGGACTCCGCGAGGCGGTCGGCGAGGGTGACGAAGTCGCGGAAGCGGCGGCGGACGGAGTGGCGGCGGTGGTCGCCGCGACGGGCGCTGGTGACGAGGTAGGAGATGTAGGTGGGGGCGGATCCGGGGACGAGGGAGGTGGCGGCGGCCTCGGCCTCGGTCTCCGGGTCGGAGACGGCGATGTAGGAGTACTCGGACGTGGCGGCGCGCGCGGATCTCGGGGAGGAGGAGGAGGAGGCCGAGGCGGAGCGCGGGGAGGAGGCGGCGACGTCGGCGTAGGAGGGCGGGGGAGGAGGAGGAGGCCGAGGCGGAGCGCGGGGAGGAGGCGGCGACGTCGGCGTAGGAGGGCGGGTCGACGAAGGAGGAGGAGGCGCGGGAGAGGGGGGAGGCGGCGGGGGCGGGAGGGGAGGCGGGCGAGGAGGAGGAGAGGAGGGGGTCGAAGGTGGAGGCCACGGAGGCGTAGTCGGAGGCGGCGGCGAGGGGCAGCGTCTCCATGTCGCCGTCGGCGGCGCCGGCGGGCGGCGACGAAGACATCATGGCAAGAAGGGTTACGGCGCGGCGAGCGTGCGGGTGCCGGAGAGTGGAGGGTGTGGGGATGGGTACGGCGAAGACGAAGGTTCCGGCGGTTTGTTGCGGTGGGGTTACCGCGTGGTTGGGTTGGGATACGGGAACGGGACACGCTCACGTGGCCCGTCGTGGCGGGTGCCAACTACGAGCTGGGGTTTGCCGTGCACGCAAGCAAAAGCAAAACAGAATCGCATCGAAATTTAAAATATCGTACATAAAATTCCACTTTGGTATTAAGCTCATTTATCACAGTATGGAGGGATGATGTCCATCCGATTATTTCTATCCGACGGTTCACAGTATATAGGATATGCAGCATTCGCGCCACTTTCGGACTTCCCATCGTGATCTGTATGTACCTGATACCCCGAATAGAAGATTTGTGGAATTTGGCTTTCTCCGGATTCTTCGCTACCTCTCTCCATCGATATTTAAATGCAATATTGAATAACTGATGGTTACCGAAATTGAAACATCTGGTATGTCTTTGTCATCAATTTATCATGTCTTGTTTGTTTTAGAGTTAATACCACAATTGGTACATAAACTTGTAGGGGCGGGAACAGATTCATACAAGAACTAAAAAAACCCACAAAAGTGCCCCTCCAACTTGTCTGCTGTAACAAAATCATACAAAACGGTTGTGGAGGCGACATTTGGCATGCCACGTTGGATTATGTCAGATAGTGGTGTATTTGCAGAAAGCCCTGCAATTTTTATGATATGATGTGTTGCTACCTTGCTATGTGTGAAACCTACGCCCCGCACGCATCCATTTCCCATTCTCCAAATCCCTAGACCCGATGCTGCTTGCCGATCGCCGCCAGCTCGCGGCCCCGCCACCGCCGCCAAACTCGCGTCGTCGCTTTCTCCCTCCTCTCCGCCCTCGTGCGACATGAAGGGGTGGGCATCGTCAGCCGGGAAGCAGCTCCATGAAGGGGTTGGTGTAACACCCCGCATGTAACATGCCATATTTGTAACTCCGACTCTTGCCATTTTCGGCTATGTGATATGTTTTTCCCTCCGTTGTCGGATTTTGTCTTTCGTTTTGTATTTTGTCATGTCATGCATTTTCATATCATGTCATCATGTGCATTGCATTCGCATACATGTTCGTCTCATGCATCCGAGCATTTTCCCCGTTGTCCGTTTTCCAATCCGGCGCTCCTATCTCCTCCGGTGCACCCCTCTTGTTTTCTTTCGTGTGCGTGTGTCAAACTTTCTCGGAATGGACCAAGGCTTGTCAAGTGGTCTTAATATACCACCCGGAGCCTACCGGTCAAGTTTCGTTCCATTCGGAGGTCGTTTGGTACTCCATCGGTTAACCGGGCCTCCGCTATGTCCATTTGAGTATCCAGCAAAAACCCCCTCCAAAACCAGCCCAAAACCCACCAAACTCTCTTCCATGCTCTAGGTCGTTCGATCACGATCGTGTGGGCGAAAACCGCACCTCATTTGGAGTCTCCTAGCTCCCTCTACCTATAAATGAGTGGGCATCCCGAAAACGAAATCTCAGACGAAACCCTAACCCTCTCCCTCCGCGCCGCGCCGGACGCGTCCGCTCCGGCCGGACAACGTCCGCCGCGCGCCCGGCCAACCGGAGCGCGCCACGTCACTCCGCCGCCGCCCGGACCGCGCCGGCCCGCCGGGCCCGTGGCCGGCCCCCTCGGCCCGCTCCTCCGCGCCTCCCGTCGGCCGCCGTCGCCTCCGCCGCCGCAGCGCGCCGCCGCGGCCGCCCGCCGGCCGGCCCAGCCGCCGCCCGCCGCCGGCCTCCCCTCCGGCCACCGGCGCCGCCCGCCGCCGCCCTCCGGGCCCCTCCTCCACCGCCGGCGACCGCCACCGCCGGCTCCTTCTCTCCCGCCGGCGACGAGCTCCTGGAGCTCGGGCTCGATCCAGATCCGGTGAGGACGTTGACTTTCTCGTCCTCGTATTTTCTCCAAGTCCTAAATTCCATCAGCAAGTGCACTTGTTCCCGATGCGATAACTCTATGCATGTAGCTTCGATTCGCGCGTATAATATGTCAAATTGTTCGTCTCGTGATGCTCTTCATTTCGTTCAATTGCACCATTTTCATTAGAGGTCATCTTGATGCCCAAATCTTCGTTGTAAGAGGGCTAGTTGCTGTTAATCTCTGGTTCTTGTCAGAACTTGGAGATTTGTCTTTTTTGTATCATTTTTTCTGTGCATCTTTTGAGCATGAGCTCTACATGTGTTTTGAAGTATGCCATGCCAGCTTTCCATTGGTATAGTCCATGTATTTTTGTGGTCTTTGTGGTGACTAGCACAAGCATGCAAAGTAGGCCCCGTAATATTTCTGATTTCAGGGACTTAGTGATTTCTCTAAGTCCTTGTCTGCTGTAATTTTGTTGCCATGTAAACTTGATGCTAGAGAGAGAACCATGCATATTTTGGAGATTTTCAGTAAGGATGTTTTGTAGCTATAGTTGTAATTGATCCATTCCTGCAATTTTTTGCAATTTTAGAGTACCATAGCATGACTCAATCTTGCTCTACTTTTGCTATAAAATATTTCTGGCAGATTCTTAACATGATATGCATTTTTGCCAAGCTTATTGTAGTTGATCCATACATGATATGTAATTGTTCTTGCCATGGACAGATTCATAAACATGTCATATTGCTGTAGGTATGCTTGGTTTGTCATGCATTGCTCTGTAGTGAGTGCATCAAGCTCACAAAGAGGCCTACTTATTAATATTTCTGCCATGCTCTGTTTTCTGCTAAGTCTGAAACCTGATAACGAAACTTGCTATGTTTACATGCTTGCCATCATATCTTCTGGTCCTTTTTGGCTTATGGTCAGTAAGGGACTTTTGTCATGTGCATTTAGTAGAACACTACCATGCCTTGTTTTGCTATGTTAAGTTCCTGTAGCATGTTGATTTCGTGCTCTGAACATTGCTACCTGATGCTGATTTCTGCCATGTCCAGTTTTTCACTAAGTCTGTGAACCTGTAATCTTTTGCACTTTCGCCATGCTTGTTTGAGCTTGATATGTTGTGAACTAGCCGTAGCTCAGTGTTCATCTTTTGTCAAGCATCTCCTGTAGATTACTGCCATGTGCTTTGTTGCTATGTTGGGGTGCTGTAGCATTGCTACTTGTTGCATTTTAAGTGCTATCTTGCTGTTTATCGCAGATTAGTGTCATTCTTGTTTTGCTTGGCATTTGCAAACCGTGCACCCGATTCCGGTGATCTTTATATCGATTTCGACCGAAATCATCTCATCTTTCCAGTGGCATGCTTGGTTTGCCAAGTTACTGCCATGTTCATCATTTTCCTTCCGGAGCACGCATATGCATCGCATATCATATCGTGCATATCATACATGTTTTGCATCATGTTGCTTGCGCATTTCTCGTTGTTGATTGTGGTTCCGTTTGTTTGTGTTCTTGTCTTGGGTAGAGCCGGGAGACGAGTTCGTGAACGAGGAACCTGTCGAGTACGCTTACGAGGATCAAGCTTTCGACAACTCTGAGAATCTTGCAGGCAAGATGACCACCCCTCGAAATCACTTCTATCTTTGCTATGCTAGTTGTTCGCTCAATTGCCATGCTCCGCTACCTATCACTTGCTATATTATGTCTCCTATTTCAGCCATGTCAGCCCCTAACCATCCTTTCCTAGCAAACCGTTGTTTGGCTATGTTACCGCTTTTGCTCAGCCCCTCTTATAGCGTTGCTAGTTGCAGGTGAAGTTGAAGTTTGTTCCATGTCGGAACATGGATATGTTGGGATATCACAATATCTCTTATTTAATTAATGCATCTATATATTTTGGTTAAGGGTGGAAGGCTCGGCCTTATGCCTGGTGTTTTGTTCCACTCTTGCCGCCCTAGTTACTGTTATACCGGGATTATGTTCCTTGAGTTTGCGTTCCTTACGCGGTCGGGTGATTTATGGGACCCCCTTGACAGTTCGCCTTGAATAAAACTCCTCCAGCAAGGCCCAACCTTGGTTTTACCATTTGCGACCTATACCTTTTTTTCCCCGGGTTTTCTAGAGCCCGAGGGTCATCTTTATTTTAAACCCCCGGGCCAGTGCTCCTCTGAGTATTGGTCCAAACTGTCAGTCGCCGGTGGCCACCAGGGGCAACTCTGGTCTGGCCTATCGGAAGCTTGGACAATCCGGTGTGCCCTGAGAATGAGATATGTGCAGCTCCTATCGGGATTTGTCGGCACATTCGGGAGGCTTTGCTGGTCTTGTTTTACCATTGTCGAGATGTCTTGTAAACCGGGATTCCGAGACTGATCGGGTCTTTCCGGGAGAAGGTTTACCCTTCGTTGACCGTGAGAGCTTATGATGGGCTAAGTTGGGACACCCCTGCAGGGTATTATCTTTCGAAAGCCGTGCCCGCGGTTATGAGGCAGATGGGAATTTGTTAATGTCCGGTTGTAGATAACTTGTCACTTGACCCAATTAAAATACACCAAGTGCGTGTGTAGCCGTGATGGTCTCTTCTCGGCGGAGTCCGGGAAGTGAACACGGTCTGTGTTATGTATGACGTAAGTAGGTGTTCAGGACCTCTTCTTGGTCATTGCTAGATGACGTCCGTTCCTTTGCTTCTCTTCTCGCTCTCATTTGCGCAAGTTAGCCACCATATATGTTTTGCCACTGCAGCTCCACCTTTTGCACCATTCCCCCCGTTAAGCTTAAATAGTCTTGATCTCGCGGGTGTGAGATTGCTGAGTCCCCGTGACTCACAGATACTTCCAACACCAGTTGCAGGTGCCGACGATGCCAGTGCAGACGATGGCGTCGATCTCAAGTGGGAGTTCGACGAGAAACGTGGTCGTTATTATGTGTCTTTTCCTGATGATCAGTAGTGGAATCCAGTTGGGACGATCGGGGATCTAGCATTTGGGGTTGTCTTATTTTCATCTGGATTTTGGACCGTAGTCGGTCTATATGATTGTATTTTGGATGATGTATGAATAATATTTATGTATTGTGTGAAGTGGCGATTGTAAGCCAACTCTTATCCCATTCTTGTTCATTACATGGGATTGTGTGAAGATGACCCTTCTTGCGACAAAACCACTATGCGGTTATGCCTCTAAGTCGTGCCTCGACACGTGGGAGATATAGCCGCATCGTGGGCGTTACAGTTGGCCGCCGTGGGTCAGGGGCGGCTTCTCCGTCGAGCCATCTTCGTCCGCTCCATGGCCGTGATCTCGCCGGCGCCGACAAGACGAAGGACGGCGAACCGTGGGCCAAGGTCACCGGCGAGGTGTGGTACATGGATGTTGATTTTTGCAAGGTGCCATGTCTTCCCCTCTGTTTATTGTTGCAAGGCTGATTTGTAGGTTGATTCTTACTCATGGTAGTTCATTCTTAGGTTGATTCTTACTCATGGTAGATTGTATGTATGTAGGGGACAGAAGCACTACCTGAATTTGACTGGAGCATACCTGTTTCATCTCCTGATACTGTGTTCAATGGCACTGACAGTAGTGACAAATGTTGTCATTTTATGAACCCAGAACGAAGAGTTTGCTCTGAAGGATACGATTATGGTTGTAGGTTTCTTGTCTGTCCTGTTGAGGTAGTTTACAAATGTTGTCAACTATTGAACTTTGGAAGATGGCATTGACAGTAGTATTCAGTTAAGAATTGAGCCGTCTTTTACTGAATTGGTGTTGCAAAATTGTTGGTTTTTATATTTCCAGGGTAATGACACATGTGCTTATCTGAAGTGGGTGGACAAAGAGTGGCAGGGGAGGCCTAGGCAGGTTATTGGCAAACTTGCTGAAGAGAATGTTTCTTTGCAAAAATCTGTCTTTGACAAGGATGCTGAAATTGTGAGTCTGAAGGCAGAGAGGAAGGCCATAAAGATGAACCAAAAGAAGAAGCTGAAGAGTAAGGATAGTAGGGATATTTGGTTAGCCTGTTTGGTCTGCTGCTCTGCAGTGTTGTATGTTGTTGTATCTCTGATGATAAGAGGTTTTGTGTAGGAATGTAATGTTCAGTTGCACCCATTTGCAAGATGTACTGATTAGCTAAATGTTCAGTGTAGTAAAACATCCCATGTTGTTTGCTGAAAACATTTGCAGCAAAAGTTGATGTTTGCAAAAATTGCCCCGTTAAATGTTGTTGTGATTCACTTTTGTTTGACAATTGAATGTTGAAACTGAATTTGACAGACAACTGAAGGTTATGAAAAACTGAAATTGACAGCCCACGGATTTGTTTTGATTGACAACATGAAAGGCACATAGACTCGTTTTGATTGACAACATAAAAGACAACATTACAATGGCATAAAGGGACACACATTCAGGCTAATTCAGAGCTCCTCCATTGTCAGGCCTGGCCGTGGAGACAGAAGCGGCAGAGGATCCACCTGTTCAGACTGCGGCGGCGCCGTGGTCGGCATCTGACCTGCTAGGCACAACCACCTCACCCTGCCCCGTGGAGTTCTCGCCTCCTCCCTTGCCCAGCGGACGATGCTCAACGCCGGCCCACTCGGGGGCGGCATCCTGGCTCGCTCCTCCGCTGTGCTCTCGAAGTATACCCTTCGAGCTAAATTGCGGAGCGTCCAGTCGGCGTAGTTCTTAGCAACTTGAATCTCTCTGCCTCATTTCTAGGTTTGAAGATTTTCACTCTGTTTTTTACTGTGTATGCAGTGACTGCTTGAAGAAAATATGCCCTAGAGGCAATAATAAAGTTGTTATTTATATTTTCTTATATCATGATAAATGTTTATTATTCATGCTAGAATTGTATTAACCGGAAACTTAGTACATGTGTGAATACATAGACAAAACAGAGTGTCCCTAGTATGCCTCTACTTGACTGGCTCGTTAATCAAAGATGGTTATGTTTCCTAACCATAGACATGTGTTGTCATTTGATGAACGGGATCACATCATTAGAGAATGATGTGATGGAAAAGACCCATTCATTAGCTTAGCATTATGATCGTTGAGTTTTATTGATATTGCTTTCTTCATGACTTATACATGTTTCTTTGACTATGAGATTATGCAACTCCCGAATACCGGAGGAACACCTTGTGTGCTATCAAACGTCACAACGTAACTGGGTGATTATAAAGATGCTCTATAGGTGTCTCCGAAGGTGTTTGTTGGGTTGGCATAGATCAAGATTAGGATTTGTCACTCCGTGTATCGGAGAGGTATCTCTGGGCCCTCTCGGTAATGCACATCACTATAAGCCTTGCAAGCAATGTGACTAATGAGTTAGTTACGGGATGATGCATTACGGAATGAGTAAAGAGACTTGCCGGTAAGGAGATTGAACTAGGTATTGAGATACCGACGATCGAATCTCGGGCAAGTAACATACCGATGACAAAGGGAACAACGTATGTTGTTATGCGGTTTGACCGATAAAGATCTTCGTAGAATATGTGGGAGACAATATGAGCATCCAGGTTCCGCTATTGGTTATTGACTGAAGATGAGTCTCGGTCATGTCTACATAGTTCTCGAACCCGTAGGGTCCGCACGCTTAACGTTCGATGACAATCGGTATTATGAGTATGTGTTTTGATGTACCGAAGGTAGTTCGGAGTCCCGGATGTGATCACGGACATGACGAGGAGTCTCGAAATGGTCGAGACATAAAGAATGATACATTGGACGATGTTATTCGGACACCAGATGAGTTCCGGGGGTCATCGGATAAATATCGGAGTGCCGGAAGGGTTACCGGAACCACCGGAGAAGTAATGGGCCTTATTGGGCCTAGGGGAGAGAGAGGGGCTGCCAAGGGCTGGCCGCGCCCCCCCCATGGGCCTAGTCCGAATTGGACTAGGGGGAGGGGCGGCGCCCCCTCCTTCCTTCTCTTTCCCCCTCCTTCTTTCTTCTCCTAGTAGGACTAGGAAAGGGGGGAGTCCTACTCCTACTAGGAGGAGGATTCCTCCACCCTTGGCGCGCCTATGAGGGAAGGCCGGCCTCCCCCTCCCTTCTTTATATACGTGGGGAGGGGGGCACCCTAGAACACATCAAAGTTGATCTTAGCCGTGTGCGGTGCCCCCTCCACAGATTTCTACCTCGGTCATATTGTTGTAGTGCTTAGGCGAAGCCCTACGTCGGTAACTTCATCAACACCGTCACCACGCCGTCGTGCTGACGGAACTCTCCCACGGCCTCAGCTGGATCAAGAGTTCGAGGGACGTCACCGAGCTGAACGTGTGCAGATCGCGGAGGTGTCGTGCGTTCGGTACTTGATCGGTTGGATCGCGAAGATGTTCGACTACATCAACCGCGTTACTAAACGCTTCTGCTTTCGGTCTACGAGGGTACGTGGACACACTCTCCCGCTCGTTGCTATGCATCACATAGATATATCTTGCGTGATCGTAGGTAATTTTTTTTGAAATACTGCGTTCCCCAACACTTCCCACAATACCATCGTGCCATTGTTATCCAGATATGGTGCGTCCGTCATTGACAATCTTAGGTGATATACTACGTTATCAACATCAAACAATTGGTGCAACAAGCTAGAGGGAAATCACCAAGATGAATTTAAGAACATTGTACAAGTAAATGGGTGAGAAGAAAGGGCAAACCAACATCTACATCCATCATGGAGTCATAAACTCTCAAATCGAGGCTCAGTATATATTATGGGAGATAAAATGTATATGGAGTATTATCTCCTTACTGCCTCAGAAATAATTATGTCTCATTTGTCATTCATTATCCGGTCAAGGTCTCATCCTTCATGTGCACTTGCACCAGCCTCACTCTTCGAACTAAATAATTATTGACGTTAGTTATTTTTCAGTCATTTGAAGAACAACAAAAGTGTAATAGTCATTCCCTTTGCATGAGACACCATAACAAAAGCATAAGAAGAAACACATATTTAAAAACCCACTAAAAAGAATATGAGATCATGAGAATGCTTAAAAAGAGCCAAAATAGGATGGTTTACCGTAACAAATTTGATAGAGAACACATAGCACGATATAGAGGCACACACGCATACCACCATCACATGGGCACATTCACACATGGCCTAGAAGACCGAAGCATGATCTCTTGTGAGTTGGGGTACAACTACCCTCCTAACTATCACCACCACATATTAGTTCTCATGCTATAACATTGTTTGTGTCTCCGTTAGATTGCCATGTAGGCTATTTATTTAGGGTTTGCTATTGCCCCATCTAGTGAGAAATAGATAGTCATCGGATTATGCGTGGAGATTTGTACTACCTTTCTCTCTCTATAATTTTTCACTGTAGATCCTTATTTATTTTTGTCCGGACGATTTGCATTCGATAGCTTGCTGCTATTACTCGCTCTTCGAACAAGGGGAGATGCATCCTGGTGTCCCACAAGAATAAAATCGTGCAAGGCCATTTCATAATTTAGGCCTAGTTTTCATCGTTGATTTGACCAACAAAACATATGTATGCAAAAAGAAAATAATATACTACTCCCTCCCATCCAAACCAAGTGTCGTGGTTTGTTGAAATTATTGTTCAAATTTCAACTAAAACCACGACACTTATTTTGGAACAGAGGGAGTATAATATTAGAAACCTCTTCAAATACGAGCACAAGGATACTTTTGTGGCATATCATAGGCGTGCGCACTACAATTTCGAGCTACATGGTTAAAGTTAAACCCAAATAACAGAGTGATTTGTATTGTTATATGTAAAGCGTGAGTATACAACACGGGTGAATTTGAGAAACGCCCCATGCCTAGACAAAGGCCGAGCCAGTTCGATGCGGTAAGCCCACCGGGCGGTGTGGGCAAGGGCGCCGGAACCCAGGGACGTAACGAATGGTGCACCTGGTCCGTGGAAAACAGCGGCGATGCCTCGGATCGGACGGCCGTGACGGGTCCGGCGCATACCCTGGTTCTTCACGGGAGGCTCGCGATTCGTGGGCCCCGGCAGATTCGTCCTGTGGCGGAGGATGCGCCGTCGCTCCTTGCGTGCTCCGCCAGCCCGAGGACGAGGAGGGCGATGCACTCCGTTGCTGCACGGCGGGGGCCTCGCAGTGACGGGCCCACCTGATGGCCGCTCTGGAGACTGGAGCTATCGCCGCCGTTTGCCAAGATGCGGGGCGCTGCCGTCTGTCGCTTATAGCGAGCACCAAAGCAGACGTCGCTCGCGCTCCCCCCCTTACATGGGCCTCGCCCATCGAGCGGAGCAGCCTTGTTCACGAATAGGCCTTCTCAACTTTATTTTTTTTTGCCAATTACAAAAAACGATGAATTTGAAAAGTGTTCATGACCTAAGAATGTTCAGCAGCTTTTAAAAATATGTGACATTGAAAAATTTATGCATAAATTTTAAAAATGTTTGCAAATTCAGAAATGTTCATGAATTTTAATATAAACCAAGAATTTGAAAATTGTTCACAATTTTATATAGATGGATGTCAATTTTAAAAAAACCATTCATGATTTCAAAAAAATGTTCATGAATTTTAGAAAATTCACATTTCTTAATAACACTAATTTGAAAAATGGTTATGACTTAAAAAAGAAACAAAAAACCGGGAATACCTAGTTAAAAACAAAGAAACAACACAAAAGAAATCTGGAAAACCTATCTCTATACTACTACTTAAAAAATAAGTAGCGTTCCTTTTCCTACCAACGCTTCGTCAACTGATTCTCCCCTTTCCCACCACGCCCCTCCAACGATTTTTTTCCAGCCGGTTTATTAGTCCCTCCACACTCTTTTTTTGCACCTTCCCATTACGCTATTCAATTACCTTAATTTACTTACCTTGTACATCAATTTCACCTTAATTCACTTATCAAACTTCTCATCAAACTATACGGTAAATCACACGCAGGATTTGCCAAATATGTATTTACACAATCACATTAATATATGCAGGTAAATCATGAGCTAACATACTAAAATACTTATATCTTGTTGTAATGCACGGGCACTGTCCTAGTGAAAAGAAAAGAAAAGAGACAAAGAAAGGTTCCAAAACCAGCCTGGAACCTTCTCAAAACTGTCCCCCAGTTGATGGTCCTGAGCGCTTCGGTTCCTAATGGGTTGGCCCATGTTTCATCACTATTGGGCGATCACAATGATATGTATCGCTATAAGGGATGAGTGCTTCGTTTTCTCTCGTAGCACAACATATATCACGTAATTGCACAAAGAGCGCTATTTAGTTGGCCGGCAACTAAGTCGCTTTGTGTTAATTGGTACAAGAGGATGGTTGATCTGTTGCGGGTCTGGGCTTTTTCATAAACCGGGTGAAACCATGGACCTTCTAAAAAATGTCCAAGAATTTTTAAAATGCTCACAATTTTTAAAAATTATTCAAATTTCATAAAACGTTTGCAAAATTTATTTCTTTTACTAGCAAATTAAAAAATCGCTCCCCTATTTTTAAGATGTTTGCAGATTTTCAAATGTAAAAACATTTTTTTAAAGGCTCACGGATAGAATCTCAAATTTAAATAAGTACTAGCAACGTGCCCGTGCGCTGCAACGGACGATTCAAAGTAGAATAATACATGTTCATAAACTTGAAAAGAAAACACCCCAGTTTTGGTATATATATCACTAAAAAATTATTACGTTTCACTCAAATATATTCCTCTGACTGTTTTGATGGGGTGAGGGAGGGATGTGGTTGGTTTCAAAATACTAAGGAGTTTTCTGCAAATTGGAGCAGAAAAGTGGGGTATTATTGTAAAAATGCCAGAACTTACCTCACAGTCGTTATATGCAGATCTGATGGCCAGAAATGTTGGATAACAGACACACCATCATCACCAACTGAGTCTTTTATAAAAGTAGAGATTAGTGAGCGTTAAAATATGTTCATGACTTCAAATATATTTTTGGATTTCACAAAATGTCATCAACTTAAATGATGTTCAAAGATTTTTAAAATATACTCGGCTTCAAAATTTTGTTCCTTTAGTTTAAAAAAAATAGAAACCAAAATAAAAAAACCCTGAAGTTAACCGAAAGAAAAACATAAGAAAAAGAGAACAAAAACCGGTCTAAGGTTCTGGAACTTTTCCAAAACCGGTCGAAGGTTCTGGAACCTTCCCAAAACCGATGGATGAGGGAAGCATGGGCCGGGCCAAATAGCGTGCGGGATTTACCGAAGGGTGTGCGTTGGGTGTGTATCTGCCGCGTCATGTAGTAAATAGGAATTGCTTTGTACGTGCTGGTCGTCGGCTTGCAGCAGCAGATAGCGGTGGTCTGGGCATGTGAGAGAAGGTGAGGTGCACATGGAGAAGATAAGTGGAGGAGAAGAATGCGTTCGAGGGGATAAGGCTGGGTGGAGGAAGGTGAGCGGTGCGTGGGTCCAATGGACGTGTGGTGCGCGACAAGAGCAACCGATCGAGGCTGCAATCGGTCACTCTATCAATATATCATTTGGAACAACAAAATCCCCTAAAAAATGGGAACAACAAAAAATGGTTCCTGTCTTTCGGCAAGAAATAGGTTGCCATTTGGTCATCCAACAAAACCGTCCGTCCACAATTAAGCAACATGACAACCTGTCCTAAAGAAAAGTGACAGCTCATCTAGAATGGGCGAGGATGGTAGATTCATAACCCGCCAACAAATACTGATCATTTTCCTCCAGGAAGAGAGTCAGACGGATTGTATTGTCGTGATAATGCACACTGGCTTTGATCTCATTATATACACCATGTAAGGTTCAGTTACATCTCAAAGTATGATGGATAATTAAGAGCAAGGTCCCTAGACCTTCTACATTGCATCACTAAGCTATAATGGTAGACAACACTAATCAATGTTTAGCATTCCCCCGCAATCTTAACTTGTGTAAAGGTTCAGATTGGAACGTAATTGAGTAACCATATCCTTAGTACGAGGCTTGGTGAATGCATCAGCGACTTGATCTGCTAAAGAAATAAATTTGACTTCCAAAGCACCCATGGCTACCTTCTCTTTCACAAAATGAAAATCAACCTCGATGTGTTTCGTGCGGGCATGGAACAACGGATTTGCCGTGAGATATGTTGTGCCGAGGTTGTCACACCACAAGACAGGCGCACGTGACTTCACACAGCAGTACGGAATTGACTACTCGGACACCTTCTCACCCGTGGTTAAGCCTACAACTGTGCGACTTGTGCTCTCTCTTGCAATTTCCCGTGGATGGAAGCTTCGTCAGGTTGACATTAGCAATGCATTCCTTCATGGTATTCTCACTGAAGAAGCTTATATGCAACAACTATTGGGGAACGTAGCATGCGATTTCAAAAAAATTCCTACACTGACGCAAGATCTATCTAGGAGATTCATAGCAACGAGAGGGGAAGAGTGTGTCTACATACCCTCGTAGATCGAAAGCGGAAGCGTTTGAAACGCGGTTGATGTAGTCGAACTTCTTCTCGTTCCGACCGATCAAGCACTGATCATACGACACCTCCGAGTTCTGCACACGTTCAGCTTGATGACGTCCCTCAAACTCTTGATCCAACAAAGTGTCGAGGGAGAGTTCCGTCAGCACGACGGCATGGTGACGGTGATGGTGAAGTGATCCACGCAGGGCTTCGCCTAAGCACTACAGAGATATGGCCGAGGGTGTAATTTGTGGAGGGAGGCGCCGCACACGGCTAACAGATGTTGTTGTGTGTTCTAGGTGCCTCCCCCCTCATATATATAGGTGGGAGGGAGAGGGGGCAGCCAAGGGGGCGCCCAAGTAGGAGGAATCCTACTTGGGGCCCTAATCCTATTCGCCCCCCTTACCATATTTTCCGGAGGGGGAAGTAAGGAGGAGGGAGGAGAGAAGGAAGGGGGAGGCCGACTCCCTCCCCTTCCTTTCTCTCTTCTCCTCTTTCCTTCCTCCCCTATTTTGGCCTACATGGGGCGCACCATGAAGAAAATATGCCCTAGAGGCAATAATATAGTTGTTATTTATATTTCCTTACATCGTGATAAATGTTTATTATTCATGCTAGAATTGTATTAACCAGAAACTTAGTACATGTGTGAATACATAGACAAACAGAGTGTCACTAGTATGCCTCTGCTTGACTAGCTCGTTGAATCAAAGATGGTTAAGTTTCCTAACCATAGACATGAGTTGTCATTTGATTAACGGGATCACATCATTAGAGAATGATGTGATTGACTTGACCCATTCCGTTAGCTTAGCACTTGATCGTTTAGTTTGTTGCTATTGCTTTCTTCATGACTTATACATGTTCCTATGACTATGAGATTATGCAACTCCCTGATAACCCACAAGTATAGGGGATCGCAACAGATTTCGAGGAAGAGTATTCAACCCAAATTTATTGATTCGACACAAGGGGAGCCAAAGAATATTCTCAAGTATTAGCAGTTGAGTTGTCAATTCAACCACACCTATATAACTTAATATCTGCAGCAAAGTATTTAGTAGCAAAGTAGTATGGAAGTAACGGTAACAGTGGCAAAGGTAACAATAGCGGTTTTGTAGTAATTGTAACAGTGGCAATGGAAAAGTAACTAAGCAAAGGGCAATATGTGAAAAGCTCGTAGGCATTGGATCAGTGATGGATAATTATGTCGGATGCGATTCCTCATGCAATAGTTATAACATAGGGTGACACAGAACTAGCTCCAGTTCATCAATGTAATGTAGGCATGTATTCCGAATATAGTCATACGTGCTTATGGAAAAGAACTTGCATGACATCTTTTGTCCTACCCTCCCGTGGCAGCGGGGTCCTATTGGAAACTAAGGGATATTAAGGCCTCCTTCTAATAGAGTACCGGACCAAAACATTAACACTTAGTGAATACACGGACTCCTCAAACTACGGTCATCATCGGGAGTGGTCCCGATTATTGTCACTTCGGGGTTACCGGATCATAACACATAGTAGGTGTCTATTGACTTGCAAGATAGGATCAAGAACTCACATATATTCATGAAAACATAATAGGTTCAGATCTGAAATCATGGCACTCGGGCCCTAGTGACAAGCATAGCAAAGTCATAGCAACATCAATCTCAGAACATAGTGGATACTAGGGATCAAACCCTAACAAAACTAACTCGATTACATGGTAAATCTCATCCAACCCAGCACCGTCCAGCAAGCCTACGATGGAATTACTCATGCATGGCGGTGAGCATCATGAAATTGGTGATGGAGGAAGGTTGATGATGACGATGGAGATGGATTCCCCTCTCCGGAGCCCCGAACGGACACCAGATCAGCCCTCCCGAGAGATATTAGGGCTTGGCGGCGGCTCCGTATCGTAAAACGCGATGAATCCTTCTCTCTGATTTTTTTCTCCCCGAACATGAATATATAGAGTTGGAGTTGAGGTCGGTGGAGCACCAGGGGGCCCACGGGGGCATGCCCCCACCCTCGTGGATAGGGTGTGGGCCCCCTGGTCTTGATTCTTTTGCCAGTATTTTTTATTTATGCCAAAAATATTCTCCGTGAAGTTTCAGGTCATTCCGAGAACTTTTATTTCTGCACAAAAATAACACCATGGCAATTCTGCTGAAAACAGCGTCAGTCCGGGTTAGTTCCATTCAAATCATGCAAGTTAGAGTCCAAAACAAGGGCAAAAATGTTTGGAAAAGTAGATATGATGGAGACGTATCAACTCCCCCAAGCTTAAACCTTTGCTTGTCCTCAAGCAATTCAGTTGATAAACTGAAAGTGATAAAGAAAAACTTTTACAAACTCTGTTTGCTCTTGTTGTAAATATGTAAAGCCAGCATTGAAGTTTTCAGCAAAGATTATGAACTAACCAAATTCACAATAACATTATAACATTTAGGTCTCATGTTTACTCATATAAATGGCATAATCAACTAGCGAGCAATAATAATAAATCTCGGATGACAACACTTTCTCAAAACAACCATAATATGATATAACAAGATGGTATCTAGCTAGCCCTTTCTGAGACCGCAAAACATAAATGCAGAGCACATCTGAAGATCAAGGACTGACTAAACATTGTAATACATGGTAAAAGAGATCCAGTCATAGTCATACTCAATATAAACTAATAGTAATGCATGCAAATGACAACGGTGCTCTCCAACTGGTGCTTTTTAATAAGAGGGTGATGATTCAACATAAGAGTAAATAGATAGGCCCTTCGCAGAGGGAAGCAGGGATTTGTAGAGGTGCTAGAGCTCGGTTTTGAAATAGAGATAAATAATATTTTGAGCGGCATACTTTCATTGTCAACATAACAACCGAGAGATCTCGATATCTTCCATGCTACACACATTATAGGCGGTTCCAAAGCAGAATGGTAAAGTTTATACTCCCCCACCACCAACAAGCATCAATCCATGGCTTGCCCGAAACAACGGGTGCCTCCTGTTGGGGAACATAGTAATTTCAAAAAAATTCCTACGCACACGCAAGATCATGATGATGCATAGCAACGAGAGGGGAGAGTGTCGTCTACGTACCCTCGTAGACCGTAAGCGGAAGCGTTATGACAACGCGGTTGATGTAGTCGTACGTCTTCACGATCCGACCGGTCCAAGTACCGAACGCACGGCACCTCCGAGTTCAGCACACGTTCAGCTCGATGACGTCCCACGAACTCTGATCCAGCAGAGCTTCGCGAGAGAGTTCCGTCAGCACGACGGTGTGATGATGGTGATGATGTTGCTACCGACGCAGGGCTTCGCCTAAGCACCGCTACGATATGATCGAGGTGGATTATGGTGAAGGGGGGCACCGCACACGGCTTGGAACAATCAACTTGTGTGTCTTGGGGTGCCCCCTGCCCCTGTATATAAAGGAGGGAGGGGAGGCCGACCGGCCTCTCTAGGCGCGCCAAAGGGAGGAGGAATCCTCCTCCTAGTAGGAGTAGGATTCCTCCTTCCTAGTCCTACTAGGAGGGGAAAGGAAGGAGAGGGGGAGGAGAAGGAAAGAGGGGGCGCAGCCCCTCCCCTAGTCCAATTCGGACTAGGCCCATGGGGGGCGCGCGGCTAGCCCTCGTGGCTTCTCCTCTTTTTCCCTTAAAGCCCACTAAGGCCCATATGTACTCCCGTATTCCCGTAACTCCCCCAGCACTCCAAAAAATACCCGGATCACTCGGAACCTTTCCGATGTCCGAATATAGTCGTTCAATATATCGATCTTTACGTCTCGACCATTTCGAGACTCCTCGTCATGTCCCCGATCTCATTCGGGACTCCGAACTACCTTTGGTATATCAAAACACATAAACTCATAATAGCGATTGTCACCGAACGTTAAGCGTGCGGACTCTACGGGTTCGAGAACTATGTAGACATGACCGAGACACGTTTCCGGTAAATAATCAATAGCGGAACCTGGATGCTCATATTGGCTCCCACATATTCTACGAAGATCTTTATCGGTCAAACCGCATAACAACATACGTTGTTCCCTTTGTCATCGGTATGTTACTTGCCCGAGATTCGATCATCGGTATCTCAATACCTAGTTCAATCTCGTTACCAGCAAGTCTCTTTACTCATTCCGTAATACATCATCCCGCAACTAACTCATTAGTTGCATTGCTTGCAAGGCTCATAGTGATGTGTATTACCGAGAGGGCCCAGAGATACCTCTCCGACAATCGGAGTGACAAATCCTAATCTCGATCTATGACAACTCAACAAGTACCATCGGAGACACATGTAGAGCACCTTTATAATCACCCAGTTACGTTATGACGTTTGGTAGCACACAAAGTGTTCCTCCGGTATTCGGGAGTTGCATAATCTGATAGTCATAGGAACATGTATAAGTCATGAAGAAAGCAATAGCAATATACTAAACGATCGAATGCTAACTAACAGAATGGGTCAAGTCAATCACATCATTCTCTAATGATGTGATCCCGTTCATCAAATGACAACTCATGTCAATGGCTAGGAAACTTAACCATCTTTGATCAACGAGCTAGTCAAGTAGAGGCATACTAGTGACACTCTGTTTGTCTATGTATTCACACATGTACTAAGTTTCCGGTTAATACAATTCTAGCATGAATAATAAACATTTATCATGAAATAAGGAAATAAATAATAACTTTATTATTGCCTCTAGGGCATATTTCCTTCAGCCTCCCACTTGCACTAGAGTCAATAATCTAGTTTACATCGCCATGTTATTTAACACCAATAGTTCACATCACCATGTGATTAACACCCATAGTTCACATCGTCATGTGACCAATACCCAAAGGGTTTACTAGAGTCGATAATCTAGTTCACATCGCTATGTGATTAACACCCATAGAGTACTAAGGTGTGATCATGTTTTGCTTGTGAGAGAAGTTTAGTCAACGGGTCTGCCACATTCAGAGCCGTATGTATTTTGCAAATATTCTATGTCTACAATGCTCTGTACGGAGCTACTCTAGCTAAATGCTCCCACTTTCAATATGTATCCGGATTGAGACTCAGAGTCATTCAGATTTGTGTCAAAGCTTGCATCGATGTAACTCTTCACGACGAACTCTTTATCACCTCCATAACCGAGAAATATTTCCTTAGTCCTCTAAGGATATTTTTGACCGCTGTCCGGTGATCTACTCCTAGATCAAAATTGTACTCCCTTGCCAAACTCAGGGCAGGGTATACAATAGGTCTGGTACACAGCATGGCATACTTTATAGAACCTATGGTTGAGGCATAGGGAATGACTTTCATTCTCTCTCTATCTTCTGTTGTGGTCGGGCTTTGAGTCTTACTCAACTTCACACCTTGTAACACAAGCAAGAACTCTTTCTTTGACTGTTCCATTTTGAACTACTTCAAAAACTTGTCAAGGTATGTACTCATTGAAAAAACTTATCAAGCGTCTTGATCTATCTCTATAGATCTTGATGCTCAATATGTAAGCAGCTTCACCGAGGTCTTTCTTTGAAAATCTCCTTTCAAATACTCCTTTATGCTTTCCAGAAAATTCTACATTAATTCTGATCAACAATATGTCATTCACATATATTTATCAGAAATGCTGTAGTGCTCCCACTCACTTTCTTGTAAATACAGGCTTCACCGCAAGTCTGTATAAAACTATATGCTTTGATCAACTCATCAAAGCGTATATTCCAACTCCGAGATGCTTGCACCAGTCCATAGATGGATCGCTGGAGCTTGCACATTTTGTTAGCACTTTTAGGATCGACAAAACTTTCTGGTTGCATCATATACAACTCTTCTTTAAGAAATCCATTAAGAAATGTAGTATTGATATCCATTTGCCAGATTTCATAAAATGTGGCAATTTGCTAACATGATTCAGGCAGACTTAAGCATCGCTATGAGTGAGAAAATCTCATCGTAGTCAACACCTTGGACTTTGTCAAAAACCATTTCCGACAAGTCTAGCTTTGTAGATAGTAACAATACTATCAGCGTCCGTCTTCCTCTTGAAGATCCATTTATTTTCTATGGCTTGCCGATCATCGGGCAAGTCAACCAAAGTCCACACTTTGTTCTCATACATGGATCCCATCTCAGATTTCATGGCCTCAAGCCATTTCGCGAAATCTGGGCTCATCATCGCTTCCTCATAGTTCGTAGGTTCGTCATGGTCAAGTAACATGACCTCCAGAACAGGATTACCGTACCACTCTGGTGCGGACCTCACTCTGGTTGACCTACAAGGTTCGGTAGTAACTTGATCTGAAGTTACATGTTCATCATCATTAGCTTCCTCACTAATTGGTGTAGGAGTCACAAGAACAGATTTCTGTGATGAACTACTTTCCAATAAGGGAGCAGGTATAGCTACCTCATCAAGTTCTACTTTCCTCCCACTCACTTCTTTCGAGAGAAACTCCTTCTCTAGAAAGGATCCATTCTTAGCAACGAATGTCTTGCCTTCGGATCTATGATAGAAGGTGTACCCAACAGTCTCCTTTGGGTATCCTATGAAGACACATTTTTCCGATTTGGGTTTGAGCTTATCAGGATGAAACTTTTTCACATAAGTATCGCAACCCCAAACTTTAAGAAACGACAACTTTGGTTTCTTGCCAAACCACAGTTCATATAGTGTCGTCTCAACGGATTTAGATGGTGCCCTATTTAACGTGAATGCAGCTGTCTCTAATGCATAACCACAAAATGATAGTGGTAAGAAACATCATAGATTGCACTATATCCAATAAAGTACGGTTATGACGTTCGGACACACCATTATGCGGTGGTCTTCCAGGTGGCGTGAGTTGCGAAAACTATTCCACATTGTTTCAAATGAAGACCAAACTCGTAACTCAAATATTCTCCTCCACGATCAGATCATAGAAACTTTATTTTCTTGTTACGATGATTTTCCACTTCACTCTGAAATTATATGAACTTTTCAAATGTTTCAGACTTATATTTCATCAAGTAGATATACCCATATCTGCTGAAATCATCTATGAAGGTCAGAAAATAACGATACCCACCGCGAGCCTCAACGCTTATCGGATCGCATACATCAGTATGTATTATTTCCAATAAGTCAGTTGCTCGCTCCATTTTTCCGGAGAACGGAGTCTTAGTCATCTTGCCCATAAGGCATGGTTCGCAAGCATCAAGTGATTCCAAAAGCCCATCAGCATGGAGGTTCTGCATGCGCTTTACACCAATATGACCTAAACGGCAGTGCCACAAATAAGTTGCACTATCATTATTAACTTTGCATCTTTTGGCTTCAATATTATGAATATGTGTATCACTACGATCGAGATCCAACAAACCATTTTCATTGGGTGTATGACCATAGAAGGTTTTATTCATGTAAACAGAACAACAATTATTCTCTTAAATGAATAACCGTATTGCAATAAACATGATCAAATCATATTCATGCTCAACGCAAACACCAAATAACACTTATTTAGGTTCAACACTAATCCCGAAAGTATAGGGAGTGTGCGATGATGATCATATCAATCTTGGAACCACTTCAAACACACATCGTCACTACACCCTTAACTAGTCTCTGTTCATTCTGCAACTCCTGTTTCGAGTTACTAATCTTAGCAACTAAACTAGTATCAAATAGTAAGGGGTTGCTATAAACACTAGTAAAGTACACATCAATAACATGTATATCAAATATACCTTTGTTCACTATGCCATCCTTCTTATCCGCCAAGTATCTAGGGCAGTTCCACTTCTAGTGACCAGTCCCTTTGTAGTAGAAGCACTTAGTCTCAGGCTTAGGTCCAGCCTTGGGCTTCTTCACTTGAGCAGCAACTCGCTTGCCGTTCTTCTTGAAGTTCCCCTTCTTCCCTTTGCCCTTTTCTTCAAACTAGTGGTCTTGTCAACCATCAACACTTGATGTTTTTCTTGATTTCTACCTTCGTCGATTTCAGCATCACGAAGAGCTTGGGAATCGTTTCCGTTATTCCTTGCATATTATAGTTCATCACGAAGTTCTAGTAACTTGGTGATAGTGACTAGAGAACTTTGTCAATCACTATCTTATCTGGAAGATTAACTCCCACTTGATTCAAGTGATTGTAGTAATCAGACATTCTGAGCACATGCTCACTAGCTGAGCAATTCTCCTCCATCTTGTAGGCAAAGTACTGTCAGAGGTCTCATACCTCTCGACACGGGCATGAGTATGAAATACCAATTTCAACTCTTGGAACATCTTATATGATCCGTGGCGTACAAAACATTTTTGAAGTCCCGATTCTAAGCCGTAAAGCATGGTGCACTAAACTATCAAATAGTTATCATACCGAGCTTTGTCAAACATTCATAACGTCTGCATCTGCTCCTACAATAGGTCTGTCACCTAGCGGTGCATCAAGGACATAATTCTTCCGTGCAGCAATGAGGATAATCCTCATATCACGGATCCAATCCGCATCATTGCTACTAACATCTTTCAACTTAGTTTTCTCTAGGAACATATCAAAAATAAAACAGGGGAGCTACACGCGAGCTATTGATCAACAACATAGATATTCTAATACTACCAGGACTAAGTTCATGATAAATTAAAGTTCAATTAATCATGTTACTTAAGAACTCCCACTTAGATAGACATCTCTCTAATCATCTAAGTGATCACGTGATCCAAATCAACTAAACCATAACCGATCATCACGTGAAATGGAGTAGTTTTCAATGGTGAACATCACTATGTTGATCATATCTATTATATGATTCACGCTCGACCTTTCGGTCTCAGTGTTCCGAGGCCATATCTGCATATGCTAGGCTCGTCAAGTTTAACCCGAGTATTCTGCGTGTGCAAAACTGGCTTGCACCCGTTGTAGATGAACGTAGAGCTTATCACACCCGATCATCACGTGGTGTCTCGGCACGACGAACTTTGGCAATGGTGCA
Source organism: Triticum aestivum (assembly GCF_018294505.1). Lineage (NCBI taxonomy): Eukaryota > Viridiplantae > Streptophyta > Magnoliopsida > Poales > Poaceae > Triticum > Triticum aestivum. The sequence goes on along the minus strand of NC_057796.1, from coordinate 313,705,329 downwards.
TTCTCAGGGAGAACACTTTTTATCTTGAAATTTAGTGAGAGATCATCTTATAATGCTACCGTCAATCAAAGCAGAATCAGATGCATAAAGGATAAACATCACATGCAATCAATATAAGTGATATGATATGGCCATCATCATCTTGTGCTTGTGATCTCCATCTCCGAAGCACCGTCATGATCACCATCGTCACCGGCGCGACACCTTGATCTCCATCATAGCATCATTGTCGTCTCGCCAACTATTGCTTCTACGACTATCGCTACCGCTTAGTGATAAAGTAAAGCAATTACAGGGCGATTGCATTGCATACAATAAAGCGACAACCATATGGCTCCTGCCAGTTGCCAATAACTCGGTTACAAAACATGATCATCTCATACAATAAAATATAGCATCATGCCTTGACCATATCACATCACAACATGCCCTGCAAAAACAAGTTAGATGTCCTCTACTTTCTTGTTGCAATTTTTACGTGGCTGCTACGGGCTGAGCAAAAACCGTTCTTACCTACGCATCAAAACCACAACGATAGTTCGTCAAGTTAGTGCTATTTTAACCTTCTGAAGGACCGGGCGTAGCCACACTCGGTTCAACTAAAGTTGGAGAAACTGACACCCGCCAGCCACCTGTGTGCAAAGCACGTCGGTAGAACCAGTCTCGCATAAGCGTACGCGTAATGTCGGTCCGGGCCGCTTCATCCAACAATACCGCCGAACCAAAGTATGACATGCTGGTAAGCAGTATGACTTGTATCACCCACAACTCACTTGTGTTCTACTCGTGCATATAACATCTACGCATAAAACCTGGCTCGGATGCCACTGTTGGGGAACGTAGTAATTTCAAAAAAATTCCTACGCACACACAGGATCATGGTGATGCATAGCAACGAGAGGGGAGAGTGTTCTCCACGTACCCTCGTAGACTGAAAGCGGAAGCGTTAGCACAACACGGTTGATGTAGTCGTACGTCTTCACGATCCGATCGATCCAAGTACCGAACGTACGGCACCTCCGAGTTCAGCACACGTTCAGCTCGATGACGTCCCGCGAACTCCGACCCAGCAGAGCTTCACGGGAGAGTTCCGTCAGCACGACGATGTGGTGACGGTGATGATGATGCTACCGACGCAGGGCTTCGCCTAAGCACCGATACGATATGATCGAGGTGGAATATGGTGGAGGGGGGCACCACACATGGCTAAGAGATCAAGAGATCAATTGTTGTGTCTATGGGGTGCCCCTGGCCACGTATATAAAGGAGTGGAGGAGGGGGGAGAGGGCGGGCCCCTATGGCGCGCCCTGGAGGAGTCCTACTCCCACCGGAAGTAGGATTTGTTGGGGAACGTAGTAATATAAAAAGATTTCCTACGCACACGCAAGATCATGGTGATGCATAGCAACGAGAGGGGAGAGTGTTGTCCACGTACCCTCGTAGACCGAAAGCGGAAGCGTTAGCACAACGCGGTTGATGTAGTCGTACGTCTACACGATCCGACCAATCAAGTACCAAACGCACGGCACCTCCGAGTTCAGCACACGTTCAGCCCCGATGACGTCCCTCGAACTCCGATCCAGCCGAGAGTTGAGGGAGAGTTTCGTCAGCACGACGGCGTGGTGACGATGATGATGTTCTACCGATGCAGGGTTCGCCTAAGCACCGCTACAGTATTATCGAGGTGGACTATGGTGGAGGGGGGCACCGCACACGGCTAAAAGATCAAACGATCAATTGTTGTGTCTCCAAGGGGTGCCCCTCCCCGTATATAAAGGAGTGGAGGAGGGGGAGGGCCGGCCCTGTCTATGGCGCGCCCTAGGAGGAGTCCTACTCCCACCGGGAGTAGGATTCCCCCCTTTCAAGTAGTAGGAGTAAGAGTCAAGGAAAGAGGAGAGAGAAGAGAAGGAAGGAGGGGGCGCAACCCCTCCCCCTAGTCCAATTCGGACTAGGCCTTGGGGGGGCGCCCAGCCTCTCCTCTCTCTTTCCCTTAAAGCCCAATAAGGCCCATATACTCCCCGGCGAATTCCCGTAACTCTCCGGTACTCCGAAAAATACCCGAATCACTCGGAACCTTTCCGATGTCCGAATATAGTCATCCAATATATCGAACTTTACGTCTCGACCATTTCGAGACTCCTCGTCATGTCCCCAATCTCATCCGGGACTCCGAACTACCTTCGGTACATCAAAACACATAAACTCATAATATAACCATCATTGAACTTTAAGCGTGCGGACCCTACGGGTTCGAGAACAATGTAGACATGACCGAGACACGTCTCCGGTCAATAACCAATAGTGGAACCTGGATGCTCATATTGGCTCCCACATATTCTACGAAGATCTTTATCGATCAAACCGCATAACAACATACGTTGTTCCCTTTGTCATCGGTATGTTACATGCCCGAGATTCGATCGTCGGTATCTCAATACCTAGTTCAATCTCGTTGCCCGCAAGTCTCTTTACTCGTTCCGTAATACATCATCCCGCAACTAACTCATTAGTTACAATGCTTGCAAGGCTTATAGTGTGCATTACTGAGTGGGCCCAGAGATACCTCTCCGACAATCGGAGTGACAAATCCTAATCTCGAAATACGCCAACCCAACAAGTACCTTCGGAGACACCTGTAGAGCACCTTTATAATCACCCAGTTACGTTGTGACGTTTGGTAGCACACAAAGTGTTCCTCCGGTAAACGGGAGTTGCATAATCTCATAGTCATAGGAACATGTATAAGTCATGAAGAAAGCAATAGCAGAATACTAAACGATCAAGTGCTAAGCTAACGGAATAAGTCAAGTCAATCACATCATTCTCCTAATGATGTGATTCCGTTAATCAAATGACAACTCATGTCTATGGCTAGGAAACTCAACCATCTTTGATCAACGAGCTAGACAAGTAGAGGCATACTAGTGACGCTATGTTTGTCTATGTATTCACACATGTATCAAGTTTCCGGTTAATACAATTCTAGCATGAATAATAAACATTTATCATGAAATAAGGAAATAAATAATAACTTTATTATTGCCTCTAGGGCATATTTCCTTCAGTCTCCCACTTGCACTAGAGTCAATAATCTAGTTCACATCGCCATGTTATTTAACACCAATAGTTCACATCACCATGTGATTAACACCCATAGTTCACATCGTCATGTGACCAACACCCAAAGGGTTTACTAGAGTCAATAATCTAGTTCACATTGCTATGTGATGAACACCCAAAGAGTACTAAGGTGTGATCATGTTTTGCTTGTGAGAGAAGTTTAGTCAACGGGTCTGCCATATTCAGAGCCGTATGTATTTTGCAAATATTCTATGTCTACAATACTCTGCACGGAGCTACTCTAGCTAATTGCTCCCACTTTCAATATGTATCCAGATCAAGACTCAGAGTCATCCAGATCGGTGTCAAAGCTTGCATCGGCGTAACCCTTTATGACGAACCTTTTGTCACTTCCATAATCGAGAAACATATCCTTATTCCACTAAGGATAATTTGACCAATGTCCAGTGATCTACTCCTAGATCACTATTGTACGCCCTTTACGAAAACAGTGTAGGGTATACAATAGATCTGGTATACAGTATGGCATACTTTAGAGAACCTATGGCTGAGGCATCGGGAATGACTTTCATTCTCTTTCTATCTTTTGCCGTGGTCGGGTTTTGAGTCTTACTCAATTTCACACCTTGTAATACAGGCAAGAACTCGTTCTTTGACTGTTCCATTTTGAACTACTTCAAAATCTTGTCAAGGTATGTAATCATTGAAAAAACTTATCAAGCATTTTGATCTATCTCTATAGATCTTGATGCTCAATACGTAAGCAGCTTCACCGAGGTCTTTATTTGAAAAACTCCTTTAAAATACTCCTTTATGCTTTCCAGAAAATTCTACATTATTTCCGATCAACAATATGTCATTCACATATATTTATCAGAAATGCTGTAGTGCTCCCACTCACTTTCTTGTAAATATAGGCTTCACCGCAAGTCTGTATAAAACTATATGCTTTGATCAACTTCATCAAAGCGTATATTCCAACTCCGAGAGGCTTGTAGTTGATCAACCAGTCCATAAATGGATCGCTGGAGCTTGCACACTTTGTTAGCTCCCTTTGGATCGACAAAACCTTCAGGTTGCATCATATACAACTCTTCTTCCAGAAATCCATTCAGGAATGTAGTTTTGACATCCATTTGCCAGATTTCATAAAATGTGGCAATTTGCTAACATGATTCGGACAGACTTATGCATCGCTACGAGTGAGAAAATCTCATCGTAGTCAACACCTTGAACTTTGTCAAAAACCTTTTTTCGACAAGTCTAACTTTGTAGATAGTAACACTACTATCAGCGTCCGTCTTCCTCTTGAAGATCCATTTCTTTTCTATGGCTTGCCGATCATTGGGCAAGTCAACCAAAGTCCACACTTTGTTCTCATACATGGATCCCATCTTAGATTTCATGGCCTCAAGCCATTTTTGCGGAATCTGGGCTCACCATCGCTTCTTCATAGTTCGTAGGTTCATCATGGTCTAGTAACATGACCTCCAGAACAAAATTACCGTACCACTATGGCGTGGATCTCACTCTGGTTGACCTACGAGGTTCGGTAGTAACTTGATCTGAAGTTACATGATCATCATCATTAGCTTCCTCACTAGTTGGTGCAGTAGTCACGGGAACAGATTTCTGTGATGAACTACTTTCCAATAAGGGAGCAGGTACAGTTACCTCATCAAGTTCTACTTTCCTCCCACTCACTTCTTTCGAGAGAAACTCCTTCTCTAGAAATGATCCATTCTTAGCAACGAATATCTTGCCTTCGGATTTGTGATAGAAGGTGTACCCAACTGTCTCCTTTGGGTATCCTATGAAGACACATTTCTCCGATTTGGGTTTGAGCTTATCAGGATGAAACCTTTTCTTATAAGCACCGCAACCCCAAACTTTAAGAAACGACAACTTTGGTTTCTTGCCAAACCACAGTTCATACGGTGTTGTCTCAAACGAATTTAGATGGTGCCCTTTTTTTACGTGAATGCAGCTGTCTCTAATGCATAACCCCAAAACGATAGTGGTAAATCGGTAAGAGACATCATAGATTGCACCATATCTAATAAAGTACGGTTATGATGTTCGGACACACCATTACGCTGTGGTGTTCCAGGTGGCATGAGTTGCGAAACTATTCCGCATTGTTTCTAATGAAGACCAAACTCGTAACTCAAATATTCTTGTCCACGATCAGATCGTAGAAACTTTATTTTTCATGTTACGATGATTTTCCACTTCACTCTGAAATTATATGAACTTTTCAAATGTTTCAGACTTATGTTTCATCAAGTAGATATACTCATATCTGCCCAAATCATCTATGAAGGTTAGAAAATAATGATACCCGCCGCTCGCCTCAATATTCATCGGACCACATACATCAGTATGTATGATTTCCAACAAATCTGTTGCTCGCTCCATTGTTCTGGAGAACGGCGTTTTAGTCATCTCGCCCAAGAGGCATGGTTCGCAAGCATCAAGTGATTCATAATCAAGTGATTCCAAAAGCCCATCAGCATGGAGTTTCTTCATGCGCTTTACACCAATATGACCTAAACGGCAGTGCCACAAATAAGTTGCACTATCATTATTAACTTTGCATCTTTTGGTTTCGATATTATGAATATGTGTATCACTACGATCGAGATCCAACGAACCATTTTCATTGGGTGTGTAACCATATAAGGTTTTATTCATGTAAACAGAACAACAATTATTCTCTAACTTAAATGAATAACCGTATTGCAATAAACATGATCAAATCATATTCATACTCAACGCAAACACTAAATAAGACTTATTTAGGTTCAACACTAATCCCGAAAGTATAGGGAGTGTGCGATGATGATCATATCAATCTTGGAACTACTTCCAACACACATCGTCACTTCATCCTTAACTAGTCTATGTTCATTCTGCAACTCCCGTTTCGAGTTACTAATCTTAGCAACTGAACTAGTATCAAATATTGAGGGGTTGCTATAAACACTAGTAAAGTACACATCAATAACATGTATATAAAATATACATTTGTTCACTTAGCCATCCTTCTTATCTGCCAAATACTTGGGGCAGTTCCGCTTCCAGTGACCAGTCCTTTTGCAGTAGAAGCACTTAGTCTCAGGCTTAGGTCCAAACTTGACATCGATAATTCAAGCATTGTATACGTCATTAGTCCGATTCTTTGTAGGCTTCTTCACTTGAGAAGCAACTTGCTTGCCGTTCTTCTTGAAGTTCCCCTTCTTTCCCTTTGCCCTTTTCTTGAAACTAGTGATCTTGTTAACCATCAACACTTGATGCTCTTTTCTTGAACCATCTTGTTAACTATCAAGTAGTCATCATATCGAGCTTGCAAACGTTCATGACATCTGCATTTGCTCTTGCAATCGGTCTGTCACCTAGCGGTGCATCAAGGACATAATTCTTCTGGGTAGCAATGAGGATAATCCTCAGATCACGGATCCAATCCGCATCATTGCTACTAACATCTTTCAACTTAGTTTTCTCTAGGAACATATCAAAAATAAAACAGGGGAACTACATCGCGAGCTATTGATCTACAACATAGATATGCAAATATTATCGGGACTAAGTTCATGATAAATTAAAGTTCAATTAATCATATTACTTAAGAACTCCCACTTAGATTGACATCCCTCTAATCATCTAAGTGATCACATGATCCAAATCAACTAAACCATGTCCGATCATCACGTGAGATGGAGTAGTTTTCAATGGTGAACATCACTATGTTGATCATATCTACTATATGATTCACGCTCGACCTTTCGGTCTCAGTGTTCCGAGGCCATATCTCCATATGCTAGGCTCGTCAAGTTTAACCCGAGAATTCTGCGTGTGCAAAACTGGCTTGCACCCGTTGTATGTGAACGTAGAGCTTATCACACCCGATCATCACGTGGTGTCTCGGCACGAAGAGCTGTCGCAACGGTGCATCACAAAACAGAGGAAACGGACCTCCTACGGTCGAAACAGGGGTCCTATTGATCGGGAGGGGTGTGGCGTACCGCAAAACGGACGACACGGACCTCCTACGATCGAAACGGGGGTCCTGTTGATCGGGGGGGTGTGGCATACCGCAAAACGGACGAAACGGACCTCCTACGGTCGAAACGGGGGTCCTGTTCATCGGGAGGGGTGTGGCGTACCGCAAAACGGGGCTCCACGGGATACCGTTCATCTCCACCGTCGACCTCCTTCAGCCTCCACGGGCTCCTGTCCATCCAGCCTCCACCACGCGCTACTCCACCGGCTACTGTTCAACCACCCCTCCACGGGCACCCCTCCACTGTCTACTGTTCATCCAGCCCTCCACACCACGGGGTCCAGTTCAACCACCCCTCCACGGGCACCCCTCCACCGTCTACTGTTCATCTAGCCCTCCACCACACCACGGGGTCCTGTTCATCCAGAGGCAACGCCACCGCTCACTGTTCATCCAAACCCCACGCAACGCTCACTGTTCATCCCAGAGGCAGCATCGATCGGCTTCAGTTAGCAGCAGTAGCGAAGGAATCGCTCGATCGGGTTCAGTTAACAGCCATCGATCGATCGCTCGGGTTCAGTAACGCGTAGCCTGCAGTGCAATCGCTCGGGTTCAGTTAGAGCCCAATGCCTCGCTCGGGTTCAGTTAGAGCCAACGCCTCGCACACACGCGCGTACGTGTATGAGAGAAACGCGCATCGCTCGGCCCCCGACCTCCCACCGTAACCGGGAACTCCCCGAAATTTTCCTCGCCCTCGCTTCTACCACGGTTTTTTCCGTCATGGACGGCCCAAAGAATGTCATGCAGCTGTGTCTCCGGCCCGCCCAGGACGAAAAGCCCATTTTCTGTCATGATTTTTTGTCATAGAAGTAGGAGCCCACCACATCTATGATGATACCGGGTTTTGTCACAATTATCGTCATAGAAGTGTCATATGTATGACAGAAAAAATTTCGTTCGGCCCAAAATGTCACGGATGTGTCTTTTTTTTGTAGTGTCAGGGAGAACACTTATACCTTGAAATTTAGTGAGAGATCATCTTGTAATGCTACCGTCAATCAAAGCAAAATAAGATGCATAAAAGATAAACATCACATGCAATCAATATAAGTGATATAATATGGCCATCATAATCTTGTGCCTTTGATATCCATCTTCAAAGCACCGTCATGATCACCATCGTCACCGGTGCGACACCTTGATCTCCATCGTAGCATCATTGTTGTCTCGCCAACTATTGTTTCTACGACTATCGCTACCGCTTAGTGATAAAGTAAAAACAATTACAGGGCGATTGCATTGCATACAATAAAGAGACAACCATATGGCTCCTGCCAGTTGCCGATAACTCGGTTACAAAACATGATCATCTCATACAATAAAATTTAGCATCATGTCTTAACCATATCACATCACAGCATGCCCTGCAAAAACAAGTTAGGCGTCCTCTACTTTTTGTTGGAAGTTTTACGTGGCTGCTACGGGCTTAGCAAGAACCGTTCTTACCTACGCATCAAAACCACAACGATATTTCGTCAAGTTAGTGCTATTTTAACCTTCACAAGGACCGGGCGTAGCCACACTCGGTTCAACTAAAGTTGGAGAAACTGACACCCGCCAGCCACCTGTGTGCAAAAAACGTCGGTAGAACCAGTCTCGCGTAAGCGTACGCGTAATGTTGGTTCGGGCCGCTTCATCCAACAATACCGCCGAACCAAAGTATGACATGCTAGTAAGCAGTATGACTTGTATCGCCCACAACTCACTTGTGTTCTACTCGTGCATATAACATCTATGCATAAACCTGGCTCGGATGCCACTGTTGGGGAACGTAGTAATTTCAAAAAAATTCCTACGCACACGCAAGATCATGGTGATGCATAGCAACGAGAGGGGAGAGTGTCGTCTACGTACCCTCATAGACCGTACGCGGAAGCGTTATGACAACGCGGTTGATGTAGTCGTACGTCTTCACGATCCGACCGATCCAAGTACCGAACGCACGGCACCTCCGAGTTCAGCACACGTTCAGCTCGATGACGTCCCATGAACTCCAATCCAGCAGAGCTTCGCGGGAGAGTTCCGTCAGCACGACGGCGTGATGACGGTGATGATGTTGCTACCGACGCAGGGCTTCGCCTAAGCACCGCTACGATATGATCGAGGTGGATTATGGTGGAGGGGGGCACGGCACACGGCTTGGAACAATCAACTTGTGTGTCTTGGGGTGCCCCCACCCCTGTATATAAAGGAGGGAGGGGAGGCCGGCCGGCCTCTCTAGTCGCGCCAAAGGGAGGAGGAATCCTCCTCCTAGTAGGAGTAGAATTCCTCCTTTCCTAGTCCTACTAGGAGGGGAAAGGAAGGAGAGGGGAAGGAGAAGGAAAGAGGGGGCGCAGCCCCTCCCCTAGTCCAATTCGGACTAGGCCCATGGGGGGCGCGCGGCCAGCCCTCATGGCTTCTCCTCCTTTTCCCTTAAAGCCCACTAAGGCCCATATGTACTCCCGTATTCCCGTAACTCCCCCGGTACTCCGAAAAATACCCGGATCACTCGGAACCTTTCCGATGTCCGAATATAGTCGTCCAATATATCGATCTTTACGTCTCGATCATTTCGAGACTCCTCGTCATGTCCGAGATCTCATCCGGGACTCTGAACTACTTTCAGTACATCAAAACACATAAACTCATAATACCGATCGTCACCGAACGTTAAGCGTGCGGACCTTACGGGTTCGAGAACTATGTAGACATGACCGAGACACGTTTCCGGTAAATAACCAATAGCGGAACCTGGATGCTCATATTGGCTCCCACATATTCTAAGAAGATCTTTATTGGTCAAACCGCATAACAACATACGTTGTTCCCTTTGTCATTGGTATGTTACTTGCCCGAGATTCGATCGTCGGTATCTCAATACGTAGTTCAATCTCGTTTCCAGCAAGTCTCTTTACTCGTTCCGTAATACATCATCCCGCAACTAACTCATTAGTTGCATTGCTTGCAAGGCTCATAGTGATGTGTATTACCAAGAGGGCCCAGAGATACCTCTGCGACAATCGGAGTGACAAATCCTAATCTCGATCTATGACAACTCAACAAGTACCATCGGAGACACCTGTAGAGCACCTTTATAATCACCTAGTTACGTTATGACGTTTGGTAGCACACAAAGTGTTCCTCCGGTATTCGGGAGTTGCATAATCTGATAGTCATAGGAACATGTATAAGTCATGAAGAAAGCAATAGCAATATACTAAACGATCGAATGCTAAGCTAACAGAATGGGTCAAGTCAATCACATCATTCTCTAATGATGTGATCCCGTTCATCAAATGACAACTCATGTCAATGGCTAGGAAACTTAACCATCTTTGATCAACGAGCTAGTCAAGTAGAGGCATACTAGTGACACTCTGTTTGTCTATGTATTCACACATGTACTAAGTTTCCGGTTAATACAATTCTAGCATGAATAATAAACATTTATCATGAAATAAGGAAATAAATAATAACTTTATTATTGCCTCTAGGGCATATTTCCTTCACCTCCAACTAACAACAATCTTGGGGGAGTTTTGTTTGCAATTATTTTGATTTGGTTTGAGCATGGGACTGGGCATCCCGGTGACCAGCCATTTTCTCGTGAGTGAGGAGCGGAGTCCACTCCTCTTGAGAATAACCCGCCTAGCATGGAAGATACAGACAACCCTAGTTGATACATGAGCTATTCGAGCATACAAAACAGAAATTCATTTGAAGGTTTAGGGTTTGGCACATACAAATTTACTTGGAACGGCAGGTAGATACCGCGTATAGGAAGGTATTGTGGACTCATGTGGAATAACTTTGGGGTTTATGGAAGTGGATGCACAAGCAGTATTCCCGCTTAGTACAAGTGAAGGCTAGAAAAAGACTGGGAAGCGACCAACTAGAGAGCGACAACAGTCATGAACATGCATTAAAATTAATAAACATTGCGTGCAAGCATGACTAGGATATAATCCACCATGAACATAAATATCGTGGATGCTATGTTGATTTTGTTTCAACTACATGCGTGAACATGTGCCAAGTCAAGCCACGTGAATCATTCAAAGGAGGATACCACCCTATCATACCACATCACAACCATTTTAATAGCATGTTGGCACGCAAGGTAAACCATTATAAACTCCTAGCTAAATAAGCATGTCATAAGCAACTATAATCTCTAATTGTCATTGCAAACATGTTTCATTCATAATAGGCTGAATCAGGAACGATGAACTAATCATATTTACAAAAACAAGAGAGGTCGAGTTCATACCAACTTCTCTCATCTCAATCAGTCCATCATATATCGTCATTATTGCCTTTCACTTGCACGACCGAACGGTGTGGATAATAATAATAGTGCACATGCATTGGACTAAGCTAGAATCTGCAGGCATTTTAATACACAGGAGTGTAGCGACCCGACCTCAGACGGTCAATTCTCTGTGCTTAAGTGTCATCCCTGGATCGGTATGCTGACACACACAGTACTCGAGGATTTATAACAGAGGTAAATCACATGTATAAAGTAACGTAAATACTATTACCTGATTCCAAATAGCGGAAGTAACAACAAGGTTGTGGATTCCCATCCACACCAACGGCAAAGTTGAGTATAGAAATCATAACCTTAACGTATCACTTACTCATCGTAAGAAGTCCTGCAACATGAGACGTTGCAGCCACAAAGGGCCAGTACATTGAATGTACTGGCAAATTCACACCATAGGATAATGATGAATAATGGGTATCACTACATGTATATTTGGCTGGTGGAGGCTCTACGGTTATTATGTTTTGCGAAAAGCCAATTTTTCCCTACAACAAAGGAATATATTTTATTTAACTACAAAGTTTGTTGAAAATTATTGAGAAGGTTCCTCCAACTCAATCCCAAAGTAAGAATTATAACCCAACAAATTAATTAGGTAAAGTGATGAGATCAACATGATAATTCAGGAACCAGATACTCAAGATGTCCATAACTTGGGACACGGCTAACCATGATTAGTTTGTACACTCTGCAGAGGTTTGCGCACTTTTCCCCACAAGACTCGATCTCCTCCGTTGGATTTGTCGCACTACATGGTGTTTGAGAAACGGATGACCGAGACACAGTCTTTCAGAAGCAATAACTCTAACCCTGGGTAGACAGTACCAACCTACATCCCCTACATCTGCTAGCCTACCACTGGAAGAGGTCATGCAACATATTAAACTATGCTAGAGCCCATAATAGCTTGTGGCTACACACGGAAGTTTCTAGCATGAATAATCTTATGATCCCTTTGAGCCTCGGTGGCGAGCCATAGGATGATCACACGGGTCCTCCGGGATATCCTAGGACAACACTGGATTCTCTAGGTGCCCGCAACCAATCCACCCAGATGTGTATTAAAGTAGCCACCTTAAGTTAAACCTTCCTTAACAATAATTCTCACAACTGTCATGAATCACTCAAACCAAACCATGTCTACGAGCATAGCATAGCAGTATCAGCATAACATAGTAACTCCCAAGGTTTGAATGCAAGGCAATAGGTTCCTACCTCTTCAACTACTTCCCAATACCCACATGTTATCAAATCCTACTCATGCAATGTTTGAGGGTTGAAACTAATGCATAAAAACTGGGTATGAAAGGGATATGCTCAAAGTGTGAACTTGCCTCGTACTGTTGATGAAGATGATTCGCACTCATAACTCCTGATAGTTCTACTCGTCACACTCCGGTCAATCTATCGTGAGCAAGCAATTGCATACATAAGCACTCAAGCATAAGAATTGAAGAAAAGATCTCGGAAAACTTTGAAAACAAGCAATTAACTCTTGCAACAGAAAACAATTTCTAAAAGTACCAAAATTGGGTGTATTTGGCCTTATCAAAAATTTTAGGTCAAGAGCTTCGATTTGCAAAAAGAGTCAACTAAATCGGAGTTATAAAACTCGAGTTACGATCAAACGAAGTTCAAATATAATTCGGTTTGAATACAAATTTTAAAACTTTCAAAAACATGTTTAAGTTGTTTTACTGGAAATAGGGGATCATAACGAAGAAGTGGGCGTTGGTTTTGTTGGATTTGGATAAACGAGCGAGAAGTAGCGAAGGTTTGAAGATCAGGGACTAAACTATAAATAACCTATTGCACCTAGGTCCCTGGCCGAAATTAAAACAGAAAAAGAAAAATCTAACTAACGAATGTTCACTACTGAACCCTAATCTACGAACACGTTCGCTCCAGAGGCTTAACTAGTGAACGCTCACTATTTAACAGAAAACGGTTTGAAAAGAAAAAAACATGGTCTAATCCTAGCCCTAGATCTCTGATCTAACGAACGAGGGGAGGCGGGGCGTTACCGCGGCGGTGGAAGTCGCCAGTGACGAGGGAGACGGCGGCGGTGATGTCGGATGTGAGCGGGAAGGCGACTCCGGGGTCGGCGACGGCGGCAGAGGAGTCGGGGAGAAGCGGCGCGCGGTGCTGAAGCTAATGGTGGTGGCGGCGCTTGACTTCGGCGTCGGAACGGTGCGAGAGCGGCGAGCGGATCTCGCCGGCGGCGGCGGGTTCCGGCGAGTGCGGCGGCGGCTGCGGCGCGATGCGAGGCGGAGGAGAGAGAGGGACGACGGCTTTATAGGCGGGGAGGGGCAGGCGATGGCGTGGCGGAGGGGCAAGGGGCGGCTCGGTGTCCGGGACGTACACGGCAGGGCGGCGGCGGCGCTGTCGTGGCGGCGGCGGACTCCTGCTGGAGGTCGGGGGCGATGCGCGGGGAAAGGCCAGCTGGCTGGGCTTCGGCCCAGTTGGCCCGGTACGGAGAAGAAGATTTTTTTTTATAAAAAAAGTCAAACAAAAAGAATAAAACAAAAAGAAATAAAAATGTTATATAGGCATATAATATATCAAAAATTTCAGAAAAATATTTTCTACGACATGAACATTATTCTAGCTCCAAATAAAATCCACAAAAATTCAAATGAAGCAAAGAGTGCTATTGCTATAATAAAACCCAAAGAAAATTATTTTGAAAATACCAAAATAAATTCAAATTTATTTCTCTCCAATTTTCTAATGTAGGGAATCATTTTACCCTATTTTCCATATATTTTATTTTTGGAGAAAAATAATTTGAATAAAAACCAAATAACCCCAAATTGAAAATAATTCCAATGGGACTTTGAATTTAATTCTTTTAAAACTTCCAACTCATATTTCATATGTTTTGAAGAAGTCATTTTATCTTCTCTCATGAAAATCATTGAGTTGCTTAAAGTTTCAGAATTTGAAATATTTCCAAGTGAAATTCAAATATTTTCAAAAACCCTTTTCATTTATTTAAATGGAAGAAGTCATGTCATCTTCTCTCTAGGGTTTTGTATTTGAAAAGAATTTGAATTCACGGAGATCATAAATGCAAAATGAAAATTTGGGAAAGTCCTTTTATTCCCTCTCATTTAACTTTCAAAAAGTTTCGAATTTCACTCAAGCAATCCTACAGTCAATGAAAACTATCTATTTTATATAATATTCCAAAATTTAGAATTTCGGGATGTTACAAACCTACCACCCTTAAAATGAATCTCGTCCTTGAGATCCGGAGAGGCTAGAAAGAAATAGGTTAGGTTTGGGGGTCTTCTCAAAATCCATCGGTCGCCTCCGGGGGGGGGGGGGTCTCGGGTGTTACCACCCTTAGAAACATTGTTACGGTTCCATCAAAACTCATGTACTCCATCCTTATTGTTGACAGTGTCGATATTTTCAGATCTTCAGGATAATTCCTTCTCTGGCTCTCCGGTAGTGGCATAACCTTTTTCCTCAATTCCTGTGTCCTTTCTTCTTGGCAAGATTATTCCATGACTTATTCTTCTTAGCTGAAAGGTCTGGCGCCAATAGTAAACAACTATCGGTATCTCATGGTGGTCAACAATTTATGGTTTCTCCTGAGGAAATGGGCCTGGGCTTCATTCCCACCGTATATCCTACGATTGGCAACAGCTGCCTTGTACAAGGGAAAATTGTCATACCATTCTAAGGTTTAAACAAGGTTTAGATCGTCGTCTCTCTACTATAGGTAAGTCACTCAGATTTGCCATCCTATATAACAAGGCGAATAATAAGAGTAAGTCGGTATGGTGATCAATCCGCACCCAAATCATTACCCTGTATATGGTTTAGCGAATCTCGCATTCTAACACTTGGCCATCCTCACAAGCATTGCAGAATTTCTCTTGTCGACGAACTGGGTTCGGAAAAATCCATTGATTCTGCAAGCCAAACAAACATCTATCGTTCCTTCACAACTCTCAGGTTTTACGTTACTCCTATAAGATCGTCTGCCGATAAACGTAACTTCTTCCAGGGTTTTTCCTTCAGCAAGAGTGTGCTTGCTTCTTGGCAGGTCCTGGAGCCCGTGGGTTATGGCCCATCTCATCACTTGTAATCCTTGAACTCATCCTCGGGGCAACTGATCATTACTCCAACATCCAGCTTCCCAGCATTCTTAATTCCCTGCAATTATACTGTCTCCCTTCCTTCTATTGGTACCAAACTAAGACGTGATTATTCCGACTCATCATGGAGTTACAATTGCTCCATATTACCAACATTCTACCTCCTTATATCCAATAGTACTTCATCTCTTCATGTTCTTAGGTTATCCCACATATCGAGGTAGAACTCATACTTATTTTGTGCGAAATCCACTTCGTGGAGTATCCTCATCCTTTCCAGGGGTCAGTGTCCTCACAGGGTACTACCACCCTTGAAATGCACAAATTCATCCATAGACCATATTTCTCATATCCTCGAAAATGGTCAAAATCTTTCTTCATAGAGTAACAACTCCTAAAATCCAATCAGTACCAATGATGCTAACTTTATTGATTCTCCAATGATTGCAATGTCTTGCTTTTCCATTACATGCCTCAACTCATCGCCTCAATATAAAGGAAAATGTTCTCACTACTACTACTATACTTCTCACAGGCACAAATAAATATCACAAGTCTCCTTCTCCTTGGGACAATCTCTGGCAAAGTGCCCTGCTTCATTACAACGGAAACATATTACTTCTGTCAAGTCTCGAGGTTTCCTTGTGATTACATAGCCTTCTTGGGTCCTCGGCTTCCTTTTTGGGCAACTGCTGAGGTAGTGCCCTGACTCCTTGCAACTGAAACAGGTGATATGACTCAGGTCCTTCCTGGAATCCAATCTACTTCTCTTCCTAGACTTTTCCATTCCAATCAGGGCTTCTATTTCCTGTGGGTCATACTCTACTTCCTCTGTCGGGAATTCTACTAGATTCCCATTCCGACAATTTTGGAAGATGTGTCCTTCTTCTCCACATGAATAGCATGACTTGGTGCAGGGTTTAATTGGGTCTTCTTCGGGTGTGTCCTCCACCTGTTCCTTCATCACAGATTCTTCTAAAATTTCCATGAGGGCTCCTTTCATTGCTTCTTTCTTCCGTTGGATAGTTTGTTGTACCATGGGGTAAACGTGGCACTGAGCAGGGTAGTGGGTAGTCCCTTCACACAAGAAACAAGTAATCTGCCTGGTTGGGCATTCTTCAGCTGGGTGACTTTCTTTACAATGAGGGCATTCCCCCTTGTGTTCTTTATGGGTGTGTCCTATTTCTCCATAGAGCTTGAATGCACAAGGTTTCTTCATATTATTTCCATAAGGCTTCAATTTTTGGGACACAAGATGAGACTTTAGCATAGTCAACTTAAATTCTTTCCAAGTGGTTACTCCTTGCCATCCATTGATGGTTTGGTACATCCTCCACCAAGCAGTAGCACCTCTTTCATAACATTGAAGAGCATGCTGGGCCATATCCTTTCCGTCTATAATGTTATTCTCCATATGTTTTTCCATGTTCTGAATCCATCGGTCTGTCTCCAATTGACTTATCGGTCCAGAAAATATGAGTTCATCTCCATTCATCCTCTATTGGGTCCAAGGATTTTGGGGTGGGATAAGAGAGATAGAGAGGGATGCACACAATACAAGCAATAGTTTTGAAAAGACAGATTTTATTTTGTGGCTGTCGGAAAAACAACAAACAAAAGACAGCTCACAAACGTCGCATCTAACATATGTATATAACAGGGATTTGGTCTTCTAAAGGTCAATAAATCTTCAAAGTCGCCAAACTCTTCAAGTTTTGTTCATGTCTCCGATGGGCTTCTTCCGATCGTGCTTGACCTTCTCAAATTCTTCTACCAGGTCATTTATGTTGACGCGAAGTCTCTCGCAACGTCCCTTAATATTTCGGAGTTGCGTTCCAAACTTCTGGATTTCAACATCCTTGACATGAACCATGGTCCTACTGTCCTTCAGTTCCTAACGAATATCCGGTATCTCGAGGTCTTGCTCCTCCAGCTTGGCTACTTTTCAGCTTCTGGGTCTTGAGCTCTTCACGAAATGCTTCCTTGTCAAATACGACTTCCTGAAGGTCCATCTTAAAATTCTTCATGTAATGCTCTAGCTCCTGGTGATACACCAGCTAAGGTTAAAACTTCATCAGCCTTCTTGTCATCCAATCATTCCGACGAAATGCATGCTTAACTCAGCACGGTGACAATAGCATAAGCGGGCGATAACATCATGGATAGCCGTGTTTATGCCCATGTCATTGCCATGAGCTATCATTCCATAGTAAACATCTCCTGCCTTAGGGTCTGCTCAAAAACTTTGAGTTCTAATGCTCCATGCTCCGGTCTTTCTCCGATACACCTTGATCTCGGGTATTGACAGCTTCCATAGTCTGACAAATTCCATAAGGGTAGCCTTCCTAGGTCATATCAATCTGGAAATTCTTCAGAGCCTTCAAATTCTCCTAGTCTTCGGAGTCTTCAACCATTGTAGGTTCCACTATTATAATGCTCGGTAAAATCCTCTTCATTATGAAGTGGTCTTAGTTGTCTGATATCTTGTACTTCTTGGAGTGGTCTCATAAGTCGAATCTTCATGGTCAAAAAGGGGAAGGGTATAGTCTCTCTAAAGGGGAATATTTGAATAAGCTCAGAAGAGAAGAGCGGTAAAGGATCTTTTTGAAAAATGAAGTTTGTAGAGAAAATCTTTCCTATGGGCTTGCCAGTTTCTAGGGGTCATGTCCTACAGTCAACATGTGCTCTGATACCATCTTGTAGCGACCCGACCTCAGACGGTCAAGTCTCTATGCTTAAGTGTCATCCCTGGATCGGTATGCTGACACACACAGTACTCGAGGATTTATAATAGAGGTAAATCACATGTATAAAGTAACGTAAATACTATTACCTAAATCCAAATAGTGGAAGTAACAACAAGGTTGTGGATTCCCATCAACACCAACGACAAAGTTGAGTATAGAAATCGTAACCCTAACGTATCACTTACTCGTCGTAAGAAGTCCTACAACATGAGACGTTGCAGCCACAAAGGGTCAGTACATTGAATGTAGTGGCAAATTCACACCATAGGATAATGATGAATAATGGCTATCACTACATGCATATTTGGCTGGTGGAGGCTCTACGGTTATTATGTTTTGCGCAATTTTTCCCTACAACAAAGGAATATATTTTATTTAACTACAAAGTTTGTTGAAAATTATTGAGAAGGTTCCTCCAACTCACTCCCAAAGTAAGAATTATAACCCAAAAAATTAATTAGGTAAAGTGATGAGATCAACATGATAATTCAGGAACCAGATACTCAAGATGTCCATAGCCGGGGACACGGCTAACCATGATTAGTTTGTACACTCTGCAGAGGTTTGAGCACTTTTCCCCACAAGACTCGATCTCCTCCGTTGGATTTCTCGCACTACATGGTGTTTGAGAAATGGATGACCGAGACACAGTCTTTCAGAAGCAATAACTCTAACCCTGGGTAGAGAGTACCAACATACATCCCCTACATCTGCTAGCCTACCACTGGAAGAGGTCATGCAACATACTCAACTATGCTAGAGCCCATAATAGCTTGTGGCTGCACACGGAAGTTTCTAGCATGAATAATCTTATGATCCCTTTGAGGCTGGGTGGCGAGCCATAGGATGATCACACGGGCCTTATCAGAAAGTTTAGGTCAAGAGCTTCGATTTGCAAAAAGAATCAACTAAATCGGAGTTATAAAACTCGAGTTATGATCAAACGAAGTTCAAATATAAATCTATTTGAATACAAATTTTAAAACTTTCAAAAACATGTTTAAGTTGTTTTAATGGAAAGAGGGGATCATAACGAAGAAGTGGGCGTTGGTTTTGTTGGATTTGGATAAACGAGCGAGAAGTAGCGAAGGTTTGAAGATCAGGGACTAAACTGTAAATAACCTATTGCACCTAGGTCCCTGGCCGAAATTAAAACAGAAAAATAAAAATCTAACTAACGAACATTCACTACTGAACCCTAATTTACGAACGATTTCGCTCTAGAGGCTTAACTAGTGAACGCTCACTATTTAACAGAAAACGGTTCGAAAAGAAAAAAAACGTGGTCTAATCCTAGCCCTAGATCTCCGATCTAACGCACGAGGGGAGGTGGGGCGTTACCGTGGCGGCGGAAGTCGCCGGCGACGAGGGAGACGGCGGGGGCGGTGTCGGCTGTGAGCGGGAAGGCGACTCCGGCGTCGGCGACGGCGGCAGAGGAGTCGGGGAGAAGCAGCGCGCGGTGCTGAAGCCAATGGTGGTGGCGGCGCTCGACTTCAGCGTCGGAACCGTGCGGGAGCGGCGAGCGGATCTCGCCGGTGGCGACGGGTTCCGGCGAGTGCGCCGACGGCTGCGGCGCGATGCGAGGAGGAGGAGAGAGAGGGGCGGCGGCTTTATAGGCGGGGAGGGGCAGGCGATGGCGTGGCGGAGGGGCAAGGGGCGGCTCGGTGTCCGGGACGGACACGGCAGGGCGGCGACGCTGTCGTGGCGGCGGCGGACTCCTGCTGGATGTCGGGGGCGACGTGCGGGGAAAGGCCAGCTGGGCTGGGCCGGCTGGCTGGGCTTGGGCCCAGTTGGCCCTGTACGGAGAAGAAGTTTTTTTTTAAAAGTCAAACAAAAAGAATAAAACAAAAATAAATAAAAATATTATATAGGCATATAATATGTCCAAATTTCAGAAAAATATTTTCTACGACATGAACATTATTCTAGCTCCAAATAAAATCCACAAAAATTCAATAGAAGCAAAGAGTGCTATTGATATAATAAAACCCAAAGAAAATCATTTTAAAAATACCAAAATATAGGGAATCATTTTACCCTATTTTCCATATATTTTATTTTTGGGGAAAAATAATTTGAATAAAAACCAAATAACCCCAAATTGAAAATAATTCCAATGGGACTTTGAATTTAATTCTTTTAAAACTTCCAGCTCATATTTCATATGTTTTGAAGAAGTCATTTATCTTCTCTCATGAAAATCATTGAGTTGCTTAAAGTTTCTGAATTTGAAATATTTCCAAGTGAAATTCAAATATTTTCAAAAACCCTTTTCATTTATTTAAATGGAAGAAGTCATGTCATCTTCTCTCTAGGGTTTTCTATTTGAAAAGAATTTGAATTCACGGAGATCATAAATGCAAAATGAAAGTTTGGGAAAGTCCTTTCATTCCCTCTCATTTAACTTTCAAAAAGTTTTGATTTTCAGTCAAGCAATCATACAATCAATCAAAACTATCTATTTAATATAACATTCCAAAATTTAGAATTTTGGGATGTTACAAGGAGAAGACAAGGTAATATGGGCTCTTTGTTAAATCAACAATAATGCATATGAGAGCCACTTCAACATTTTCATTATGGTCTTCTCCTCTCGACCCCCAAAGAAAAGAAAAGAAATAAAACTATTTACACGAGAAAGCTCCCAACAAGTAAAAGAAGAAGAAGAAATCTTTTTGGGTTTTCTTTTAATTATTACTACTACAGGGATGGAAAGTAAACTAGCTAAAAGCTACAACTATTTTTTTTGGTTTTTCTTAAGGTTATTCAAACACACAAGAAGAAAGCGAGAAAAAGAAAATAAACTAGCATGGATATTACAATGAAAAAAGAATGAGCATCGACGACTAGAATAAGTGTGTGAACATGAATGTAATGTCGGTGGGAAATACGTACTCCCCCAAGCTTAGGCTTTTGGCCTAAGTTGGTTTATGCCCAAGGATCAAAGTTGTTGCTGGGGTCGTACTGAGATGCAGCAGCTATTGCCTCATGAGCTGTAGCTTGTAGGCGAGCTGCCTTCGTCCTCCTCTCATACTCGTTCGCCTCCTCCCTGGTTATAATATATCTCATTTTTTCGTGAAAGTCAAAGAAACCAGGAGCAGGGAGAGCAACATGGATAGTGCGGCGCCTGCTAAAGATTAGTCGGTACTGGAGAGATTGTTCATCCCTCTCAATAAACTGATGGCGAACCATAGCATTAAAATCTAAATAAGCAGGAGGTAATTCCATATCATTTTCATGTATGGGTATCTCAAGATAATGGGCTAAACGGGTTGCATAAATTCCACCAAACAAGTCTCCACTTAAACTATTAAGATGCAACCTTTGTGCAACAATGGCCCCCCAAGTTATATTGTTTATCTCCTAATACAGCACTCTTGAGAACACTAAGATCGGGAACACACATGTGACATGCCTCGTCCTTGCCATTAATGCATCTACCTATAAAGAGAGCAAAATAATGTATAGCAGGAAAGTGAATGCTCCCTATGGTAGCTTGTGTTATTTCTCTAGATTCCCCCACAGTGATACTAGCAAGAAAATCCTTAAACTCGGATTTACGAGGATCATTAGCACTACCCCATTGCGGGAGTTTAGAAGCAGTATTAAAATCTTCTAAGTCCATGGTATAAGATTTACCATAGATATCAAATAGGACAGTGTGAGAATTGTGTGAAGATGAAAATTTAAACCTTCTCACAAAGGAATCAGTTAGGTAATAATACTGAGGGCACTTATCTAGCATGAAGCCCTCGAGTTCAGCATTACGCACATATGTGTCAAATTCCTCCTTAATTCCTGCTTGGACCATGAAATCTTCTGACGGCCATTCACAAGGCCGCACTTGAGCTTCTATTGGTAGTTCATGGTCCGGCTCACGTATTGCGGGCCTGGGTCCTTGCTTCCTTGAAGAACCACCTTGGTATATTTTCCTAAACATATTTCTTCCTTTGAAAAATTTCTGAAAATTTTAGTAACTCAAAATAAAAGTGAACCAAACTCAACAAAATTGATAGCAACTACTCCCACAAGTGCCTAGAGACTATATCATGCATTAGAACTACTTGGGACCAAATAAATTTGACATGCAAGCTCAAGAACAGGGTCACCTAGGCAGCAAAAATTTGCAATGAATAAAGCACTAGAGCAAAAACTAATTGGACCATTGGAGGAGTCACATACCGAAGAACAATCCCCCAAAGCAGTTTTATGAGTGGAGCTTTGAGCAAGGAGATCGAAAATCGCAACAAAACGAGCTAGAACACGAGTTTGAGCTATGTGGTGATTTTTTCTGGAGGAAGACGAAGTGTGTGGGTGCAGGAATAAGTGGAGGGGGGGCACGTGGGGCGCACGAGGCAGGGGGCGCACCCTGGACCCTCGTGGCCAGGTGGTGGCTCCCCCTGATGTGTTCTCAGTGCCAGATATTCTTAAATATTCTAGAAAAAATCATATTTCATTTTCGGGACATTTGGAGAACTTTTATTTTCGGGGTATTTTTTATTGCAAGGATAATTCAGAAAACAGACATAAAATACTATTTTTTCCTTTGTTTATCCTAAATAACAGAAAGTAAAAGGAGGGTACAGAAGGTTGTGCTTCCTAACTTCATCCATCTCATGCTCATCAAAAGGAATCCACTTACAAGGTTGATCTGGTCTTGTTAACAAACTCTTTTCGAATAACATGGAACCGGAGAAATTTCGAATAACACTAGGGTACCTCAACGGGGATATGCACATCCCCAACAATAAGAATATCATATTTTTCTTGACAGTAGGAAGAGGAAATTCAAAACCTCCAATAATAATCGATGGATTTTTTCCAATAGAATTGATACTGTGGACTTGAGGTTGTTTCCTCGAAAAGTGTACCGTATGCTCATTACCATTAACGTGAAAAGTGACATTGCCTTTGTTGCAATCAATAACAGCCCCTGCAGTATTCAAAAAGGGTCTACCAAGGATAATCGACATACTATCGTCCTCGGGAATATCAAGAATAACAAAGTCCGTTAAAATAGTAACGTTTGCAACCACAACAGGCACGTCCTCACAAATACCGACAGGTATAGCGGTGATTTATCGGCCATTTGCAAATATATTCCATTAGGTGTCAACTTATTCAAATCAAGTCTACGATATAAAGAGAGAGGCATAACACTAACACCGGCTCCAAGATCACATAAAGCAGTTTTAACATAGTTTCTTTTAATGGAGCAAGGTATAGTTGGTACTCCTGGATATCCAAGTTTCTTAGGTATTCCACCTTTAAAAGTGTAATTAGCAAGCATGGTGGAAATTTCAGCTTCCAGTATCTTTCTTTTATTTGTAACAATATCCTTCATATGCTTAGCATAAGGATTTATTTTAAGCATATTAGTCAAACGCATACGCAAAAAGATAGGTCTAATCGTTTCAGCAAAGCGCTCAAAATCCTCATCATCCTTTTTCTTGGATGGTTTAGGAGGAAAAGCCATGGGTTTCAGAACCCATGGTTCTCTTTCTTTACCGTGATTCCTAGCAACGAAGTCTCTCTTATCATAACATTGATTCTTTGATCGTGGGTTATCAAGATCAACAGCAGGTTCAATTTCTACATCATTGTTATTGCTAGGTTGAGCATCAACATGAACATTATCATTAACATTATCACTAGGTTCAAGTTCATCACCAGATTGTGTTTCAGCATCAGAAATAGAAATATCATTGGGATTCTCAGGTAT
The DNA here is from genome assembly GCF_018294505.1 of Triticum aestivum. Classification (NCBI taxonomy): domain Eukaryota; kingdom Viridiplantae; phylum Streptophyta; class Magnoliopsida; order Poales; family Poaceae; genus Triticum; species Triticum aestivum. The sequence continues at coordinate 313,681,298 of NC_057796.1, read as the reverse complement.
GTCAACAACAGGTTCACTACAAGCATGCAAAGTCCTATCATTTTTCTTTCTCTTCCTCTTAGAAGGACTAGGTGCATCAACATTAGTTCTCTGAGAATCTTGCTCAATTCTCTTGGGATGGCCCTCAGGATAAAAGGTTCCTGAGTCATTTTACCTCCTCTAGTCATAACTCTAACAGCATTATCATTTTTCTTATTATTTAATTCATTGAGCAAACCATTCTGAGCTTTAAGCACTTGTTCTACTTGAGTGGTAACCATAGAAGCATGTTTACTAATGAGTTTAAGTTCACCTTTAACTCTAGACATATAATCACTCAAGTGTTCAATCATATAAGCATTACGTTTCAATTGTCTACCAACATAAGCATTGAAGTTTTCTTGTTTAACAATAAAATTATCAAACTCATCTAAGCATTGGCTAGCAGACTTATAACGAGGAATATCACCTTCATCAAATCTATAGAGAGAATTTACCTTTACTACCTGTGTCGGGTTATCAAGACCATGTATTTCTTTAATAGGTGGTAAATTCTTAACATCTCCAGCTTTAATACCCTTTTCTTTCATAGATTTCTTTGCCTCTTGCATATCTTCAGAACTGAGAAATACAATAACCCTTTTCTTCGGAGTTGGCTTAGGAGTTGGTTCAGGAAGTGTCCAATTATTTTCATTAGTCAACATATTATTCAATGGCAATTCAGCTTGATCAACAGTTCTTTCCCTGAAAACACAACCATCACAACTATCCAGGTGGTCTCTGGAAGCATCGGTTAGTCCATTATAAAAGATATCAAGTATTTCATTTTTCTTGAGAGGATGATTAGGCAAAGCATTAAGTAATCGGAGAAGCCTCCCCAAGCTTGTGGGAGACTCTCTTCTTCAATTTGCACAAAATTATATATTTCCCTTAAAGCAGCTTGTTTCTTATGAGCGGGGAAATATTTAGCAGAGAAGTAATAAATCATATCCTGGGGACTACGCACACAACCAGGATCAAGAGAATTAAACCATGTTTTAGCATCACCCTTTAATGAGAATGGAAATAACTTAAGGATATAGTAGTAGCGAGTTTTCTCATCATTAGTGAATAGGGTGGCTATATCATTTAACTTAGTAAGATGTGCCACAACAGTTTCAGATTCATAGCCATAAAAAGGATCAGATTCAACCAAAGTAATTATCTCAGGATCGACAGAGAAATCATAATCCTTATCAGAAATACAGACAGGTGAAGTAGCAAAAGCAGGGTCATATTTCATTCTAGTATTCAAAGATTTTTCTTTCAGCTTAGCTAAAAATTTCTTAAGATCATATCTATCATTGCAAGCAAGAAAGTCTCTAGCAGTTTCTTCATCCATAACATAACCCTCAGGCATGACAGGCAATTCATATTTAGGGGGAGAATCTTCATCATCACTTTCATCAATATTATCAGTTTCAATAATTTCATTCTCTCTAGCCCTAGCAAGTTGTTCATCGAGAAATTCACCTAGTAGTAAAGTAGTATCAAGCATAGAACTAGTTTCATCATAAGTATCATGCATAGAAGAAGTGGCATCATCAATAACATGCGACATATCAGAATTAATAGCAGAAGCAGGTTTAGGTGTCACAAGTTATTCAAAACAGAAGGAGAATCAAATGCAGAGCTAGATGGCAGTACCTTACCTCCCCTCGTAGTTGAGGGAAAAAATCTTAGTTCTTTCGTCTTTCAAGTTCCTCATAGTGATCAACAGATATAAATGCCAAGTGACTCAAAGAATAGAGCTATGCTCCCCGGCAACGGCGCCAGAAAATAGTCTTGATAACCCACAAGTATAGGGGATCGCAACTATTTTCGAGGGTAGAGTATTCAACCCAAATTTATTGATTCGACACAAGGGGAGCCAAAGAATATTCTCAAGTATTAGCAGTTGAGTTGTCAATTCAACCAAACCTGTATAACTTAATATCTGCAGCAAAGTATTTAGTAGCAAAGTAGTATGGAAGTAACGGTAACAGTGGCAAAAGTAAGAGTAGCAGTTTTGTAGTAATTGTAACAGTGGCAACGGAAAAGTAACTAAGCAAAGGGCAATATGTGAAAAGCTCGTAGGCATTGGATCAGTGATGGATAATTATGTCGGATGCGATTCCTCATGCAATAGTTATAACATAGGGTGACACAGAACTAGCTCCAGTTCATCAATGTAATGTAGGCATGTATTCCGAATATAGTCATACGTGCTTATGGAAAAGAACTTGCATGACATCTTTTGTCCTACCCTCCCATGGCAGCGGGGTCCTATTGGAAACTAAGGAATATTAAGGCCTCCTTTTAATAGAGTACCGGACCAAAGCATTAACACTTAGTGAATACACGAACTCCTCAAACTACGGTCATCACCGGGAGTGGTCCCGATTATTGTCACTTCGGGGTTACCGGATCATAACACATAGTAGGTGTCTATTGACTTGCAAGATAGGATCAAGAACTCACATATATTCATGAAAACATAATAGGTTCAGATCTGAAATCATGGCACTCGGGCCCTAGTGACAAGCATTAAGCATAGCAAAGTCATAGCAACATCAATCTCAGAACATAGTGGATACTAGGGATCAAACCCTAACAAAACTAACTCGATTACATGGTAAATCTCATCCAACCCATCACCGTCCTGCAAGCCTATGATGGAATTACTCACGCATGGCGGTGAGCATCATGAAATTGGTGATGGAGGAAGGTTGATGATGACGATGGCGACGGATTCCCCTCTCCGGAGCCCCGAACGGACTCCAGATCAGCCCTCCCGAGAGAGATTAGGGCTTGGCGGCGGTTCCGTATCGTAAAATGCGATGAATCCTTCTCTTTGATTTTTTTTCTCCCCTAACGTGAATATATAGAGTTGGAGTTGAGGTCGGTGGAGCTCCAGGGGGCCCACGAGGCAGGGGGCGCGCTCAGGGGGTAGGCGCGCCCCCACCCTCGTGGACAGGGTGTGGGCCCCCTGGTCTTGATTCTTTGGCCAATATTTTTTATTTATTCCAAAAATATTCTCCGCGAAGTTTCAGGTCATTCCGAGAACTTTTATTTCTGCACAAAAATAACACCATGGCAATTCTGCTGAAAACAGCGTCAGTCCGGGTTAGCCCCATTCAAATCATGTAAGTTAGAGTCCAAAACAAGGGCAAAAGTGTTTGGAAAAGTAGATACGATGGAGACGTATCACTCCCGAATACCGGAGGAACACTTTGTGTGCTATCAAACGTCACAACGTAACTGGGTGATTATAAAGATGCTCTACAGGTGTCTCTGATGGTGTTTGTTGAGTTGGCATAGATCAAGATTAGGATTTGTCACTCCGATTGTCGGTGAGGTATCCCTGGGCCCTCTCGGTAATGCACATCACTATAAGCCTTGCAAGCAATGTGACTAATGAGTTAGTTGCAGGATGATGCATTACGGAACGAGTAAAGAGACTTGCCGGTAATGAGATTGAACTAGGTATTGAAATACCGACGATCGAATCTCGGGCAAGTAACATACCGATGACAAAGGGAACAACGTATATTGTTATGCGGTTTGACCGATAAAGATCTTCGTAGAATATGTAGGAACCAATATGAGCATGCAGGTTCCGCTATTGGTTATTGATCGGAGATGAGTCTCGGTCATGTCTACATAGTTCTCGAACCCATAGGGTCCGCACGCTTAACGTTCGGTGACAATCTGTATTATGAGTTTATGTGTGTTGATGTACCGAAGGTAGTTCGGAGTCCCGGATGTGATCACGGACATGAGAGGAGTCTTGAAATGGTCGAGACATAAAGATTGATGTTTTAGACGGCTATGTTTGAACACCAGAAGTGTTCCGGGAGGTTTCAGATAAAACCGGAGTGCGGGAGGGTTATCGGAACCCCCCCGGGAAGTTATTGGGCCCTTAGTGGGCTTTAGGGGAGAGAGAGGGCAGTAGCCACGAGGTGGCGCCCCCCAAGGGAGTCCGAATTGGACTAGGGGGGGGGCCTCTTTCCCTCTCCCTCCCCCTCTCCTTCCTTCCCTCTCCTAGTAGGACTAGGAAAGGAGGAATCCTACTCCTACTAGGAGGATGATTCCTCCCCCCTTGGCGCGCCCTCTAGGGCCGGCCGGCCTCCTCCTCCCCTCCTTTATATACGGGGGAGGGGGGCACCCCATAGACACACAAGTTGATTGTTTAGCCGTGTGCGGTGCCCCCTCCAAAGATTTCCACCTCGGTCATATCGTTGTAGTGCTTAGGCGAAGCCCTGCGTCGGTAACTTCATCATCACCGTCATCACGCCGTCGTGCTGACGAAGCTCTCCCTCGACACGCAGCTGGATCTAGAGTTCGTGGGACGTCACCGAGCTGAACGTGTGCAGATCGCGGAGGTGCCATACTTTCAGTACTAGGATCGGTCGGATCATGAAGACGTACGACTACATCAACCGCGTTGTCATAACGCTTCCCCTTTCGGTCTACGAGGGTACATGGACAACACTCTCCCCTCTCGTTGGTATGCATCACCTAGATGGATCTTGCGTGTGCGTAGGATTTTTTTTGAAATTACCGCGTTCCCCAATAGTGGCATCCGCGCTAGGTCTATGCGTAGATGTTATATGCACGAGTAGAATACAAAGAGTTGTGGGCGATAATAGTCATACTGCTTACTAGCATGTCATACTTTGATTCAGCGGTATTGTTGGATGAAGCGGCCTGGACCGACATTACGCGTACGCTTACGCGAGACTGGTTCTACCGATGTGCTTTGCACATAGGTGGCTGGCGGGTGTCAGTTTCTCCAACTTTAGTTGAATCGAGTGTGGCTACGCCCGGTCCTTGTTGAAGGTTAAAGCAACACACTTGACGAAAAATCGTTGTGGTTTTGATGCGTAGGTAAGAACGGTTCTTACTCAGCCCGTAGCCGCCACGTAAAACTTGCAACAACAAAGTAGAGGACGTCTAACTTGTTTTTGCAGGGCATGTTGTGATGTGATATGGTCAAGACATGATGCTAAATTTTATTGTATGAGATGATCATGTTTTGTAACAGAGTTATCGGCAACTGGCAGGAGCCATATGGTTGTCGCTTTATTGTATGCAATGCAATCGCCCTGTAATTGTTTTTACTTTATCACTAAGCGGTAGCGATAGTCGTAGAAGCAATAGTTGGCGAGACGACAACGATGCTACGATGGAGATCAAGGTGTCGCGCCGGTGATGATGGTGATCATGACAGTGCTTTGGAGATGGAGATCAAAGGCACAAGATGATGATGGCCATATCATATCACTTGTATTGATTGCATGTGATGTTTATCCTTTATGCATCTTATTTTGCTTAGTTCGGCGGTAGCATTATAAGATGATCTGATGCGGAGCATCCTACGATCATCCCCATGTACACTCGAGCCTACGCCATTGGACCTAAGGTGAACTTGCTCCTTTCCGAATCTTCCCTTTCCGCACGTAAGACATGGATGCTACTTCAAGCGCGGACCTTGTTCATACTCAGGTACACCCGAGGAGACCATGGAGAACCCAAGGACCAAGGCCTAGCGTGCGCGGAAGCGAAGGAAGGAGAAGGAAGAAGAGCCAGCTGCTACAGGCCCCGGACATCCGGACCAGCCCGGACATCCGGCCCGATCCCCGGAAATCCGGCGCCCATCACAGAAGGCACCCGAAGCTGAACCCCGTCAGCCCAGACATCCGGCCAGAGGCCCGGACATCCGGCTCTTCCTGAGCCGCCGGACATCCGCCCCCCAGCCCAGACATCCGGACCCCGCCTATCCAGAGAGCTCCGAGACCGGCCACGCCAGCCAGGACATCCGGCCTCCCTGCCCGGACATCCGGCCCATCGCGAAGCCCCGGACATCCGGCCTGTCGCCCGGACATCCGGCGCCTGTCTGCGCACAGTGAACGGGCCAAGGGCCCATGTATCCCCCCTCTCACTTACCCCTTCGTGGGCTAATACTATATATAGACCCCCACCTCCTCCTAGTTAGGGTTAGCATTGGTTTAGCTCATATGTGAGTAGAGCATTGCTCATCCATTACGGATCTACTCCACGAGAGAGACCGCGGCCCCTCTACATAGAAGATCACCTTGGATTCAAGACCCCCTCTTGGGTGGCCCCCATCAAGACCTCCTCACGGAGAAGAACCGGTTACCGTTTGTATCGTACGTTGTTGACTTTGGATCTTGTATCTCACCTTTGTGTTCATCGATCTAGCACAGGTGTGATCTATTCTTGTTGGTTGAGTGATTTCTCTCGTGTTCCCCTCGTGTTCCCTCGTGTTTCCCCTCGTGTTCATCACGTTCTTCATAGGGATCCGCTCCTTTCGTGAAAGATTGGCCATCTAGGGTTCCACCCTACATCATCTTGGTATCAGAGCCAGGTTGTCTCATGATATCTTGGTATCATGAGCCACGTTGATCACGATTTCGGAGCCTCCCAGTTGTGTTTTCTAGCCTAGTTTTGTTGATTTTGTCCCAAATTCAAAAAATCCCCACCAAAAATAGCCCCAATTTTTTTTGTGATTTGTTGGTTTGATGATGTTTTGTTGAAGTTGATCCGTGGATTTGCTTTGTTACTTGTGGATCTAGCTTTTCCCCAATTTTCCCCACTTTCCATCCACGAAATCTCCGCAATTTTGCCCCCGAAATCATCAATTTCCACCCCCAAAATCGAGTTCCTCGAGTTCATCCTCGGATTTGGAGTCCGGACATCCGGCCCGTAGCCCCGGACATCTGCCCCCCCAGACATCCGGCCCATGGCTCGGACATCCGGCTCCTGGAGCGCAATTTCGTGCGCGGTTCTGGACATCAGGTCCCGGAAATCCGGCCCAAGCCCCGGATGTCCGGCCCCTGGGATTTCAACCTTCCCCGTTTCACCGTTTTGTGCATAACTAATTCATCCGGAGTCCGTTTTTGACGTTCTTTAGCTCGTTTTGAAGCTATTGACATCCCCCATCCCACAAAAATACTAACATCCCCATTTGACTCCTTCAAAATTTTGGAACTTTGACATCTTTGCCTAGGGCTTCCACCATAACTTTCGCTACACCACCTCCGACTTCCGCAACCTAACCAATTTTGTTCCCCTTTGCATTTGAGGTTGTTTGAGTTGTGATTCGAGTCTCCTAAGGTGTTTAGGCTACTTAGGGACAATTTCTTCTTCATCAACCATCACCATAACTTCCGCATAGGCTTGCCCACCATACACTTCCGCCAACCCAACTTAACCCAATTTTGTTTGTGTTGTGAGTTGTGTCTCCTAAGGTGTTTCGGCTACTTAGGGACCATGCTTCCAACTCCGACACCGTGTATAGGTCACCACCTAACCCTCCACTTCCGCATTGCGTACTCCAAACCCCATCATTGCATTTCCGCAATCCCAAAGAGTTTCCGCAAAACCACCATCGCATTCCCGCTACCACCATTTGACATTTGAGATTTTTAGTTCACGGTTTTTCCGTTTCCTAAGGTGTTTCGGCTACTTAGGGAGGAGTCTCCATCATCTTGGTGTCTACATCAAGAACACCGCCACTCATCATCGTCTCAGACGGTAACCTCCATATCATATTGGTATCGTGGTATACCTCCATTGTATATTCCCTTGCAATTGCATTGATAACCCCTAGCCCATTTTGCGTCACTTGCCTATCGAGACTAGCCATTTGAGTATTGCCGGCAACGTTACTTGTGCACATTAGTGGTCTACACCTTCCATTGCATACATACCATATCATATTGGTATCATATAATCTCGTGTGCCTCAAGTTTGTTCCCGCATATACACATTTGCTATCTTGGTTTGTGCATTGTGCAAAAGTGGCCATACATATAAAAAAAGCTTTTAAGCAAAAGAGAAAGAGAAAATAGCTTGTAAGCAAGTGCCATAGCATCATACCACATTGCATAAGATTGTCATATCCGATCATCTTGGATCATCTTGAGAGAAACACCGGGAACCATACATATATAGCATACTTGGGATAGCAAGTTTATCCATTTTGCATATCATAGGTTGTGCACAAGTGTCGTATCCGCCTATAGAGCAATCGTGCTAGCGTCTCTCTTGAGTTGTGCAAGACGCGCGTTTTTCGTGGACTCCACATTTTGTGCTCATTCCTTGGTTGCATGACCCCATTTATCTATCTGTGTGTGTGTTTCCGTGTGCCATTCTTTGCTATTGGTCTACTTGTTTCACTTGCGAATTTGTGAATCTATTTCAACATTATTGACTCTTGCTAACATTTTGCATCAAATTTTTAGTGCCACTATCCTCACTGAGCTCCACCATAAGCCTTATTTGTGTAGGTGTGAGAAACCGACAAGAATTGGTACCAATTGTGCTATTTCCTTGTTACACATTGAGTGATCATTGATCCATTTTCAACATCGGTCAAGGTACATTTGGTATAAGTTCTTCTCTTTCTCCCACTCATATTTGCTCGAGTCTTGTGATGGATAGGCAAGGCATTTCATCTCCGGTCTTCGAAAACAACGACGGCGCGAACAACTACATCACCAAAGCGTCCATCTTCGATCTACAACGACAAATGCAAGGCACACAATCTACCTTGCGAGAGCGCCTCGACAACCTCACCATTGACATACACCACTCCGAAGCAAAGAAAAGGGACTACATCGACACCAAGTTGGGCGAGCTAAAGGATCAACTACGCGACATGGTGGCCGACTACAAGTCTTCTTCCCCTTCATCATCCTCAAGGCGGCGGCGAGCAAGTCGATCATCTTCGGAGCACAAACACGATGCAAGCACAAGTCGTCCACGTCCACATCTCCATGGCGACCACCATCACGTTCGTGATCCACATCGTCATGAAGGGCAAGTCACCTCCAAACATCATGTGCACGACGACGACGAACGACATCTACTACGAGCTCAAGTGCGACAACGACATCATCAACATGAAGATGCTCAACAAGCGCAAATGCACAAGTCCCAACGAGCTCTACTTCACGCCAAGTACAAACTTCAAGAGCACAAGAGAAGACCGCGAGACGAGCACCACCAAGACAGAGCTACGGCTACACCAACCACTTCGGCATCTTCGCCAAGTGCTATCAAGGCATCTTCGCCTTTGGACGTACGACATCTTCGCCTACTTCCCACGAGTACGCCTACAACGACTTCATCAAGTCCAAGGCGACCACCTACAAGCGAGGGCAACACTTCCATCTTCGGAAGCCCCTCAAGGAAGATGGCCGAGCATGGGAATTTCCCTTCGGTCATGGAGACGAGCTACGAGGTGCCACATCATATGGGCCTCCAACAACAAGACGGCGACAACAAGGTCGAGCAAGGGCCATCCCCTTCGACTACAACAACGAGCATGAACCTCTTCAACAACATGAAGACGGCGCCCATATTGGACTCATACTCCGAGTCAAGCTACGTGACCGCACATGAGACCTTATCTTTGGTCTTGGAGGAGAGTGATGATGTGCCATCTTCGGCCTTCATCCACGGCTACGATTGTGACATGATTGAGCATGGAGACATTTGCACCAACATCTCTCCGACACCCACATATGTGCCCCAATTCCCATGTGAGGAGAGCCACCCCACCATGAGTGATATGAGTGAATCCACCATATGTGACCTGGAGAGCATTTCCGATGAGAGGATGAGTGTGACCACCACTAGCCCCACACTTGAGAGCATGCCACACATCCTATGTGAGGTTGAGAGCCATTTGAGTGACTCCACCAACCATATGAGTGAGACCATCATACCGGGAGTGAGTGAGCCACAACACTTAGTGAGTGAGGTAGTTGACACGGCACGTGAGGCCACTATGATTTCTAACGACTTAACCTCTACTCCGAGTGTGTTTTCTTCTTCGGTGCTAGGTCTCCTACATGACGACATGCCTATCCTCGACGAGTCCATACCTCCAATGGAGACGACGATGGCCATGGTGGACGATGATGCACCCCCCACATGGTTCCATCAAGATGAAGATGACAACGAGTGGATCTTCGACACCTCACCGACAACACATGAGCGATGCTCCAAAGGTAACATAGGTGATGGTGCTTCTCTTGTCTCACTAGTGGACTATCTCACCAATGATTGCTTGCATGATGTTGATCCACCTATTCCCATGCTTCATGCTAGTGCGACTTCTTCATGTCATGACTTACCAATTTATGATGAATATGATGATGAGCATGTTGAGTTGCCTAGGTGTGATGCTATGCTCCATAGGATATTATGTGAAAATTCTATTGGTAACTTCATGTTTGACAATCCATTGAACTTGTCATATGCTATGAGTGAGATCTCTCATATTGCTTCATTTCAATCTCAACATAGTAACTATGCATGTCCCATTGAAATAAATCCCATTTGCACTTATGGCATAGATGACGAGATGATGGTCATTTGCTTTTGTTTTTCATGTGATGATATTGCCATGCTTCCTTTACATGATTTGCGCAATTCATCTACTATGCCATGCCATGATCACATTGTTCCAAATATGCTTTGTTTTGGATGTTGTCAATATTCTCCATGTGATGTTTCTACAAATGCTCATGAGGAGACCCCCATAGTTTCCTCATACATATTAGGAGATTTTGATGCATTCCATACTTTGCATGATTCCCATGATTGCGTGCACCATATGCATTCCATGAATAACAATGCTCTAGCATATTTCTCATGATGCATTACACAATTTGAGTCTCCATTATGCTATACATAACAACAAACCTCTCATGATGGATGACATGTTTCTATATCACGCATCTCATTTATTTGAGCATTGGATATTTTGTGCTAACCAACACAAGCACGTATGCATCATGATGGATGATGTGTACATCTACCACGCACACACAATTTTTCCTTTGCCTTTGTTTTGTGTAGGTACTCATGTATACTCGTCAACCTCTCAATCCCAAGAGTTGACGAAACGAGCTCTTGAGAGCAACAATGATTTGGTATCCCGTGGACTATCCTTACCACCATTCCCTTCGCGCACGGACTATGCGCATCTCTTTTACTTGTCTCTCACACGGCTATGGGCTATTTACCATTTGTCACCTTATGCCCATTCTATCATGTTCACTTTGCATGTTATGCTTGCTTCTATGCCTTTTCCATGCAATTGTGACCCTTGCTTGCATCTACCCATGATTCACCATTATACTACTCCTATGTGTATTTGCATGCTTGGTGGAGATACTTGTTGCTATTGCCATATTTACCATGTGCCACATGCTATTGATGCTTGTTGTGTTGGGAGAGTCATGATGTTCCATTGTTATTTCCATATGACCTCTTGCCAATACAATGATGATGCATCTCTCACATCTTGCTTTCATGCTTGTGATATGTCATGTGCATTATTCATGCCCACTATTTGCACACATGACATGCTTGCCATGATTCCTCCTAGTACGTTGCATCTTCGCACTACTAGCTTGCTTGACTTGATCTCTATGATTGATTGCTTTGTTGCATCACCCGTGTTCCATTATTACTTGCTTTCTTGGTCCGATGACATATATGTTCATGCCTCTCACGTGATATATCTTGATCTTTGTCACTTGTCTTTATTGGTTGCACCTCTCATATGCCATTGTAGTGAGTGCACCCATGCTATGCTTATTGATCGTGGAGACTTGGACATATTACTTGTGATGCATGCTTGCTTGTTTAAGCCTATTGTCTTTGGTTGTAGTTGCATCTTATGCTTTCATACCATACCACACCTTGTCCTTTCTTATGATAAGAATGATGAAAACACTTGTTGGGTATCTCGCCCCTCGAATGATAGGTCTTGCATTTGCACTAACCTCATTTGTTTTTCCGAGTGTTTGTCATGTTCTTTCATTTTGAAGGATTCACAAGGCGGTAACATCACGAGACATATTGGTTATGTGAAGGCGTACATGATGTGCAACACTAACATTTTCGACATCCTCATAAAGGTGAACTCATTCCCTTTGAGCCATTCTCAAATATGCATATTGAATGGGTCATTCTTTCATTGTTGTTTCCTTCTTGTTGTCTACATGTTACATCTCGCGAACGAAGGAGCGACATTGGAGATTGGCTCTATGGACCTTCACATTGAGGAGCACTCGGACTTATTGGATGCACCTTCGAACCTCCACTCATGCCACGACATCGAGCATTGGTACATCAACACTCCTTTGACACATTGCACCCCCACCTTCATATTTGTTGATTGTGCTCATACATGTCATGCTCGATGGACATATCATACTCACCACAAATTTGCATCTTATGCATGGATTGACTCACCTTATTATTACCTTGTTGCATCTTATATTTCTATGTCATCCATGATATATGCGCTTATGCACTTCCTAAGAAAATTTGTTGTGATCTTTCTTGATGGCATATTCATACGTCATGATCATAGTACCCACCATCAATTGCAAGATCACATAGTCACATTGAGCACCAATTGCCATATTCATGCTATTGATAAACCGTCTCACTATGACATCATTTTGCACCGTGGTTGCATTGATCATATTCACAACACATTTGTGTGCACAATGAATGCTTTTGCTCCCATGAATGCTTTACATCTCATTCCATATCATCTTGCTAAGCTTCATGTGCTTTATCATGAACAATCTTGCCTCACGGACTCATTCTTACATGATGGACACCTTGTGTGCGCTAACGATTGTATTTCCAAGTGTTGTTTGTGTTTGCTCTTTTTGCATGTGTACCACTCTGGAGACACCTTGGAGTACTTGGATTGCGCCATGTTTTCCACTTCGTCCAACTACAAGTCCGTCCACAACAACCGTTTCCATGGTGATGAGGTTTTTGATCCGAGGTCGGATCTTTCCCAAGGGAGGGGAGATGATGCGAAGCATCCTACGATCATCCCCATGTACACTCGAGCCTACGCCATTGGACCTAAGGTGAACTCGCTCCTTTCCGAATCTTCCCTTTTCGCACGTAAGACATGGATGCTACTTCAAGCGCGGACCTTGTTCATACTCAGGTACACCCGAGGAGACCATAGAGAACCCAAGGACCAAGGCCAAGCGTGCGCGGAAGCGAAGGAAGGAGAAGGAAGAAGAGACATCCGCTACAGGCCCCGGACATCCGGCCCCAGCCCGGACATCCGGACCAGCCCGAACATCCGGCCCGATCCCTTGAAATCCGGCGCCCATCACAGAAGGCACCCGAAGCTGAACCCCGTCAGCCCGGACATCCGGCCAGAGGCCTAGACATCCGGCTCTTCCTGAGCCGCCGGACATCCGGCCCCTAGCTCGGACATCCGGACCCCGCCTATCCAGAGAGCTCCGAGACCGGCCATGCCAGCCCGGACATCCGGCCTCCCTGCCCGGACATCCGGCCCGTCGCGAAGCCCCGAACATCCGGCCCGTCGCCCGGACATCCGATGCCTGTCTGCGCATAGTGAACGGGCCAAGGGCCCATGTATCCCCCCTCTCACTTACCCCTTCGTGGGCTAATACTATATATAGACCCCCACCTCCTCCTAGTTAGGGTTAGCATTGGTTTAGCTCATATGTGAGATAGAGCATTGCTCATCCATTACGGATCTACTCCACGAGAGAGACCGCGACCCCTCTACGGAGAAGATCACCTTGGATTCAAGACCCCCTCTTGGGTGGCCCCCATCAAGACCTCCTCACGGAGAAGAACCGGTTATCGTTTGTATTGTCCGTTGTTGACTTTGGATCTTGTATCTCACCTTTGTGTTCATCGATCTAGCGCATGTGTGATCTATTCTTGTTGGTTGAGTGATTTCTCTCGTGTTCCCCTCGTGTTTCCCCTCGTGTTCATCACGTTCTTCGTAGGGATCCGCTCCTTTCGTGAAAGATCGGCCATCTAGGGTTCCACCCTACATCATGATCTCTCACTAAATTTCAAGGTACAAGTGTTCTCCCTGAGTATGCACCGTTGTGAAAGTTTGTCATGCCGAGACACCACGTGATGATCGGGTGTGATAAACTCTACATTCACATACAATGGGTGTAAGCCAGTTTTGCACACGCAGAATACTCGGGTTAAACTTGACGAGCCTAGCATATGCAGATATGGCCTCGGAACACTGAGACCGAAAGGTCGAGCGTGAATCATATAGTAGATATGATCAACATAGTGATGTTCACCATTGAAAAGTACTCCATCTCACGTGATGATCGGACATGGTTTAGTTGATTTGGATCATGTGATGATTAGAGGGATGTCTATCTAAGTGGGAGTTCTTAAGTAATATGATTAATTGAACTTTAATTTATCATGAACTTAGTACCTGATAGTATTTTGCATGTCTATGTTGTTGTAGATCAATGGCCCGTGCTACTGTTCCTTTGAATTTTAATGCGTTCCTAGGGAAAGCTAAGTTGAAAGATGATGGTAGCAACTACACGGACTGGGTCCGTAACTTGAGGATTATCCTCATTGCTGCACAGAATAATTACGTCCTAGAAGCACCGCTAGGTGCAAGACCCGCTGTAGGAGCAACGCCGGACGTTGTGAATGCTTAGCAGAGCAAAGCTGATGACTACTCGATAGTTCAGTGTGCCATGCTTTACGGCTTAGAACCGGGACTTCAACGACATTTTGAACATCATGGAGCATATGAGATGTTCCAGGAGTTGAAGTTAATATTTCAAGCAAATGCCCGGATTGAGAGATATGAAGTCTCCAATAAGTTCTATAGCTGCAAAATGGAGGAGAATAGTTGTGTCAGTGAGCATATACTCAAAATGTCTGGGTATCATAATCACTTGACTCAGCTGGGAGTTAATCTTCCGGTTGATAGTGTCATTGACAGAGTTCTTCAATCATTGCCACCAAGCTACAAAAGCTTCGTGATGAACTATAACATGCAAGGGATGGATAAGACGATTCCTGAGCTCTTCGCAATGCTAAAGGTTGCAGAGGTATAAATCAAGAAGGAGCATCAAGTGTTGATGGTCAACAAGACCACCAGTTTCAAGAAAAAGGGTAAAGGGAAGGAGGGGAACTTCAAGAAGAACGGCAAGCAAGTTGCTGCTCAAGTGAAGAAGCCCAAGTCTGGACCTAAGCCTGAGACTGAGTGCTTCTACTGCAAGCAGAGTGGTCACTGGAAGCGGAACTGCCCCAAGTATTTGGCGGATAAGAAGGATGGCAAGGTGAACAAAGGTATATGTGATATACATGTTATTGATGTGTACCTTACTAATGCTCGCAGTAGTGCCTGGGTATTTGATACTGGTTTTGTTGCTAATATTTGCAACTCGAAACAGGGACTACGGATTAAGCGAAGATTGGCTAAGGACGAGGTGACGATGCGCGTGGGAAATGGTTCCAAAGTCGATGTGATCACCGTCGGCACGCTACCTCTACATCTACCTTCGGGATTAGTTTTAGACCTGAATAATCGTTATTTGGTGCCAGCGTTAAGCATGAACATTATATCCGGATCTTGTTTAATGCGAGACGGTTATTCAATTAAATCTGAGAATAATGGTTTTTCTATTTATATGAGTAATATCTTTTATGGTCATGCACCCTTGAAGAGTGGTCTATTTTTGTTGAATCTCGATCGCAGTGACACACATATTCATAATATTGAAACCAAAAGATGCAGAGTTGATAATGATAGTGCAACTTATTTGTGGCACTGCCGTTTGGGTCATATTGGTGTAAAGCGCATGAAGAAACTCCATACTGATGGACTTTTGGAATCACTTGGTACTTGCGAACCATGCCTCATGGGCAAGATGACTAAAACTCCATTCTTCGGAACAATGGAGCGAGCAACAGATTTGTTGGAAATCATACATACTGATGTATGTGGTCCGATGAATATTGAGGCTCGCGGCGGGTATCGTTATTTTCTGACCTTCACAGATGATTTGAGCAGATATGGGTATATCTACTTGATGAAACATAAGTCTGAAACATTTGAAAAGTTCAAAGAATTTCAGAGTGAAGTGGAAAATCATCGTAACAAGAAAATAAAGTTTCTGCGATCTGATCGTGGAGGAGAATATTTGAGTTACGAGTTTGGTCTTCATTTGAAACAAAGCGGATTAGTTTCGCAACTCACGCCACCCGGAACACCACAACGTAATGGTGTGTCCGAACGTCATAATCGTACTTTATTAGATATGGTGCAATCTATGATGTCTCTTACTGATTTACCACTATCATTTTGGGGTTATGCTTTAGAGACAGTTGCATTCACATTAAATAGGGGCACCATCTAAATCCGTTGAGACGACACCATATGAACTGTGGTTTGGCAAGAAACCCAAGTTGTTGTTTCTTAAAGTTTGGGGCTGCGATGCTTATGTGAAAAAGCTTCAACCTGATAAGCTCGAACCCAAATTGGAGAAATGTTTCTTCATAGGATACCCAAAGGAGACTGTTGGGTACACCTTCTATCACAGATCCGAAGGCAAGACATTCGTTGCTAAGAATGGATCCTTTCTAGAGAAGGAGTTTCTCTCAAAAGAAGTGAGTGGGAGGAAAGTAGAACTTGATGAGGTAACTGTACGTACTCCCTTATTGGAAAGTAGTTCGTCACAGAAATCAGTTCCTGTAACTACTACACCAATTAGTGAGGAAGCTAATGATCATGTAACTTCAGATCAAGTTACTACTGAACCTCGTAGGTCAACCAGAGTAAGATCCGCACCAGAGTGGTACGGTAATCCGGTTCTGGAGGTCATGTTACTTGACCATGACGAACCTACAAACTATGAGGAAACGATGATGAGCCCAGATTCCGCGAAATGGCTTGAGGCCCTGAAATCTGAGATGGGATCCATGTATGAGAACAAAGTGTGGACTTTGGTTGACTTGCCCGATGATCGGCAAGCCATCGAGAGTAAATGGATCTTCAAGAAGAAGACTGACATTGACGGTAATGTTACTGTCTACAAAGCTCGACTTGTTGCGAAAGATTTTCGACAAGTTCAAGGAGTTGACTATGATGAGACCTTCTCACCCGTAGCGATGCTTAAGCCCGTCCGAATCATGTTAGCAATTGCTGCATTTTATGATTATGAAATTTGGCAAATGGATGTAAAGACTGCATTCCTGAATGGATTTCTGGAAGAAGAGTTGTATATGATGCAACCCGAAGGTTTTCTCAATCCAAAGGATGCTAACAAAGTGTGCAAGCTCCAGCGATCCATCTATGGACTGGTGCAAGCATCTCGGAGTTGGAATAAACGTTTTGATAGTGTGATCAAAGAATATGGTTTTATACAAACTTTTGGAGAAGCCTGTATTTACAAGAAAGTGAGTGGGAGCTCTGTAGCATTTCTAATATTATATGTGGATGACATATTGTTTATTGGAAATGATATAGAATTTCTGGAGAGCATAAAAGGGTACTTGAATAAGAGTTTTTCAATGAAAGACCTCGGTGAAGCTGCTTATATATTGGGACCAAGATCTATAGAGATAGATCAAGATTCTTAATTGGACTTTCACAAAGCACATACCTTGACAAAGTTTTGAAGAAGTTCAAAATGGATCAAGCAAAGAAAGGGTTCTTGCTTGTGTTACAAGGTGTGAAGTTGAGTCAGACTCAATGCCCGACCACTGCAGAAGATAGAGAGAAAATGAAAGTCATCCCCTATGCTTCAGCCATAGGTTCTATCATGTATGCAATGCTGTGTACCAGACCTGATGTGTGCCTTGCTATTAGTTTAGCTGGGAGGTACCAAAGTAATCCAGGAGTGGATCACTGGACAGCGGTCAAGAACATCCTGAAATACTTGAAAAGGACTAAGGATATGTTTCTCGTTTATGGAGGTGAGAAAGAGCTCGTCGTAAATGGTTACGTCGATGCAAGCTTTGACACTGATCCGGATGACTCTAAGTCACAAACCGGATACGTATTTATATTGAACGATGGAGCTGTAAGTTGGTGCATTTCTAAGCAAAGCGTCGTGGCGGGATCTACGTGTGAAGCGGAGTACCTAGCTACTTCGGAAGCAGCAAATGAAGGAGTCTGGATGAAGGAGTTCATATCCGATCTAGGTGTCATACCTAGTGCATCGGGTCCAATGAAAATCTTTTGTGACAATACTGGTGCAATTGCCTTGGCAAAGGAATCCAGATTTCACAAGAGAACCAAGCACATCAAGAGACGCTTCAATTGCATCCGCGATCAAGCCAAGGAGGGAGACAGAGAGATTTGCAAGATACATACGGATCTGAATGTTGCAGACCCGTTGACTAAGCCTCTCTCACGAGCAAAACATGATCAACACCAAGACTCCATGGGTGTTAGAATCATTACTGTGTAATCTAGATTATTGACTCTAGTGCAAGTGGGAGACTCAAGGAAATATGCCCTAGAGGCAATAATATAGTTGTTATTTATATTTCCTTACATCATGATAAATGTTTATTATTCATGCTAGAATTGTATTAACCGGAAACTTAGTACATGTGTGAATACATAGACAAATAGAGTGTCACTAGTATGCCTCTACTTGACTAGCTCGTTGAATCAAAGATGGTTAAGTTTCCTAACCATAGACATGAGTTGTCATTTGATTAACGGGATCACATCATTAAAGAATGATGTGATTGACTTGACCCATTCCATTAGCTTAGCACTTGATCGTTTAGTTTGTTGCTATCTCTTTCT
The DNA here is from genome assembly GCF_018294505.1 of Triticum aestivum. NCBI lineage: Eukaryota > Viridiplantae > Streptophyta > Magnoliopsida > Poales > Poaceae > Triticum > Triticum aestivum. The sequence goes on along the minus strand of NC_057796.1, from coordinate 313,662,652 downwards.
TCATGACTTATACATGTTCCTATGACTATGAGATTATGCAACTCCCGAATACCGGAGGAACACTTTGTGTGCTATCAAACGTCACAACGTAACTGGGTGATTATAAAGATGCTCTACAGGTGTCTCCGATGGTGTTTGTTGAGTTGGCATAGATCGAGATTAGGATTTGTGATACGTCTCCAACGTATCTATAATTTTTGATTGTTCCATGCTATATTATATTCTGTTTTGGACATTAATGGGCTTTATTATACACTTTTATATTATTTTTGGGACTAACCTATTAACCGGAGGCCCAGCCCAGAATTGTTGTTTTTTGCCTATTTCAGAGTTTCGCAGAAAAAGAATATCAAACGGAGTCCAAATGGAATAAAACCTTCGGGAACGTGATTTTCGGAACGAACGTGATCCAGAGAACTTGGACCCTACGTCAAGACATCAACCCCCCTGGGCACGAGGTAGGGGGCGCGCCTACCCCCCTGGGCGCGCCCTCCACCCTCATGGGCCCCACGTTGCTCCACCGACGTACTTCTTCCTCCTATATATATCTACGTACCCCCAAACTACCAGATACGGAGCCAAAAAACTAATTCCACCGCCGTAACCTTCTGTACCCGTGAGATCCCATCTTGGGGCCTTTTCCGGAGCTCCGCCGGAGGGGGCATCGATCACAGAGGGCTTCTACATCAACACCATAGCCTCTCCGATGATGTGTGAGTAGTTTACCTTAGACCTTCGGGTCCATAGTTATTAGCTAGATGGCTTCTTCTCTCTTTTTGGATCTCAATACAATGTTCTCCCCCTCTCTCGTGGAGATCTATTCGATGTAATCTTCTTTTGCGGTGTGTTTGTTGAGACCGATGAATTGTGGGTTTATGATCAAGTTTATCTATGAACAATATTTGAATCTTCTCTGAATTCTTTTATGTATGATTGGTTATCTTTGCAAGTCTCTTCGAATTATCAGTTTGGTTTGGCCTACTAGATTGATCTTTCTTGCAATGGGAGAAGTGCTTAGCTTTGGGTTCAATCTTGCGGTGTCCTTTCCCAGTGACAGTAGGGGCAGCAAGGCACGTATTGTATTGTTGCCATCGAGGATAACAAGATAGGGTTTATATCATATTGCATGAGTTCATCCCTCTACGTCATGTCATCTTACTTAAAGCGTTACTCTGTTCTTATGAACTTAATACTCTAGATGCATGCTGGATAGCGGTCGATGTGTGGAGTAATAGTAGTAGATGCAGGCAGGAGTCGGTCTACTTGTCTCGGACGTGATGCCTATATACATGATCATACCTAGATATTCTCATAACTATGCTCAATTCTATCAATTGCTCAACAGTAATTTGTTCACCCACCGTAATACTTATGCTCTTGAGAGAAGCCACTAGTGAAACCTATGGCCCCCGGGTCTATTTTCCATCATATTAATCTTCCAACACTTAGCTATTTTTATTGCCTTTTACTTTACTTTGCATCTCTATCATAAAAATACCAAAAATATTATCTTATCATATCTATCAGATCTCACTCTCGTAAGTGACCATGAAGGGAATGACAACCCCTTTATTGCGTTGGTTGTGAGGATTTATTTGTTTGTGTAGGTGTGAGGGACTCGTGCGTGGTCTCCTACTGGATTGATACCTTGGTTCTCAAAAACTGGGGGAAATACTTACGCTACTTTGCTGCATCACCCTTGCCTCTTCAAGGGAAAACCAACGTAGTGCTCAAGAGGTAGCAAGAAGGATTTCTGGCGCCGTTGCCGGGGAGTCTACGCCAAAGTCAACATACCAAGTACCCATCACAAACCCTTATCTCCCGCATTACATTATTTGCCATTTGCCTCTTGTTTTCCTCTCCCCCACTTCACCCTTGCCGTTTTATTCACCCTCTCTTTTCCGTTCACTTTTTTCTCGCTTGCTTCTTGTTTGCTCGTGTGTTGGATTGCTTGCTTGTCACGATGGCTCAAGATAATACTAAGTTGTGTGACTTTACCAATACCAACAATAATGATTTTCTTAGCACTCCGATTGCTCCTCTTACCGATACTAAATCTTGTGAAATCAATGCTGCTTTATTGAATCTTGTCATGAAAGATCAATTCGCCGGCCTTCCTAGTGAAGATGCCGCTACCCATCTAAATAGCTTCATTGATTTGTGTGATATGCAAAAGAAGAAAGATGTGGATAATGATATTGTTAAATTTAAGCTATTTCCTTTTTCGCTTAGAGATCATGCTGACGCTTGGTTTTCATCTTTGCTTAAAAATAGTATTGATTCTTGGAATAAGTGCAAAGATGCTTTTATCTCTAACTATTTTCCTCCCGCTAAGATCATCTCTCTTAGAAACGATATTATGAATTTTAAGCAACTTGATCATGAACATGTTGCACAAGCTTGGGAGAGGATGAAATTAATGATACGTAATTGTCCTACACATGGTTTGAATTTGTGGATGATCATACAAAAAATTTATGACGGATTGAATTTTGCTTCTAGAAATCATTTAGATTCGGCCGCGGGAGGCACTTTTACGGAAATCACTTTAGGAGAAGCTACTAAACTCCTAGATAATATTATGGTTAATTATTCTCAATGGCACACTGAAAGATCTACTAATAAGAAAGTGCATGCGATAGAAGAAATTAATGTTTTGAGTGGAAAGATGGATGAACTTATGAAATTATTTGCTAGTAAAAATGTTTCTTCTGATCCTAATGACATGCCTTTGTCTACTTTGATTGAGAATAATAATGAATCTATGGATGTGAATTTTGTTGGTAGGAATAATTTTGGTAACAACGCGTATAGAGGAAACTTTAATTCTAGGCCATACCCTAGTAACTCCTCCAATAATCATGGTAATTCCTACAACAATTCTTATGGAAATTTTAATAAGATGCCTTCTGAATTTGAGACTAGTGTTAAAGAATTTATGAATTCACAAAAGAATTTCAATGCTTTGCTTGAAGAAAAATTGCTTAAAGTTGATGAATTGGCTAGGAACGTTGATAGAATTTCTCTTAATGTTAATTCTTTGAAACTTAGATCTATTCCACCTAAGCATGATATCAATGAGTCTCTCAAAGCCATGAGAATTTCCATTGATGAGTGCAAAGAAAGAACCGCTAGGATGCGTGCTAAGAAAGATTGCTTTGTGAAAGCGTGTTCTTCTAATTTCTACGAAAATAAAGATGAAGATCTAAAGCTTATTGATGTGTCCCCTATTAAATCTTTGTTTTGCAATATGAATCTTGATAATGATGGGACTGAATATGTGACACCCAAAATTTTGGCCTTATTTTTATTAAAATATGGCCAGGAAATAGAACTTTTCCAATTGTCAAGATTTACCTTTTGTGATTTTTTTGGATTTTTGCTTCAAGTGGGAAAAACCTCCAAAGAGTATTTTTGGACTTGTGTGCCCTCCTTATAAAATCAATCCTTTATCAGTGGATTTATTTGCATATTCATGTTTCATGAGTTTTAATCCTTTTAAAAATGATCTTTCATAAATTTGGAGCTCCTTTTTGCACTGCAACCATTTGATAAATGCTTCTAAAAATTCCACCAAAATTTGGGGATGTCATGTGATGGCTCCACACCACTTTTGTGCAAGAATACCTTCTGGCCATTGGAGATTTTGAGCCCTTCACCAACTTTTCCAATCTGGTCCAGTAGGCACTTTTGCACTACAACCCATTTAAATATTTCTTTAAAATTTCTTCCAAGGGTTCGAAGATGTCAGTGGATGCATACAATTCATCTTCAAGCAAAAACCCAGTGATGTTCCTTGGGAAATTTGAGTGGATCAACCTCTTTTGCATTCTGACCCAATTTGGTGATTTGTACAGCAACCTTATTTTTCCTTGCTCTAGTAACCCTGAGCTTTCTCCTACTTGTAGCCCTCCCTACCAAACTCTTAAGTCCAGGAGATTGGACCCTTTGGCATATTTTTGGTGCATGCAATGTTAGCCTTTAATTGCTGCCCAAAACTGGTTTTCTAAAATTCTTGCACTATCAACTTTCTGTCTTTGCCAAACTAACCTTACCACCCTCTCCTGCATCTAAAGAGACACTGATCTGGAGAGTTTGACCACTCCAAGAGTTATCTAAGTGCATACGGCATTCTGTCGAACACCTGGTGTGCACAGCCACTTTTGGCAAGCTCTCTGGTTTGCATTGTGGACTTGAACTCCTGAGCTATCCACCATGTCCACTGAGTGTCTTGCTACCCCTACCTCCATCCTGTGCAGTGCCAGCCCCACCCTCGAGCTCTAGAGCGCGCTGGCATTTCGTCGAACAGGTGCCGTGCGTGCTCTGGGCGCGCCCAGAGCGCACGTTTTGCACGCGCGCGCACTTAGCCGACACGCCGCACTCGACGCGACCCGACCCTGGCCCTCTCTGCATCGCTGAGCCGCGCACTAGCCGCCCCCTGCTCCACGACATCGCTGGCGCCCTGCTGCGCCGCTGGCCGCGCCCTTGGCGGCACGCCGGCGTCGGCAGTGGCCTCTGCCATGTTCGGCACCGCCCAAACCACGCCAGCGCGCCAGCTGCCCCTGGGAATGGCTCGTGCTTATCCTCATGCTCGTCAGAACGCTTTCGTCGCCGCCACGATGCCCTGCCACTACAGGAGAGTGGTCGCCGGCAATCTTATCCTCGGCCACCGCGGGAGCCAGCCTCAAGCGCTATAAAAAGGGTCCCCGAGCTCGTTCAAGGATTCAGACGACATCAGACCTACCCCATAGAGCTTCCCACGCCGTGAATCGACCCGTAGTGGCCGTCTTCCTCAACTCCGGCCAGCTCGGCCGCCGCTAAGCTCCGGTGCGATTCGTCGCAGCCGGCCACCCTTTCGCCATTCCAGCGCCACCAAGAACTTCCCCGTAGTCTTGCGGAGCTGCCCAGCTACCCAACTCCGGTCGGAGACCACCGGAGCACCAAAGTCACTTCAGCACCGTAGCTTTCCTCCGCCGCGGAGCTCGCCGCCGGCGATTCCTGCCACCTCCGTCGACCCAACAACCACCCAGAGGATCGCCTCGGTCTAGCCAATCCATCCCTGCCCGCAGATGCCCTCGAGGAGCCGCCGTTCGTCGCCGGCGACCGCCGGAGCCTCGCTACCGTTCGGGCACAGAGAAAGGAGGGAGGGGGAGACCAGTCAAACCTGACTAGTGGGCCCTCTGGACCCACTGTCAGTGGCCCGCGCGTCCGTCCTCTCTCTGTATAAGTGGAGGCGCAAACTCCCGAGTGCGTTTCTCTGCTGCGTAAGCGTATTTCCCTCGAAGCGTTTTCCTTTTTCTGATTTTTATAAAAACAGAGTTGACCAAACTTTGACTGGCTATAACTTTTTAAATAAAACTCCAAATGAGTTGATTCTTTTTCCTACCTCTCTCAAATTTCATCTAGTTTATTTTAAGATTTATTTACAAAATATTTGAGACAGGTTTTGGTACTGTGTTTGAAATATTTGTATGTGTGTATTTTGCAAAATAGGATTTTTGGAGGGAAAGGAAAGCTTCCAATAAGTGCATCCTTTGCATACTCTTGAAGGCAAGCATTTCTGAACTCTGGCATAATATTTTGTTGTGGTGTTTGGACGCGATCACAACACCTTTTGACTTGGAGTGTGTGATAGTTTATGTATCGATATGGTCTCGTGCATGAGTGCACTTTGGAGTTGTTTTGTGGTCAGCAAGGATACACTACTGATTTGGATCATCCTCGTGAGCTTCTCTTGCACACCGGTAGGAAGCCGGAAAGTCGTGGTCTTGGGTAGACGCGAGTTTGTCCCTAATCCCTCGTCGAGACGAGTATGCCCGGCATAGCATGGTGAGGCTCGAGGAGTGGTGATTTATTTCACTAGTGGTAATATTGTTGGTGGATTCTTGGACCACCTGAGTCGGTTGTAGACCGAGTCTTGATCAATAGCTTCCTTCTTTGTCGGTACCACCACTTGTCCCTGCAGGGGACAGGGTATGGTTCAGTAGGTTGTCAACCCCTTTCCAAAGCACACACCGTACAGAGAGGCCGTGATGAAGGTCCCGTGGCCACGGATTAAAGCCTGTCATTCGGTCCGGGGGCATGGGTGTTTCCGGTTGGAGCTGAGGGGGGTTGCTCCCCTAGTTTGCGCGCGGTATAAATTTTGTGATCCCATGCTACGTCGAGGTTGTAGCCTCCCCCACTTAGAGTTTTGCTTGGCAGGTGTCGTGGGTGATTCCAGACACTGGTGAGTTAAGCTGGTGTGTGCAGGTCAGGCGTGTTTTCAATCAAAAGACCGTAGACGGAATTAGTCCCGAGGGCCTAAGTAATCCCGTTACTCGTGGAAAATGGTACTCCCTCTGCAGAGGATATATCCTGTTGGATAGTCATGTTCTTGAGTAGAATCACTGTCTGAATAGAAATCTGGTAACGGTATTCGGATGGAGAACGATTTGACTAAAACTCTGTAACGGTATTTGGATGGAGAACGATTTGACTAGAACTCAGTAACGGTATTCGGATGGAGATACGACTTGATTATATTATCGGTTTTCGGATGGAGAAACGACTGTACTAAATATTATTTATGATTGTGGCCCCTATGAATTATGATCTTTATTATTCTGGACTAACCTTTTATTTTCTGTATATGATTGAGTATCCCTGGGATGGTCCTACCTCCTGGATATTCGCTGTGATTATTTTCTTATAAGCCCTTTATGTGCTGTCGCCCCGACGCCCGACTGCGGCATTATTATATTCTGCATTTTCCGCTCGAGGAGTCATTCAGACACTCGCTTGGCACCAGTATTATTTTTCCGCATTTTCCGCTCGAGGAGTCTTTCAGACACTCGTTTGGCACCAGTATTACTATTCTGCATTTTCCGCTCGAGGAGTCTTTCAGACACTCGCTTGGCACCCAGTATTTTACTTTGAATTATTTTAACCACACGTGTGCGTCATGGTTTTTCGTATCTTTTCGTGACAGACGTGTGATCACTAATATTCTGGAGCATGTTTGATATTTATTATACCCGTGTTCTTAATGTTTGCGAGTACATTCAAACGTACTCACTGGCTTGTCCCTGGCTATTGTCTTGGCCAGATTCCCCGCTTGGAGACGAGCACCGTGGTGACAACCTACGCGTTGACGTTTGCAGCCTCGCGAAGATAGGAGTTATCCTGGTCAGCTGTTCTTGTGGGAAATGGAGTCCCATAAACGCAGATGTACCCAATCGCTTCCGCCCTCAACCACTAGCAGACCAAAATGTTGTACTCCTAGGCCTGAATGGTCTTGTACTACATATTTTTGTACTTGCTTGGAATTCTTGTATCAAGTTGGTGCCTCACCGGCTAACAGTAATCCTGGGGCTGGTGAGCTCACAGGCCGTATTTCTGGGAATTTATATCCCAAAAATCCGGTCGTGACAGACTTGGTATCAGAGCCAGGCTGACCATTGGCTAATCCTATCCTAGCCAGGTCAATAAACCTAGGATAACCCAAACCACCAGACCTTAGCTTAACCCCGGTCAAGCTTCCCGCGTAAGGTAGCCCCACAGTGACCCGACGCCCTTTTCGGCGGACGGTGCCCAACCTATCAGCCTAGCCCTCCGATCACGCGCCAGTGACCGACACCCAACCCGTCTCTATCGCAAGCGTGCGGAGGAAGACTCCGTCCCCTTTTTCCTATAAAAAGGGCACGCCAGCCTCAAACACAGCACAGCCTCTTTCCCCCAAATCGAGCCACGATGCCTGGTCCCATTGTCCACAATGAGACCACAGCGACCAACCTTGGAGGTTTTGTGACCATGCTCGCAAACCTCACCCGCCGTGCCTATGCGTTGGAGGAGCCTCCTGAGTATGTTGTGTACCAGGGACCCATGTACGGTGAGAGCCGTCAGTACTGGGCCACTGTGCACATCTACGGTAGGGGTCTGTCGCCAGAGCGCCCCTACAGGTTCACTGGAAGGACAACTTCCTTTGAGCCACAAGCCATCCAACTAGCAGCCCGCGAAGCTATAGTTCAACTCCGGCACCTGTCGCCCAGAGTTAACTGTCGCTCGTTCTACTACTACCCCAGTCGTGACGGGTATGGTAGGCCGCCCCAGGTTGCCAACGGAGACCACGAGACGGATCCTGCACTGCTGCATCTGGTGCGCTATGTAAGCGCACTAGAGCAACTGTTCAATCAGGTCACTCTCGATCTGATCACAGCTCGTGGAGAGCTGGTTCGTCGAACCCCGGCGAGAAGAGAAGCGGAGCCCGACACCGACAACCCAGTCGTGCTGTTCGGACACCCGATCGATCCCTTGAGGTCTGCGCCAGCCCTCAACCAGAGCACTTTGGTGACCCCAGAAGCGCTTCGTCGCCTTTTGGGAACCCATCCCAACGGGATTGTGGCCAACAACCCCCGCGATGGTCATCACCATTTCCCCGACCCTGCAGCACCTCAGCCTCAACCAGCAAATCCCGACGGTGAGAACCGTGGAGAAGCATCGGCGTCCACAAGGCCAGCCCACTTGGACATTAACGAAGTAGACTAAGTCGCTCAAAGTTGTATCGAGCCTTAGTTTTCCTACGCTTTGTAATGTGTGGCCTTGTATCGCTTTTGTTGCATGCGGTCTGTTTGAGCGCTCTTATTTTTGGAGTAGTAGCTATGCATATGTACGTTGGCGTACAGTTGCATTTTTATATTTCGGGCACAGCTGCCAAGACCAACCCCGTCAGCGCCCACAGTAATGCGTCACCTTTATGTGATGTGTATATCTGTGGCTTTGACCCGAGTACAGGATCGGCAGCCAATTACCCTTCTCCCCGGTAGATATCCCAGCCCCGGTGCTATATAAAGGCCACTTCGCGACCTTGCCGAGCACCCCTCACCTTTGTGCGCCGCACTCACAGCCATTCCTTGCCATGTCGACCCCCAGCATTTATCTGAGGACCCCAGACGCAACCCCCGGCAGTTTTGTCAAATTATTGTGGGACTTTACCTGCAGTACTATGAGTGCCACCCGTCCACCCCAGTACGAGCTGCTCAAATCGAGTATCACTCCATCCACCTCGAAATACTGGGCAGTGGTGCACATCCCTCCCGCATACCCAAACCAAGATCCAACGGAAGTCTCCTTCGTGGGGAAATCCATGCCGACTCCGCAGATGGCCATAGAAGCTGCTGCGTACGAGGCGCTCACCCGCCTTCGATTCGCAGTGCCCTATGCCAGTGAGCGAGGGTACTATTATTTTCTGAGCCGTGCAACACCCGGAGAAGTCGCATCCTTTCCTGGTGGGCGCATTGAGAGAGATCCAGTACTGGCCAACCTTGCCCAGTACGTCATTGCCCAGGAGCGTTTAACTCAGCGAGTAATGGGTTATCTCCAGAGCCTCGCTGATTTAAATCCTCGGATCGCTATTGGCAGACCACTGAGGCCTGACCAAGAAGGGCGCATTCATCGTCTGGTCAACCCGCTTCCCCCGATAGAAGAGGAGTGTGTCCCAGTGCCAGAGGCGTTTTCTCAGGACCCTGTCACTTTACCGTTTTCCATGTAAACGCCTCCGATGTATTTATTGTCCCAGTACTTGTGTTTATGTGTTGCAGCATGTTCGTAAAATTTTTGTGCGACGGATCCGATTTTCTTTAGTCTCTGTTTTCCGAGCAGTTTTACTGCTGTTAGTTCGGTTCTAATTATTTTTTCTCTCGCAACATGTTTTCGAGGAGGTTTCTTTTCCCCGAGTTATTGCTGCGTATATATGCATTTTTCCCGGCATAGATTTTTATTCACGCATCATCGTTACAGCAAACTCTCCGCAGCCACCACTCGACCACGAGCACTGTTACAAATCCGCGAGCACTTTTTTTTTGCGCCTATCTAACCACACTCGAGGACACCACAGTCTCAGTGAGAGAGACTTGTGAGTGTTCATTCGAGCGCAAGCTGTCCCGGCACTCCGACAGCAGTCAACCCTGATGCCACGTCTAATCCACATGATTGCCACCACCGCGAAGAGCTAACACTCGAGCGGCAGCATCACGACGATCATCCAGGATCATCGCGCACAGGAGCACGGAGAACCCCAGCAGCACCGCCAGGCCTCCACACACCAGGACCACGTACCAGTCCGGCATTGCCTCCGCCATTAGAGCCTCGGCTCGAGCTCCTGCCAGCAGCTATGGAGGAGAAGGAAGGAGGAGTGGAAGCGAGGCCGGGTGTGAGGAAGAAGAGAGGAGCACCGCGATCGTTTTATAGCCCGAGATCGGTGTACGGTGGGCGAGGTCCACCAGCGCCACCCATCGCTCGGCCGCCGGTGTTCGGAGGTGAGTCCGCGAGCAGTGCCGACAGCGCCCTGGCCCGCGAGGTGAGTGCACGCTGCACCGGCAGCTAGCACGCCGCGCACTACCACGGTACGGCCTCGATGCCCTACGAGCTAGGCATCGCCGGTGGAGGAAGCGCGGGAGAACGCGCGCGAGAGAGAGAGAGCCAGAGGTAGGAGAAGAGGCCGACAGTGGGCCCTGGGCCCACCTGTCAGCCAGAGAGAGCACTGAGCTCTCGGGTGCGACCAGCGTATTTTAGTAATTTAGAATTTTTTTTTAAATTACTGTATCCTCGTAGAAATGTCTCGTTTTCCCTAAACGTGGATTTTTCCACGCTACGCCAGTGTACCACACTGTGGTTTTGCACCACTTATTGCCCTCTCACTGTAGCCAATTTGTTTTTGTGCATTTGAAGGATTTCCTTGATAAAAACAAAATTTTATTTCAAAACAAATCCTTGTTCAAAACAACTTTTAACAAATCTCGAGGACGAGATTTATCTTAAGGGGGGTAGTGTTGTGACACCCAAAATTTTGGCCTTATTTTTATTAAAATATGGCCAGGAAATAAAACTTTTCCAATTGTCAAGATCTACCTTTTGTGATTTTTTTGGATTTTTCCTTCAAGTGGGAAAAACCTCCAAAGAGTATTTTTGGACTTGTGTGCCCTCCTTATAAAATCAATCCTTTATCAGTGGATTTATTTGCATATTCATGTTTCATGAGTTTTAATCCTTTTAAAAATGATCTTTCATAAATTTGGAGCTCCTTTTTGCACTGCAACCATTTGATAAATGCTTCTAAAAATTCCACCAAAATTTGGGGATGTCATGTGATGGCTCCACACCACTTTTGTGCAAGAATACCTTCTGGCCATTGGAGATTTTGAGCCCTTCACCAACTTTTCCAATCTGGTCCAGTAGGCACTTTTGCACTACAACCCATTTAAATATTTCTTTAAAATTTCTTCCAAGGGTTCGAAGATGTCAGTGGATGCATACAATTCATCTTCAAGCAAAAACCCAGTGATGTTCCTTGGGAAATTTGAGTGGATCAACCTCTTTTGCATTCTGACCCAATTTGGTGATTTGTACAACAACCTTATTTTTCCTTGCTCTAGTAACCCTGAGCTTTCTCCTACTTGTAGCCCTCCCTACCAAACTCTTAAGTCCAGGAGATTGGACGCTTTGGCATATTTTTGGTGCATGCAATGTTAGCCTTTAGTTGCTGCCCAAAACTGGTTTTCTAAAATTCTTGCACTAACAACTTTCTGTCTTTGCCAAACTAACCTTACCACCCTCTCCTGCATCTAAAGAGACACTGATCTGGAGAGTTTGACCACTCCAAGAGTTATCTAAGTGCATATGGCATTCTGTCGAACACCTGGTGTGCACAGCCACTTTTGGCAAGCTCTCTGGTTTGCATTGTGGACTTGAACTCCTAACCTATCCACCTTGTCCACTGAGTGTCTTGCTACCCCTACCTCCATCCTGCGCAGTGCCAGCCCCACCCTCGAGCTCTAGAGCGCGCTGGCATTTCGTCGAACAGGTGCCGTGCGTGCTCTGGGCGCGCCCAGAGCGCACGTTTTGCACGCGCGCGCACTACGCCGACACGCCGCACTGCCGCCCTCGACGCGACCCGACCCTGGCCCTCTCTGCATCGCTGAGCCGCGCACTAGCCGCCCCCTGCTCCACGGCATCGCTGGCGCCCTGCTGCGCCGCTGGCCGCGCCCTTGGCGGCACGCCGGCGTCGGCAGTGGCCTCTGCCATGTTCGGCACCGCCCAAACCACGCCAGCGCGCCAGCTGCCCCTGGGAATGGCTCGTGCTTATCCTCATGCTCGTCGGAACGCTTTCGTCGCCGCCACGATGCCCTGCCACTACAGGAGAGTGGTCGCCGGCAATCTTATCCTCGACCACCGCGGGAGCCAGCCTCAAGCGCTATAAAAAGGGTCCCCGAGCTCGTTCAAGGATTCAGACGACATCAGACCTACCCCGCAGAGCTTCCCACGCCGTGAATCGACCCGTAGTGGCCGTCTTCCTCAACTCCGGCCAGCTCGGCCGCCGCTAAGCTCCGGTGCGATTCGTCGCAGCCGGCCACCCTTTCGCCATTCCAGCGCCACCAAGAACTTCCCCGTAGTCTTGCGGAGCTGCCCAGCTACCCAACTCCGGTCGGAGACCACCGGAGCACCAAAGTCACTTCAGCACCGTAGCTTTCCTCCGCCGCGGAGCTCGCCGCCGGCGATTCCTGCCACCTCCGTCGACCCAACAACCACCCAGAGGATCGCCTCGGTCTAGCCAATCCATCCCTGCCCGCAGATGCCCTCGAGGAGCCGCCGTTCGTCGCCGGCGACCGCCGGAGCCTCGCTACCGTTCGGGCACAGAGAAAGGAGGGAGGGGGAGACCAGTCAAACCTGACTAGTGGGCCCTCTGGACCCACTGTCAGTGGCCCGCGCGTCCGTCCTCTCTCTGTATAAGTGGAGGCGCAAACTCCCGAGTGCGTTTCTCTGCTGCGTAAGCGTATTTCCCTCGAAGCGTTTTCCTTTTTCTGATTTTTATAAAAACAGAGTTGACCAAACTTTGACTGGCTATAACTTTTTAAATAAAACTCCAAATGAGTTGATTCTTTTTCCTACCTCTCTCAAATTTCATCTAGTTTATTTTAAGATTTATTTAAAAAATATTTGAGACAGGTTTTGGTACTGTGTTTGAAATATTTGTATGTGTGTATTTTGCAAAATAGGATTTTTGGAGGAAAAGGAAAGCTTCCAATAAGTGCATCCTTTGCATACTCTTGAAGGCAAGCATTTCTGAACTCTGGCATAATATTTTGTTGTGGTGTTTGGACGCGATCACAACACCTTTTGACTTGGAGTGTGTGATAGTTTATGTATCGATATGGTCTCGTGCATGAGTGCACTTTGGAGTTGTTTTGTGGTCAGCAAGGATACACTACTGATTTGGATCATCCTCGTGAGCTTCTCTTTCACACCGGTAGGAAGCCGGAAAGTCATGGTCTTGGGTAGATGCGAGTTTGTCCCTAATCCCTCGTCGAGACGAGTATGCCCGGCATAGCATGGTGAGGCTCGAGGAGTGGTGATTTATTTCACTAGTGGTAATATTGTTGGTGGATTCTTGGACCACCTGAGTCGGTTGTAGACCGAGTCTTGATCAATAGCTTCCTTCTTTGTCGGTACCACCACTTGTCCCTGCAGGGGACAGGGTATGGTTCAGTAGGTTGTCAACCCCTTTCCAAAGCACACACCGTACAGAGAGGCCGTGATGAAGGTCCCGTGGCCACGGATTAAAGCCTGTCATTCGGTCCGGGGGCATGGGTGTTTCCGGTTGGAGCCGAGGGGGGTTGCTCCCCTAGTTTGCGCGCGGTATAAATTTTGTGATCCCATGCTACGTCGAGGTTGTAGCCTCCCCACTTAGAGTTTTGCTTGGCAGGTGTCGTGGGTGATTCCAGACACTGGTGAGTTAAGCTGGTGTGTGCAGGTCAGGCGTGTTTTCAATCAAAAGACCGTAGACGGAATTAGTCCCGAGGGCCTAAGTAATCCCGTTACTCGTGGAAAATGGTACTCCCTCTGCAGAGGATATATCCTGTTGGATAGTCATGTTCTTGAGTAGAATCACTGTCTGAATAGAAATCTGGTAACGGTATTCGGATGGAGAACGATTTGACTAAAACTCTGTAACGGTATTTGGATGGAGAACGATTTGACTAGAACTCAGTAACGGTATTCGGTTGGAGATACGACTTGATTATATTATCGGTTTTCGGATGGAGAAACGACTGTACTAAATATTATTTATGATTGTGGCCCCTATGAATTATGATCTTTATTATTCTGGACTAACCTTTTATTTTATGTATATGATTGAGTATCCCTGGGATGGTCCTACCTCCTGGATATTCGCTGTGATTATTTTCTTATAAGCCCTTTATGTGTTGTCGCCCCGACGCCCGACTGCGGCATTATTATATTCTGCATTTTCCGCTCGAGGAGTCATTCAGACACTCGCTTGGCACCAGTATTATTTTTCCGCATTTTCCGCTCGAGGAGTCTTTCAGACACTCGTTTGGCACCAGTATTACTATTCTGCATTTTCCGCTCGAGGAGTCTTTTAGACACTCGCTTGGCACCCAGTATTTTACTTTGAATTATTTTAACCACACGTGTGCGTCATGGTTTTTCGTATCTTTTCGTGACAGACGTGTGATCACATAATATTCTGGAGCATGTTTGATATTTATTATACCCGTGTTCTTAATGTTTGCGAGTATATTCAAACGTACTCACTGGCTTGTCCCTGGCTATTGTCTTGGCCAGATTCCCCGCTTGGAGACGAGCACCGTGGTGACAACCTACGCGTTGACGTTTGCAGCCTCGCGAAGATAGGAGTTATCCTGGTCAGCTGTTCTTGTGGGAAATGGAGTCCCATAAACGCAGATGTACCCAATCGCTTCCGCCCTCAACCACTAGCAAACCAAAATGTTGTACTCCTAGGCCTGAATGGTCTTGTACTACATATTTTTGTACTTGCTTGGAATTCTTGTATCAAGTTGGTGCCTCACCGGCTAATAGTAATCCTGGGGCTGGTGAGCTCACAGGCCGTATTTCTGGGAATTTATATCCCAAAAATCCGGTCGTGACAGAATATGATCCACCTTTACCTAGAAGGCGTTCCAAAAATTCAGAGTCTTTAGATCTTGATGCTACAATTGGTAAAAGTAGGATTGAAGACTTCAAAACTCTAGATATTAATGAACCCACTATTTTGGATTTCAAGGAATTTAATTATGATAATTGCTCTTTGTTGCAATCAGTGCTAAATTCTCCACATGCTTATAGTCAAAATAAAGCTTTTACTAAACATATCGTTGATGCTTTGATGCAATCTTATGAAGAAAAACTTGAGTTGGAAGTTTCTATCCCTAGAAAACTTTATGATGAGTGGGAACCTACTATTAAAATTAAAATTAAAGATCATGAATGCTATGCTTTGTGTGATTTGGGTGCTAGTGTTTCCACGATTCCAAAAACTTTGTGTGATTTGTTAGGTTTCTGTGAATTTGATGATTGTTCTTTAAACTTGCATCTTGCGGATTCCACTATTAAGAAACCTATGGGAAGAATTAATGATGTTCTTATTGTTGCAAATAAGAATTATGTGCCCGTAGATTTTATTGTTCTTGATATAGATTGCAATCCTTCATGTCCTATTATCCTTGGTATACCTTTCCTTAGAACGATTGGTGCAATTATTGATATGAAGGAAGGGAATATTAGATTCCAATTTCCATTAAGGAAAGGCATGGAACACTTTCCTAGAAAGAAAATAAAATTACCATATGAATCTATCATGAGAGCCACTTATGGATTGCCTACCAAAGATGGCAATACCTAGATCTATCCTTGCTATTATGCCTAGCTAGGGGCGTTAAACGATAGCGCTTCTTGGGAGGCAACCCAATTTATTTTTTGCTTTTTTGCTTCTTTTTAGGAATAAATATTTTATCTAGCCTCTGGTTAGATTTTTTTATGTTTTTATTAGTGTTTGTGCCAAGTTTAACCTATAGGATCTTCTTGGATGATAGTTATTTGATCTTGCTGAAAATTCCAGAAACTTTCTGTTCACGAAAACAATTGTTAAAAATCATAAGAACGTGATAAAATATTGATTCCAATTGAAGAAGATCAATAAACAAATTGTCTAGGCCGTCCTATTTTGGCTGAATTTTTGGAGTTCCAGAAGTTTGCGTTAGTTACAGATTACTACAGACTGTTCTGTTTTTGACAGATTCTGTTTTTCGTGTGTTGTTTGCTTATTCTGATGAATCTATAGCTAGTAAAATAGTTTATAAACCATAGAGAAGTTGGAATACAGTAGGTTTAACACCAATATAAATGAAGAATGAGTTCATTACAGTACCTTGAAGTGGTGTTTTGTTTTGTTTCGCTAACGGAACTCACGAGATTTTCTGTTAAATTTTGTGTTGTGAAGTTTTCAAGTTTTGGGTAAAAGATTTGATGGATTATGGAAAAAGGAGTGGCAAGAGCCTAATATTTTGGATGCCCATGGCACCCCAAGATAATCTAAGGATACCAAAAAGCCAAAGCTTGGGGATGCCCCGGAAGGCATCCCCTCTTTCGTCTACTTCCATCGGTAACTTTACTTGGAGCTATATTTTTATTCACCACATGATATGTGTTTTGCTTGGAGCGTCTTGTATGATTTGAGTCTTTGCTTTTTATTTTACCACAATCATCTTTGCTGTACACACCTTTTGAGAGAGACACACATGATTCGGAATTTATTAGAATACTCTATGCGCTTCACTTATATCTTTTGAGTTATATAGTTTTTGCTCTAGTGCTTCACTTATATCTTTTAGAGCACGATGGTGGATTTTTTTTATAGAAACTATTTTCCTCTCATACTTCACTTAGATTATTTGAGATTCCTACAAAACAGCATGGTAGTTTTCTTTAACTATGATAGGCATTCAAGAATAGTAAAAAAAATTCTTATGAGTGTGTTGAATATTATGAGAAGTTTGATACTAGATAATTGTTTTGAGATATGGAGATGGTGATATTAGAGTCATGCTAGTTGAGTAGTTTTGAATTTGAGAAATACTTGTGTTAAAGTTTGTGATTCCCGTAGCATGCACGTATGGTGAACCGTTATGTGATGAAGTCGGAGCATGATTTATTTATTGATTGTCTTCCTTATGAGTGGCGGTCGGGGACGAGCGCTGGTCTTTTCCTACCAATCTATCCCCCTAGGAGCATGCCCGTAATACTTTGCTTTGATAACTTGTAGATTTTTGCAATAAGTATATGAGTTCTTTATGACTAATGTTGAGTCCATGGATTATACGCACTTTTCTTCCTTCCACCATTGCTA
This sequence comes from Triticum aestivum, assembly GCF_018294505.1. Classification (NCBI taxonomy): domain Eukaryota; kingdom Viridiplantae; phylum Streptophyta; class Magnoliopsida; order Poales; family Poaceae; genus Triticum; species Triticum aestivum. The sequence goes on along the minus strand of NC_057796.1, from coordinate 313,645,452 downwards.
GCCTCTCTAACACCGCGCACTTTTCGCCGGTATCATACACCCACCATATACCTTCCTCAAAAAAGCCACCATACCTACCTATCATGGCATTTCCATAGCCATTCCGAGATATATTGCCATGCAACTTACCACCATTTCGTTTACTATGACACGCTCCATCATTGTCTCCGAGATATATTGCCATGCAACTTACCACCGTTTCGTTTACTATGACACGCTCCATCATTGTCATATTGCTTCGCATGATCATGTAGTTGACATTGTATTTGTGGCAAAGCCACCGTTCATAATTATTTCATACATGTCAGTCTTGATTCATTGCATATCTCGGTACACCGCCGGAGGCATTCAGATAGAGTCATATTTCGTTCTAAGTATTGAGTTGTAATTGTTGAGTTGTAAGTAAATAAAAAGTGTGATGATCATCATTTTTAGAGCATTGTCCCAAGTGAGGAAAGGATGATGGAGACTATGATTCCCCCACAAGTCGGGATGAGACTCCGGACTAAATAATAATAACAAAAAAAGAGGCCAAAAAAGGAGAGAAAAGGCTTAAATAGAAAAAAATGAGAGAAAAAGAGAGAAGGGACAATGTTACTATCCTTTTACCACACTTGTGCTTCAAAGTAGCACCATGATCTTCATGATAGAGAGTCTCCTATGATATCACTTTCATATACTAGTGGGAAATTTTCATTAGAGAACTTGGCTTGTATATTCCAATGATGGGCTTCCTCAAAATGCCCTAGGTCCTCGTGAGCAAGCGAGTTGGATGCACACCTACTTAGTTCCTTTTGTTGAGCTTTCATATACTTATAGCTCTAAGTGCATCCGTTGCATGGCAATCCCTACTCCCTCACATTGATATCTATTAATGGGAATCTCCATAGCCCGTTGATACGCCTAGTTGATGTGAGACTATCTTCTCCTTTTTTTGTCTTCTCCACAACCACCATTCTATTCCACATATAGTGCTATGTCCATGGCTCACGCTCATGTATTGCGTGAAGATTGAAAAAGTTTGAGAACATTAGAAGTATGAAACAATTGCTTGGCTTGTCATAGGGGTTGTGCATGATTTAAATACTTTTTGTGGTGAAGATAGAGCATAGCCAGACTATATGATTTTGTAGGGATAACTTTCTTTGGCCATGTTATTTTGAGAAGACATAATTGCTTAGTTAGTATGCTTGAAGTATTATTATTTTTATGTCAATATTAAACTTTTGTCTTGAATGTTTTGGATCTGAATATTCATACCGCAATTAAGAGAATTACATTGAAATTATGCCAAGTAGCATTCCGCATCAAAAATTCTGTTTTTATCATTTACCTAATCGAGGACGAGCAGGAATTAAGCTTGGGGATGCTCGATACGTCTCCAACGTATCTATAATTTTTGATTGTTCCATGCTATATTATATTCTGTTTTGGACATTAATGGGCTTTATTATACACTTTTATATTATTTTTGGGACTAACCTATTAACCGGAGGCCCAGACCAGAATTGCTGTTTTTTGCCTATTTCAGAGTTTTGCAGAAAAAGAATATCAAACGGAGTCCAAACGGAATGAAACCTTCGGGGATGTGGTTTTCGGAACGAACGTGATCCAGAGGACTTGGACCCTACGTCAAGACATCAACCGGGAGGGCACGAGGTAGGGGCGCGCCCTCCACCCTCATGGGCCCCACGTTGCTCCATCGACGTACTTCTTCGTCCTATATATACCTACGTACCCCCAAACTACCAGATACGGAGCCAAAAACCTAATTCCATCGCTGCAACCTTCTATACCCGTGAGATCCCATCTTGGGGCCTTTTCCGGAGCTCCGCCGAAGGGGGCATCGATCACGGAGGGCTTCTACATCAACACCATAGCCTCTCCGATGATGTGTGAGTAGTTTACCTCAGACCTTCGGGTCCATAGTTATTAGCTAGATGGCTTCTTCTCTCTTTTTGGATCTCAATACAATGTTCTCCCCCTCTCTTGTGGAGATCTATTTGATGTAATCTTCTTTTGCGGTGTCTTTGTGGAGACCGATGAATTGTGGGTTTATGATCAAGTTTATCTATGAACAATATTTGAATCTTCTCTGAATTCTTTTATGTATGATTGGTTATCTTTGCAAGTCTCTTCGAATTATCAGTTTGGTTTGGCCTACTAGATTGATCTTTCTTGCAATGGGAGAAGTGCTTAGCTTTGGGTTCAATCTTGCGGTGTCCTTTCCCAGTGACAGTAGGGGCAGCAAGGCACGTATTGTATTGTTGCCATCGAGGATAACAAGATGGGGTTTATATCATATTGCATGAGTTCATCCCTCTACATCATGTCATCTTCCTTAAAGCGTTACTCTGTTCTTATGAACTTAATACTCTAGATGCATGCTGGATAGCGGTCGATGTGTGGAGTAATAGTAGTAGATGCAGGCAAGAGTCGGTCTACTTGTCTCGGACGCGATGCCTATATACATGATCATACCTAGATATTCTCATAACTATGCTCAATTCTATCAATTGCTCAACAGTATTTTGTTCACCCACCGTAATACTTATGCTCTTGAGAGAAGCCACTAGTTAAACCTATGGCCCCCGGGTCTATTTTCCATCATATTAATCTTCCAACACTTAGCTATTTTTATTGCCTTTTACTTTACTTTGTATCTCTATCATAAAAATACCAAAAATATTATCTTATCATATCTATCAGATCTCACTCTCGTAAGTGACCGTGGAGGGATTGACAACCCCTTTATTGCGTTGGTTGTGAGGATTTATTTGTTTGTGTAGGTGCGAGGGACTCGTGCGTGGTCTCCTACTGGATTGATACCTTGGTTCTCAAAAACTGAGGGAAATACTTACGCTACTTCGCTGCATCACCCTTTCCTCTTCAAGGGAAAACCAACGCAATGTTCAAGACGTAGCAATTTGTCACTCTGATTGTCGGAGAGGTATCTCTGGGCCCTCCCAGTAATGCACATCACTATAAACCTTGCAAGCAATGTGACTAATGAGTTAGCTGAGGGATGATGCATTATGGAACAAGTAAAGAGACTTGCCGGTAACGAGATTGAACTAGGTATTGAGATACCGATGATCGAATCTCGGGCAAGTAACATACCAATGACAAAGGGAACAACGTATATTGTTATGCGGTTTGACCGATAAAGATCTTCGTAGAATATGTAGGAACCAATATGAGCATCCAGGTTCCGCTATTGGTTATTGACCAGAGATGAGTCTCGGTCATGTCTACATAGTTCTCAAACCCATAGGGTCCGCATGCTTAACGTTTGGTGACGGTCGGTATTATGAGTTTATGTGTTTTGATGTACCGAAGATAGTTCGGAGTCCCGGATGTGATCACAGACATGACGAGGAGTCTCGAAATGGTTGAGACATAAAGATTGATATATTGGACGGCTATGTTCGGACACCGGAAGTGTTCCGGGAGGTTTCGGATAAAACCGGAGTGCTGGAGGGTTAACGGAACCCCCCGGGAAGTTATTGGGCCCTTAGTAGGCTTTAGGGGAGAGAGAGGGCAGCAGCCAGGAGGTGGCGCCCCCCGCAAGGGAGTCTGAATTGGACTAGGGGAGGGGGGCGCGGCCCCTCTTTCCCTCTCCCTCCCCCTCTCCTTCCTTCCCTCTCCTAGTAGGACTAGGAAAGGAGGAATCCTACTCCTACCAGGAGGAGGATTCCTCCCCCCTTGGCGCGCCCTCTAGGGCCGGCCAGCCTCCTCCTCCCGTCCTTTATATACGGGGGAGGGGGGCACCCCATAGACACATAAGTTGATTGTTTAGCCGTGTGCGGTGCCCCCCTCCACAGATTTCCACCTCGGTCATATCGTTGTAGTGCTTAGGCGAAGCCCTGCGTCGGTAACTTCATCATCACCGTCATCACGCTGTCGTGCTGAAGAAGCTCTCCCTCGACACTCAGCTGGATCTAGAGTTTGTGGGACATCACCGAGCTGAACGTGTGCAGATCGCAGAGGTGCCGTACTTTCGGTACTAGGATCGGTCGGATCGTGAAGACGTACGACTACATCAACCGCGTTGTCATAACGCTTCCGCTTTCGGTCTACGAGGGTATGTGGACAACACTCTCCCCTCTCGTTGCTATGCATCACCAAGATGCATCTTGCGTGTGCGTAGGATTTTTTTGAAATTATTGCGTTCCCCAACACTGGTCTGTCCCCTTCTAGGCCCATTAGGCCCATGTAGTTGCTGGGGGAATGCCCGGAACCCCTTCCGGTGACCCGATATGTACCCGGTACCCCCGGAACACTTCCGGTGTCTAAATACCATCGTCCTATATATCAATCTTTACCTATCGACCATTTCGAGACTCCTCGTCATGTCCGTGATCTCATTCAGGACCCCGAACAACATTCGGTCACCAAATCACATAACTCATATAATACAAAATCGTCATCGAACGTTAAGCGTGCGGACCCTACGGGTTCGAGAACTATGTAGGCATGACCGAGAAACCTCTCCGGTCAATAACCAACAACGAAACCTGGATGCTCATATTGGTTCCCACATATTCTACGAAGATCTTTATCGGTCATACCGTAATGACAACATACGTTTTTCCCTTTGTCATCGGTACGTTACTTGCCCGTGATTCGATCGTCGGTATCTTCCTACCTAGTTCAATCTCGTTACCGGCAAGTCTCTTTACTCATTCCGTAATACATCATCCCGCAACTAACTCATTAGTCACATTGCTTGCAAGGCTTATCATGACGTGTATCACCGAGAGGGCCCAGAGATACCTCTCCGATACTCGGAGTGACAAATCCTAATATCGATCTATGCCAACCCAACAAACACCCTCGGAGATACCTGTAGAGCATCTTTACAATCACCCAGTTACGTTGTGACGTTTGATAGCATACAAGGTACTCCTCTGGTATCCGGGAGTTGCATAATCTCATAGTAAAAGGAATATGTATATGACATGAAGAAAGCAATAGCAATAAAACTGAACGATCAATATGCTAAGCTAACGGATGGGTCTTGTCCATCACATCATTCTCCTAATGATGTGATCCCGTTCATCAAATGACAACACATGTCTATGGTTAGGAAACTTAACCATCTTTGATTAACGAGCTAGTCTAGTAGAGGCTTACTAGGGACACTGTGTTTTGTCTATGTATCCACACATGTATCAAGTTTCCGGTTAATACAATTCTAGCATGAATAATAAACATTTATCATGATATAAGGACATATAAATAATAACTTTATTATTGCCTCTAGGGCATATTTCCTTCACTCTCCCACTTGCACTAGAGTCAATAATCTAGATTACATTGTAATGATTCTAACACCCATGGAGTCTTGGTGCTGATCATGTTTTGCTCATGGAAGAGGCTTAGTCAACGGGTCTGCCACATCTAGATCCGTATGTATTTTGCAAATCTCTATGTCTCCTTCCTTGACTTCATCACGGATGGAGTTGAAGCGTCTCTTAATGTGTTTGGTTCTTTTGTGAAATCTGGATTCGTTCGCCAAGGCAATTGCTCCTGTATTGTCACAATTTTTTTCATTGGACCCGATGCACTAGGTATTACACCTAGATCGGATATGAACTCCTTTATCCAGACTCCTTCATTCGCTACTTCCGAAGCAGCTATGTACTCCTCTTCACACGTAGATCCCGCCACGACGCTTTGCTTGGAACTGCACCAACTGACAGCTCCACCATTCAATATAAATACGTATCCGGTTTGTGACTTAGAGTCATCCAGATCAGTGTCAAAGCTAGCATCGACGTAACCATTTACGATGAGCTCTTTGTCACTCCATAAACGAGAAACATATCCTTAGTCCGTTTCAGGTACTTCAGGATGTTCTTGACCGTTGTCCAGTGATCCACTCCTGGATTACTTTGGTACCTCCCTGCTAGACTTATAGTAAGGCAGACATCAGGTCTGGTACACAACATTGCATACATGATAGAACCTATGGCTGAGGCATAGGGAATGACTTTCATTTTCTTTCTATCTTCTGCAGTGGTCGGGCATTGAGTCTGACCCAACTTTACACCTTGTAACATAGGCAAGAACCCTTTCTTTGACTGGTCCATTTTGAACTTTTCTCAAAACTTTATCAAGGTATGTGCTTTATGAAAGTCCAATTAAGCGTCTTGATCTATCTCTATAGATCTTGATGCCCAATATATACGCATCTTCACCGAGGTCTTTCATTGAAAAACTCTTATTCAAGTATCCTTTTATGCTATCCAGAAATTCTATATCATTTCCAATCAACAATATGTCATCCACATATAATATTAGAAATGCTACAGAGCTCCCACTCACTTTCTTGTAAATACAGCCTTCTCCAAAAGTCTGTATAAAACCATTTGCTTTGATCACCTCATCAAAGCATATATTCCAACTCCGAGATGCTTGCACCAGTCCATAAATGGATCGCTGGAGCTTGCACACTTTGTTAGCACCTTTAGGATCGACAAAACCTTATGTTTGCATCAGATACAACTTTTCTTTAAGAAATCCATTAAGGAATGCAGTTTTGACGTCCATTTGCCAGATTTCATAATCATAAAATGCAGCAATTGTTAACATGATTCGGACAGACTTAAGCATCGCTACGAGTGAGAAGGTTTCATCGTAGTCAACTCCTTGAACTTGTCGAAAACCTTTCGCAACAAGTCGAGCTTTGTAGACAGTAACATTACCATCAGCGTCAGTCCTCTTCTTGAAGATCCATTTATTCTCTATGGCTTGCCGATCACCGGGCAAGTCAACCAAAGTCCATACCTTGTTCTCATACATGGCTCCCATCTCCGATTTCATGGCCTCAAGCCATTTTGCGGTATCTGGGCTCATCATCGCTTCCTCATAGTTCGTAGGTTCGTCATGGTCCAGTAACATGACTTCTAGAACAGGATTACTGTACCACTCTGGTGCGGAACGTGCTCTGGTTGACCTACGAGGTTCGGTAGTAACTTGATCTAAAGTTTCATGATCATTATCATTAGCTTCCTCTCTAGTTGGTGTAGGCATCACGGGAACGGTTTTCTGTGATGAGCTACTTTCCAATTCGAGAGAAGGTACAATTACCTCATCAAGTTCTACTTTCCTCCCACTCACTTCTTTCGAGAGAAACTCCTTCTCTAGAAATGATCCATTCTTAGCAACAAAGATCTTGCCTTCGGATCTGTGGTAGAAGGTGTACCCAACAGTTTCTTTTGGGTATCCTATGAAGACGCACTTTTCCGATTTGGGTTCGAGCTTATCAGGCTGAAGCTTTTTCACATAAGCATCGCAACCCCAAACTTTAAGAAACGACAGTTTAGGTTTCTTGCCAAACCACAGTTCATACGGTGTCGTCTAAACGGATTTAGATGGTGCCCTATTTAACGTGAATGCAGCTGTCTCTAATGCATAACCCCCAAACGATAGTGGTAAATCAGTAAGAGACATCATAGATCGTACCATATCTTATTAAGTACGGTTACGACGTTCGGACACACCATTACGCTGTAGTGTTCCAGGTGGCGCGAGTTGTGAAACTATTCCACATTGTTTTAAATGAAGGCCAAAATCGTAACTCAAATATTCACCTCCGCGATCAGATCGTAGAAACTTTATTTTCTTGTTACGATGATTCTCCACTTCATTCTGAAATTCTTTGAACTTTTCAAATGTTTTAGACTTGTGTTTCATCAAGTAGATATACCCATATCTGCTCAAATCATCTATGAAGGTTAGAAAATAACGATACCCGTGAGCCTCAACACTCATCGGACCGCGTACATCAGTATGTATTATTTCCAATAAGTTAGTGGCTCGCTCCATTGTTCCGGAGAAAGGAGTCTTAGTCATCTTGCCCATGAGGCCTGGTTCGCAAGCATCAAATGATTCATAATCAAGTGATTCCAAAAGTCCATCTGCATGGAGTTTCTTCATGCCCTTTACACCAATATGACCTAAACGGCAGTGCCACAAATATGTTGCACTATCATTATCAACTTTGCATCTTTTGGCATCAATACTATGAATATGTGTATCACCACGATCGAGATTCAACAAAAATAGACCACTCTTCAAGGGTGCATGACCATAAAAGATATTACTCATATAAATAGAACAACCATTATTCTCCGATTTAAATGAATAACCGTCTCGCATTAAACAAGATCCAGATATAATGTTCATGCTCAACGTTGGCACCAAATAACAATTATTCAGGTCTAAAACTAATCCCAAAGGTAGATGTAGAGGTAGCGTGCCGACGACGATCACATCGACCTTGGAACCATTCCCGACGTGCATCGTCACCTCGTCCTTAGCCAATCTTCGTTTAATCTGTAGCCCCTGTTTTGAGTTACAAATATGAGCAACCGAACCGGTATCAAATACCCAGGCACTACTATGAGCATTAGTAAGGTACACATCATTAACATGTATATCAAATATACCTTTGTTCACTTTGCCATCCTTCTTATCCGCCAAATACTTGGGGCAGTTCTGCTTCCAGTGACCAATCCCTTTGTAGTAGAAGCACTTAGTTTGAGGCTTAGGTCCAGACTTGGGCTTCTTCCCGGGAGTGGCAACTTGCTTGCCAATCTTTTTGAAGTTCCCCTTCTTTCATTTGCCTTTTTTTTGAAACTAGTGGTCCTGTTAACCATCAACACTTGATGCTCCTTCTTGATTTCTACCTCCGCAGCTTTGAGCATAGCGAAGAGCTAGGGAATTGTCTTATCCATCCCGTGCATATTATAGTTCATCACAGAGCCTTTGTAGCTTGGTGGCAGTGATTGAAGAACTCTGTCAATAACACTATCATCTGGAAGATTAACTCCCAGCTGAGTCGAGTGGTTATGATACCCAGACATTTTGAGTATGTGTTCACTGACATAACTGTTCTCCTCCATCTTGCAGCTATAGAACTTGTTGGAGACTTCATATCTCTCAACTCGGGCATTTGCTTGAAATATTAACTTTAACTCCGGGAACATCTCATATGGTCCATGGCGTTCAAAACATCTTTGAAGTCCCGATTCTAAGCCGTAAAGCATGGCACACTGAACTATCGAGTAGTCATCAGCACGCGATTGCCAGACGTTCACAACGTCAGCAGTTGCTGGAGGGGATGGTACACCTAGCGGTGCATCAGGGACATAATTTTTCTATGCAGCAATGAGGATAATCCTCAAGTTACGGACCTAGTCCGTGTAGTTGCTACCATCATCTTTCAACTTAGCTTTCTCTAGGAACGCATTAAAATTCAAGGAAACGGTAACACAGGCCATTCATCTACAACATAGATATGCAAAAAACTATCAGGACTAAGTTCATGATAAATTAAGTTCAATTAATCATATTACTTAAGGACTCCCACTTAGATAGACATCCCTAGAGTCATCTAAATGATTATGTGATCCAAATCAACTAAACCATGTCCGATCATCACGTGAGATGGAGTAGTCTTCAATGGTGAACATCTCTATGTTGATCATATCTACTATATGATTCACGTTCGACCTTTCGGTCTCCAGTGTTCTGAGGCCTTGTCTGTACATGCTAGGCTCGTCAAGTTTAACCCGAGTATTTCACATGTGCAAAACTGTCTTGCACCCGTTGTATGTGAACGTAGAGCTTATCACACCCGATCATCACCTGGTGTCTCAGCACGACGAACTCTCGCAACGGTGCATACTCAGGGAGAACACTTATACTTTGAAATTTTAGTAAGGGGTCATCTTATAATGCTACCGCCATACTAAGCAAAATAAGATGCATTCATGCATAAAAGATAAACATCACATGCAATCAAAATATGTGACATGACATGGCCATCATCATCTTGTGCCTTTGATCTCCATCTCCAAAGCACCGTCATGATCTCCATCGTCACCGGCTTGACACCTTGATCTCCATCATAGCGTCTTGGTCGTCTCGCCAACTATTGCTTCTACAACTATCGCTAACACATAGTGATAAAGTAAAGCAATTACATGGCGTTTGCATTTCATACAATAAAGCGACAACCATAAGGCTCCTGCCAGTTGCCGATAACTTTCACAAAACATGATCATCTCATACAATAATGTATATCACGTCATGTCTTGACCATATCACATCACAACATGCCCCGCAAAAACAAGTTAGACATCCTCTACTTTGTTGTTGCAAGTTTTATGTGGCTGCTATGGGCTTCTAGCAAGCACTGTTCTTACCTATGCATCAAAACCACAACGGTGATTTATCAAGTTTGCCGTTTTAAACTTCAACAAGGACCGGCCGCAGTCAAATTCGATTCAACTAAAGTTGGAGAAACAAACACCCGCCAACCACCTTTATGCAAAACTAGTTGCATGTCTGTCGGTGGAGCCGGTCTCATGAACGTGGTCATGTAAGGTTGGCCCGGGCCGCTTCATCCAACAATACCACCGAATCAAAATAAGACATTGGTGGTAAGCAGTATGACGATCACCGCCCACAACTCTTTGTGTTCTACTCGTGCATATCATCTACACATAGACCTGGCTCTGATGCCACTGTTGGGGAACGTAGCATGCAATTTCAAAAAAATTCCTACGCTCACGCAAGATCTATCTAGGAGATGCATAGCAACGAGAGGGGGAGAGTGTATCTACATACCCTCGTAGACCGAAAGTGGAAACGTTTGACAACGCGGTTGATGTAGTCGAACTTCTTCTCGTTCCGACCGATCAAGCACCGAACGTACGGCACCTCCGAGTTCTGCACACATTTAGCTCGATGACGTCCCTCGAACTCTTGATCCAGCAAAGTGTCAAGGGAGAGTTCTGTCAGCACGACGGCGTGGTGACGGTGATGGTGAAGTGATCCACGTAGGGCTTCGCCTAAGCACTACAGAGATATGACCGAGGGTGTAATCTGTGGAGGGAGGCACCGCACACGGCTAACAGATGTTGTTGTGTGTTCTAGACGCCTCCCCCTCATATATATGGGTGGGATGGAGAGGGGGCAGCCAAGGGGGCGCCCAAGTAGGAGGAATCCTACTTGGGGCCCTAATCCTATTCGCCCCCCTTACCATATTTCCCGGAGGGGGAAGGAAGGAGGAGGGAGGAGAGAAGGACGGGGGCGGCCGAATCCCTCCCCTTCCTTTCTCTCTTCTCCTCTCCCCCCTATTTTCGGGCTACATGGGGTGCACCAGCCCCCTAGGGGCCGGTCTGTCCCCTTCTTGGCCCATTAGGCCCATGTAGTTGCCGGGGGGATGCCCGGAACCCCTTCTGGTGACCCGATATGTACCCGGTACCCCTGGAACACTTCCGGTGTCCGAATACCATCGTCCTATATATCAATATTTACCTCTCGACCATATCGAGACTCCTCGTCATGTCCGTGATCTCATCCGGGACTCCGAACAACATTCGGTCACCAAATCACATAACTCATATAATACAAAATCGTCATCGAACGTTAAGCGTGCGGACCCTACGGGTTCGAGAACTATGTAGACATGACCGAGACACCTCTCCGGTCAATAACCAACATCGGAACCTGGATGCTCATATTGGTTCCCACATATTCTACGAAAATCTTTATCGGTCGTACCGTAATGACAACATACGTTATTCCCTTTGTCATCGGTATCTTACTTGCCCGAGATTCGATCGTCGGTATCTTCATACCTAGTTCAATCTCGTTACCGGCAAGTCTCTTTACTCGTTCCGTAATACATCATCCTGCAACTAACTCATTAGTCACATTGCTTGCAAGGCTTATCATGATGTGTATCACCGAGAGGGCCCAGAGACACCTCTCCGATATTCGGAGTGACAAATCCTAATCTCGATCTATGCCAACCCAACAAACACCTTCGGAGATACCTGTAGAGCATCTTTATAATCACCTAGTTACGTTGTGACGTTTGATAGCACACAAGGTATTCCTCCGGTATCCGGGAGTTGCATAATCTCATAGTCAAAGGAATATGTATATGACATGAAGAAAGCAATAGCAATAAAACTGAACGATCAATATGCTAAGCTAACGGATGGGTCTTGTCCATCACATCATTCTCCTAATGATGTGATCCTGTTCATCAAATGACAACACATGTCTATGGTTAGGAAACTTAATCATCTTTGATTAACGAGCTAGTCTAGTAGAAGCTTACTAGGGACACTGTGTTTTGTCTATGTATCCACACATGTATCAAGTTTCCGGTTAATACAATTCTAGCATGAATAATAAACATTTATCATGATATAAGGAAATATAAATAACAACTTTATTATTGCCTCTAGGTCATATTTCCTTCAACAACCACCCAACTTACAGGATCTGTCGCATCCAGATTATGTGTGCGGGTTGCATAAATCTTTATATGGCCCGAAACAGTCCCCTCATGCATGGTTCGCTCGACTCAGTGAACGTCTTCAACAACTGGGTTTCCATCCTTCAGCAGCAAACGCATCTCTGTTCATTTTTGCGCAAGGTGGTGTCACCATATACATGGTGGTTTATGTTGATGATATAGTCATTGTGAGTTCTTCATCGCCGGCCATGACACGACTTCTTCAGCAGCTCTCTGCCACATTTCATGTGAAAGATCTTGGCTCTCTTAATTACTTTCTCAATATTGAGGTGCTTCGCAATTCCGAGGGAATCATTCTTACTCAGAAGAAGTATGCACTTGATCTTCTACAGCATACAAACATGGCGAATTGCAAACCAGTCTCAACACCGATGTGCACTTATGAGAAGCTTACTTGGGAATCTGGTCATGGACTGTCCGAAGATGAAGCTTTTCGCTACAGAAGCACAATTGGTGCCCTCCAATACTTGACCTTAACAAGGCCCGACCTCTCTTACGCCGTCAACAAGGTGTGTGTCCTGTCCCACCGATATTCATTGGGAAGCAGTGAAGAGAATTCTTCGGTTTGTGAAAGGGACGGTGTCAACTGGCATAAATATTCGGCGCTCGCCTTCAACTCTCTTGAGTGTGTTCATGGATGCGGATTGGGCTGGCTGTGGCGATGATAGGTGTTCTACTGGCGGGTTTGCAATTTTCTTCGGTCCGAATATTATTTCATGAAGTGCGCGCAAGCATCCGACCGTGTCGAGATCATCGACAGAACCAGAGTACAAAGCTTTAGCAAATGGTACGGCCGAAGCAACTTGGATACAGTCATTGCTAAAGGAACTACGTGTTCCTCACCCTCGTGCGCCTGTCTTGTGGTGTGACAACCTCGGCACAACATATCTCACGGCGAATGGGAATGTAAAACAAAGAGGTAGATGATGTGCGAGTTTTCTTGTAGAAAGCGTGCAAGTGGTAGCCAGATCGTGCCTGGCAAACGAACGGCACTTCTCTCCCGTAGGCCGTAGCTTGGCACTACTAGGTACGTAGGTCGCACGTCCCCCGGCCACGCCACCGATAAAAACGCCGGCTTGGCCGAGCGTCATGGCGGACGACATATCTGCACTTCCACTTGGCCTCGGCAAATGAGGCTCGCCCGACGTGATGCCATCAAATCGCTAGTGCTGCTTTGAAAACACTGGCTCGTTTGTTTCTGAACCGTACAGCCACAAACCGCAAACCGGAGAACAGATCACAAGTTCAGATCTGTAACAGCGACGTGTTCCTGGCTTCAGGAACAGGCCTGTCTCCTCCAATTTTCGTCGTCGACTAGTTTTGTCTGAAACGTTAGAGCAGAATTTTCTACGGTCTTTCCGAAAACTTCTCCAGTGAACACGAAATTTCGCACAAAAACTATAGGTACATCACTGAATTTCCCTCCTCCGCGTGTGACATTAGAGAAGGAAGTGGTATGTTTCTAGAAAAAATAGGACCTCTACTATAAGCAAGGCTGTAACTGCATGAAGGCATGAGAATGAGCACACAAAACAACGGGTGGTCGGCACACGGCTCGTCCTGCATTTCGTTGCAATTGCATTGCAGGAGGCCGAACTGAGCTAAGCACGACTGTTCCATACCATATTTACAGTATCTCCACTTACATAAAATCACCGTTCCCAAAATGGACCTCACAATTTTTGCATAATAACTTACCAAAATTTTGGCTACCAAGAAAAACTATCTCCACCGTACTGTACTACAAGTACGGATCAGAAGTTGAGAACACCATGTCAGACGCTACACTGCTTCAGCCCCTTGGGTGTTTGGTGGCCCCCTTTCAGCCGTACCTGCATTCACAAATGAAAATGCCTCTTATTTCAGATGCTGGTTCAGTAAGAAAATAAAAGCTCTCTGCTTTTCAGAAGCGTCCGGTTCATTTTTATAGATGACTTGTTAGAATAGAAGTACTCCTTTGGGCTAAACATATCGGCAGCTACGCGCTAATGACTTGGCGAGGGAATCGTATTTGGTTCCTCGACCCTCTCTTTTCTCACCGAAAGCACAGACGACGACCCCACCCTAATGCCTGGATTGTTCTCAGGAATCACGCCGTCGGCTCGGCGGGACAGCAGTATTATCTTTCGTCACGCAAACGTGGATTTTTCAGCAATGGATGACGGTGCAATTTACGGAGAAGCAAAGACGAGGGGGCGAGGGTACTCACGGCCTCCACGTCGATCCGGTAGACGAGCAAGCGGCGGCGCTCGCGGCAGCTGGTCCGGTACGCGACGGCGATATGCGCGGCCGCGAGCGACAGGGAGAGCAGGAGCATGGGCTCCGGCCCGGCCGCGCCCTTCCCCTGTGGCGTGGCCCCGCGCGGCAGCACGGCGGCGGCCTTGGCCAGCACGTACGACACGGACGCCGCGGCGCTCGCCGCCACCACCCACAGGTACGCGCCTCCTCCTCCCCCGCACACCGTGTACGCGCCTGTCGTCGCCGTCACAAGAAAAACTCAACTGGTCAGCTCAGCCGTGGCCAAGAGGGAAACCGAAGTTCCAATGCCAAGAAGAACACAATCTGGGTACTCTACTCACAGAGGATGAGCAGGGCGCGCGCGGCGGAGACGGCGGGCAGGTCGACGAGGGAGGACCGGAACTCGAACGCGCGCGCCTGGTCGAGCACGGCCGGGAGGAAGGACCGGTGCGGGAGGTCGGCGCCGGCGTGGAGGTGCGCGGAGAGGAGCATGGGCGGGAGGGCGAGGTCGAGGAGCACGACGAGCAGGGGCGGCGCGCAGACGAGCAGCAGCGAGGCGAGCATGGCGACGAGGAAGAAGGCCGTCTTGGCCCACCGCCACGGCCGCGCCCACGCGGGCTCCCCGGCGCCGTGCTTCTGCGCCAGCGCCAGCGCCAGCGGCAGCTTCTTCTCCATGCCCCCCGCGCCGTCGGAGCCTGCGCGCGAGGACAGACAGCAGTCCGTCGTGGGCAGTGCGTCGGGTTGCGGTGGATGGAGCTGCGGTGTGGTGTGGTGGTGGTCGCCTGATCGGGCAGTGGGGTTGGTTGGCCGGATTGTTTTAAGGTCGGGGCGGCAGGGCGAGGAAGTGGATAGATGGAGGCAGCTGCGAGCGAGCGTGGAGCCGGCGAGATGGTTTAGTTTGCTTCGCCGCGTGGAGTCCGACGGTTGATGGGGACGTGGCGTGGTGACTTGCGAGTTGAGTGTGACCCACCCTGACGGACGGACGCGGCAGCAACCGCCTTGCTCACGCCGGGTTCCGCGAGGGTGAAACTGCCACCGCGGAGGCCACGATTCCCACCGTGTCACGATGGATGCATGTGAACCGGAACCTGCTCCTACTTGTCTTGAACTCGACAACGGTCGTGGGTCTTGGGAAACCTGACTCGTGACAGCTGAGGAAAAATGTTCTGCCCCGTCAAAACGGGTAGACAGCATTGTGTAGGTGAAGACCCAAGGTATCTCTACGACCCTTTCTTGTTTGTCTCAATTTGGAACCCACGTGTACAGTTTTTATCTTCTTCGGGCATTATATTTTACAAAGAATTGCCAAGTGATTAAAGCAGGCCGGTGCAATGGCGCTGAAACACATGGCGTCCATGCGTCACGTACGTTACGTGCGGCACCGCGAGAGGCAGAGCCAAGCAACAAGATCCAGAGGCCGGGACACGTCTGTTACCATACGTAGGCGAACAAAGATGCCAATCGGCAGTCTCACACGCGCCGCCCAGCCACCGAGCTCAAGCTTAAACTGGCACGGCGGGCGCCGTCCAGGTCCAGTCACGATCCGCCCCCCCTGCCCAGCTAGCTCTCCGATCTGCCGGTATCTGTCGTATCCGATGATCTGATGCCAACCGTTAGTCGTGAGGTTTCTTAATCCGGCTCTTCTAGTGCGTGACGGCTCGGGCCTTGGAGTTGGAGCGGGGTCGCGTTTGGGCGTTGGCCATCTGGCTGCTGATTAACAAAAGAAAAACTGATGGAACTGGCGATGCGTCTTGTGCATTGTGGGCGTCCTTTGTGTACTTAACAATTCCTGCTATAGGCGAGATGATGGGGTTGCCCGAATGAAGCTCGCTAGGTGGATAGAGCTGGCGCGCGTACGGACGACAAGATGACGTTTTCGTGGGTTTCTTGTCTCGTTATTAAGGACCAGGTCAGATAATTAAGCTTCGGTATCATAGAGCCAAAACTGTTTCTAGTGGACCAGCTCAGGGTTGGGAGGCACACCGTGGGATTTACACTATGATGATTATGATGAAACAAGACTCAAGACGTACGGAAGCAGAATTAGAGCAGACCATGTGCAGCAGACTGGCCAACGGAACCGCAAGCAACTCAAAAACCAAAGGCATGTGAACAGAGAAGCTTTTTTTTTGAAAGATCCAGGGTTGCTGGCTTTTCATTGGCTTAGCAGAAGAGGGAGCTTACAAAAAGAGGGTGATCAAGTGATCAGGGTCTGAGCGCGCGGTAGGGGAGGGCAGAGAGCCCGCCCGCCACCTCTACAGAAAAACCCAGACCACAAAAAGGAAAATATACAGGCGTGGGTCTACTCCTCACGTAATCTCCCCGAAAGGGGCCTCTATGCCGCTGGCTCCGGCGAGCCGCCATTGCTCAATGTCTCTCCGGCAGGCCACTAGAATGTCACGCCAGCTCGGTGGTTTACCTTTGAATGTGCAGCTGTTACGCTCCTGCCAGATGTGCTAGGCCTTATCTTCTTGTGAGGCTTGCACATCTTCAGTTCCAAGGTGTTAATTTCTTCAGTTAACGGACGGCCCAGATCGTCCAAGGACTCAAGATCCGATGGCTCGTGAGGCTCGCCATCGTCCACCCGTTACTGTTCCGTTTCTCTTGTCGTAACTGTTTACTGTCATTGTCGCTGAGCTATATAAGCCAGCTCTCCCCCGTCTGTGTGGGCATGCTTATCTTGATGAATTCTTATCAACAACACTTTACAACAATACAACATATTCCTGTTTGATACCCATACTCCTACGATTGTGCGACAAACCCTAATCCCTCATCCCGATTCGATCACGATCCTCTCATGGGGCATGACAATTGGTATCATGAACCAGTCTGATCCTCGGCGGCGCGCGGAGCGGCATGGAAATTTTGTTCCCCGTCCTTCCCTCCCTTGTTCCTGGCGGCGGGTTACGGCGTGCGGTGTCGGGGTTGGAGTACGGCGGTGGTAGACCTGTTCGGCGACAGCTCAGAGCCGGGACTGGTTGTAGGCACACATCGTTCCTACGGTGAAATTCCAGGTTCTACTGAGTGGTGTTGCAGGGAGGCGGATCTCGTCGGCGGCGGCAGGAGTCCCAAATCCGATCGGGTTTCCAGTTTTCTGGTTGTAAAATTCCTCTCAGCCACATGGGATCTCGATGGGGCATTCGAAGTCAAGCATGGATGAAGGCGACATCGCCGAAGTACTGGCGCTCAAGGGCGAGGCAGTTTAGAATCGTGAAGATACAACAAAGATGCAGGGTGAGCTCGATGATTTGCGCAAGCATGTTCACGCAATACATCTCAAACAAGACGCTGTCAGAATCAGAGCTCCGCAGACCCAAGAAGGTTCGAACTCTGGGGCGTGTGCGGAGACCTCAACCTCTCAAGTCTCAAGTCACCCTACAGCCTAGCCTCGTCGAGTTCGCGCGAGCGGGGAAGAAGATGAACGCAGCAGTTTACCCAGGTTCGGGCCACCTTGCGGTGTAAAACCCTGCTCCTGCTTTGTGGTGGATTGGCCTCACGAGGAGGCTGAGGGTGAACAAGTACAGTGGATGAACTGCCTCGCGAGGGCTTTGGTGGTGAGGGTGGAAAGGATCTGATCCGGTCCCTCTCTACGGTGGTGGCTAACCTATATTTATAGTGGCCTCGGTCCTCTTCCCTCAAAACTTAGGTGGGAAGGGATCCCACAGTGGCCAATTTGAAATGGGACAAGAAGTACATCTAATCCTGACGGAAGGTGCTCTTCGCCTGCAAAGCTTCTGGACGTGACGTAGCGGTGGGCTCGGTGATGACATCCGCCCTGCCGAGCTCGTGGCCTTGGTCTTGTTGCACTTGAATGGAAAGCTTTGTGGGACTCCTCGGGAACCTACGTCCGTCCTTGCTCCCTTAGCACCGGAAGGGAAACTGTCTTCTTTGCGCCCGCTGGCGCCCGCCTGGCCTTGGTCGTCATGGCTCACGTCATCGTAGCCTCGTGAGGCTGGGTACCTGCATAGAAATATCTGCTCCTCGGGAGGCAACCTGGGTAGGCTGCCACCCTGGAGGCCTTGGCGTCGTTCTCCTCGTGAGGCCGTGAGACCTCGCGAGGGTCTTGTCTTGGAGGCCTTGCCGCTAGGCCGTACCAGGCCGTCTAGGGAGCCACGCCGTGGGCTGCAGGCAGGCAGATCTGGGTACCCCCGATCCCAGACGCCGATAGTAGCCCCCGGGTCCAAGGCGCGCTCGGGCTGGCTTCGAGGCGAAGCCAAAGAGGAAAGGCAGAAGCACTGCGGGGCCCAATCACCTGCGGGCCAGGCTTAACGCATGATGTTCGACGGGGCGTGGGCGCCTCCACTTCCCCACGTCACCTCGGCAATCGCCCAGGCTGACAAGGGACTGGCGCATGCTTGCGCGGACGCGAAGGGACGCAGGTCGGCCTCTGACCGCCTATAAGAGTGTGGCACCCAATTTTTTTTATTTGGCTTTATCAAAATATTTATTTGATTTGAGGGAGGTTATTTAAAATTTTCTTCTAAAGGACCCTTCTTCTCAAAAACTTGCCATTTATGACAAATATTTTGTTTGGTTTCACCCAAGACTTGATCTTTGATCTTGGAAGTTTTTCCATCTTATGTTGACTCAACACAAATGTTTTTCATTTGGAAAAAGTATTTGAAAATCTTTTCTTTTTAAATAGCCCTATGGCATTTGGAGTGATTCTTCCCCTTTCAAAAATCTCCTCTTGCCATGACCTAAGTGGAAATCCCCTCCCAAAGGCCATCTCCCATCTTGGTGTCAAGATAAACTTCAAATCCAGCAAGTTGAACTCCCCCATGACTTTATTTCCATTTATTTCTATCAAAATCTTTTTCTGCCCTCTACTTTGGCTGTTGGAGAATTACAAAGGAACTACCATTTCTCCTTTGAGTTTTGCCTCCAAACAAATTTCCCTGGCTAGTCCTTAGAGCCCTCAACCAAGATCCATGATGATCCACTGGTCTCCAGTTCAAATATTTCAAATTGTGCTTGCTGTAAGTTTGGACCATATTTGGCAAATTTGATGAAATTCATTTGTTTTCTCCTCCTAAAAATCTGAGTAAATTCGGGCAGCCTCTGGGTGCATCAAGAGGTCATCTCACCAAGTCCCAGCTCCAGAATTTTTTTTCCTCATGCCAAATCATTTCGTCGAACACCTGAAGGACACTGTTACTGTCAAGTTCAGAGAGTTCAGAGATACAGTTTCAGTGAGCCGCTGTCGTTTTCTTCAGAACCTCTACTCGATCTCGCCAGTAGCCGCGGTGGCGCCTTGCGCCCTGTGCCTCCTTCTTATCCCTGCGCCGCACGATCGCCTGGAAGCTTGCGGGCGTCGGCGACGAGCTGGTGGAGGTGCGCCTCCCCGTGAGCGACGGCAGCAGCGCCCTTTGCGGCTGCCAGAGAGGCGCAGCGTTGGACGGCGCCGTCCACTCACCCGTGCACGCTGCAGGTCCGTCGTCGTGAACTGGTAGGCGCGGAGCGCGCTCCCTGCCGCCGCCGTGCCCGTACGGCCGTTCCGTTGGGGGCCAGTGCATTACGCAAGCCCGACCGAGGTTTGAGCAGAGAAACGGCGCCAGTGACCCTCCACGATGTTGCCTAGCCACCTAAACCCCCTACCCAACCTCTGCCTCGCCGTAATTTCTCGCCGACGTTAGCCCGTTCACGGCCACCCCCTCGGATCGCCTATAAAAGGAGGTCCCGAGCTCAAACTCGAACCCGCACCATCTCTACACACCACCAGTACCACGCCAAACCACCGGGCAGCCCCCGAGGGACTCTTCTTCCCCAACTCCGGCCGCCCCGACCCGCTTCGGGATCCGGCTCGATTCACTCCCGTGCGTACACCCCTACCTCTCAGCTCATGCCAGTAGTCTCCCAATGCATCCACCTCTCTGACCCGCGCATCAATTTGGAGTTTGCAGCACCCACCGGAGCATTCCACCATCGCCAGAACCACCGTCCGCCGGAGATAGTGTCGCCGTCGACGTGGTGCTCTCCGACGGTCAAGTCCACCACCCACCGACGCGGAAGAACACCCTGAACCCGTAGGTACCCTCCGATCACCCTACCTCGCCGTGGATCGACACCGGCGACCACCGCAGCCTTCAGGCGCCGGCGAGCTCGGTTGGATTTTGAACCTGACGGGTGGGACCCCCCCGTCAGCCTCTCTCTCCTTTCCCTTCGAACCATTTTCTGAAGGCGCCTTCGGGCAAAGTGTGTTTTCTCTCTGGGCTAACGTATTTCTTACCAAAGCGTTTTCTACTTTTTCAAACAAGTCCCTGGATCTTTTCTGTTTCATCACAGATTAGTCCTTGGACTAAAACCCTTATATCTTTTTAACAGAAGATGCTTTTTGATTGATTTTTTTGTCAGTCTTATATTTTTGTCTAGTTTTTTATAGTATTTATTTGGAAATTTTTTGGAACAATTTTTATACACGCAACGGTTTTCACGTTAGTATACGGTTTCGTTATACCGTAGGTTCCGGAGGAGGTGACAGAGCCGCGAACTTCGCCGAGCTAGACTCCGACTTCTCCGAACCAGGCAAGCATGTTCGAACCTTTGATATGATGGGTGTTTTGCATGTTTGCTTGATTAGTTTGTGCATGCAATATGGGCATCGGTAAGTGTTCCGTTGCGAGCAAGGCAACTAACCGTGTGCTTCGAAGTTTACTGTGATCTCTTGATGAGAGATGACCTGATCATGTGGTGACATGAGAGGTAGTAAGATGGTATTGTTGTAGCATGCCAGTCTTATGTCAACCGTTAAATTCCGACGTTAACGTGGACTGAGCCACGTTACCGTTCGTCCCCTTTTCGTACTGCCACATGTTTTCTGTAAAGAATACGGTTTAGTAAGTTGGTAACCTCTTTCCTTGTACACACCAAATAGAGGGGCCGGGATGAGAGTTCCATGGCCCTGGATTAAAGCCAGTCATCCAGTCAGGGGGCATGGGTGTTTCCGGTTGGGACCGAGAGGGGAGCACCCCTTAGAGCGCGCGGTATAAATTTGATCCCATGCTACGCGAGGTTGTAGCCTCCCCGTCTCAAGGTTTTTCTTGAACGTTGCTTGGGGTGATTCCTAACAACGGAATGTTGAATGGGTGTGTACTGGTTAGATGTGTTTCTCCTAAAATACCGTAAACGGAACTAGTCCCTTGTGACTACTGAAATCCGTTGGCTGTGGTTAAGAGTACAAGCTCTGCAGAGTCAAATCCTTCCGAGTCATCGCGTCCATGGTCAAGGACCGTGGCCAACATATCCATATTCATGTCAGTCCCCGTGTCAGTCTCCGTGGAAATCCCCGGTGAACAAACTTGAGTGGTAAACCCGGTTGAGTGTTATTCCTGTGGATGGACTAACCAGTTTATTATTTCGTACCTGAGTATATCCTTGAGGTGATTTAAATTCATGAGTTACTGGTATATCAAGTTATGTGATATAAGCCCTTTATGTGATGTCGCTCAGACGTCACACTGTGGCACTCTTGTTATTTACTTTTGATATAAGCCCTTTTTGTGATGTCGCTCAGACGTCCGACTGTGGCACTCTTGTTAATTACTTTTGATATGAGCCCTTTATGTGATGTCGCTCAGACATCCGACTGTGGCACTCTTGTTAATTACTTTTGATATAAGCCCTTTATGTGATGTCGCTCAGACGTCCGACTGTGGCATTCTTGTTATTTACTTTCGATATAACCCCTTTACGTGATGTCGCTCAGACGTCCGACTGTGGCACGCACTGTCGTTTATATTCCATTATAAGCCCTTTATGTGGTGTCGCCCCGACGCCCGACTGTGGCATTGTTAATTTATTCGTACCCTTTCGAGGAGTCATTCCAGACACTAGATTGGCTCTTCAGTATTACATTGGGATTTCGGGAGGACTACCGCCCGACTTCCTTTTTATTTCCCATGCATTGCTATTTTATTATCTGAGTGCGTATTATTAATCTGCTCATGTGCATCATGTTTATATTTGTTATATCTTATGTCCAAACTGTCTTGCGAGTACTTTCATAGTACTCACCTGGCTTGTTGATTTGGCCAGATGTTGACGAAGGCGATCTCATGGATGATGAGTTTGATAGCGAGTCCGACGCCTAGAGGAGTCCCAGTCAGTCCCGTGCGATCCTGGATTTGGTCACTTGTATTATATACGCTTCCGCTACCCACTATAATAATTCTCGAGCTTCACCCCGACGCTCGATGTGCTGTAAGATTTAGGAGTCCTGTCACCCACTTCGCTGTGACATATCCACCACCACCTTTTTTTGCGAGTCAGTAGTTATGCCACCATATCCGCCTTTATGTATAATATCGGCGTGCTTGTAATAAATTGTTGAGCAGCCTCCGCTCAACCTTGTAATATATTTAGTACTCCTGGATATTTCTGTAATCAAGGAATTGTCTACCAGTAAGAAAGATTTTTCTCTACTGGTCCATTAAAGGGATCGGTTTCTCAATAAATATTTTTATTGGAAAACCGGTCGTGACAGACTTGGTATCAGAGCCAGGCTGACTGTAGGAAGCCACTAGGTACGATCGCTAATCGGTTATTAGCGTTTTTAGTGCTTTTTCAGCATTTTGCAAGGTGTAGCTATTTTCTGTTGGTCATCATAAATTTATGATTTGACTATTCAGAATTTTTGCCTACTTTTGCAGATGGCTGGCAACGACTGCGAGACACGAGTGTTCACCAATGTGCCTGAGGGGTTTGTCAAACTTCTCGTCTCCATCACCAAGCTCTCGATCGGGCCGTCGACTCGTCCAGAGTTCACACTTTACCAGCACAAGCTCAGCGACGACGTGTCTATGCACCAGGCCGTGATGCAATTCAAGGGAGGGCGTTCTGCGTCTCGCCACTTCCGTTTTGTGGGAAGGGCCATGCCTACGGAGAGGCATGCCATGCAGATGGCCGCCCGCGAGGCAATAGCTCGTCTTCGGGATGTTCTTCCTGCGATGAAGACTCGTTGCTACCGCTACCTCCCATGCCATGTGCCATATACTTGTCACTATGCATTCGTGCATTCGCCTGCCATAGGGGAGAGCGAGATGAAGCTATCGAGATGCTTGTTGAGTATCTCAAAGCTCTGGAGGCAGCTTTCGACAACCTCGTGGACAATCTTGTGGCTGCCCGTATGGACTTAGTTCAGGGCTGTTCTGCCAACAGGAGGGAGCTTCTCCACATGGCACCGCCACTGACTTTCGTCTCGTCCTCAGCATCCTATTCACCTGCCATTTTGGCCACCGCTCGCCGTCTGCCTACCACTGAGGAGTTCGACCAAGTCATTGCTCCTACTCCAGTCAGGGCTGCATCGCCTGTCGCACCCGCACCTACTCCTCAGCGCAGTGCTACGCGCCTGGAGCCTATTAGGGAGGAGGTGGAGGTTGAGTCCCCTGCACCACTGGGTCTTACCCTCGGCAGGCAGAAGGACATCTTCACCATCTCCGACTGAGTGCGCCTAGTAGCCGCGCGATGTGCCTGCATGTATGATGTGTTTTATATGTACATAGGTTTGTAGTAGTTGTGTGCGCATCATGTAGGATCCCGGAGGAGTGCACTAGCCTAATAACATGTCAGGAATGTGTACGCACATCCTGAGTGATGTATTGTGTATTTGCGAATCGCGTGTAAGATATGTACTGAGCAGTCCTTCTCCTTGCGCAATCGAGTATGTTTCTTGAAAAATCTTGAGGTCTTTTAAAATTTTCGCCTTTGCAAAGTTTTCCTTGTGCCACACAGTTCTTCTCATGAGTTTTGCAAAATAATACCCCAGAGTGGAAAATGTCTCGTCCCTGGACTCGTTCCATGCCAAACCCACCGGAAGAAGTTTATGGGACCCAGACAAGCAACAACTTCACACAGGGGCAGTCTAGTCAGCAGGGCAGCGAGGCAACATTATCTCAAGTATGCCGCCTTTTCGAACAAAGCCAGCAGCAGCACCAAGAAATGATGAATCACGTTATCAATATGGGAAATCACCGTGAGCCTTACCAACCGCATTCCAAGTTGTCTGAACTACAGAAGACACGTCCTCCAACGTTCGCTCACACTGATAGGCCGCTTGAGGCCGATGATTGGCTTCGAGACATCGAAAGAAAGTTGATTATTGCACAATGTTCAGATCGCGGGAAGGTGCTTTATGCACCTCACTACCTCACTGGGGCAGCTGCAGCATGGTGGGAGAATTTTCTACACATGCACCCCAATGAACATAACATCACCTGGGAAGAGTTTAAGGAAGGTTTTCGTGGGGCACACATCCCCAGGAGCATTATAAAGATCAAGAAGAGGGAGTTTGATGACCTCAAGCAGAGAGGCATGACCGTGACTGAATACAACAGTCAGTTTACTCAACTATCTCGTTATGCCCACGATGAACATATGACTGAGAATAGGAAGATGGAAAAATTTCTGGACGGCCTGGCGCCAGCACTAAAATGCCAACTGGTCGTACACACTTTCCCAGATTTCAAAACACTGGTTGACAAGGCCATTACGTTGGAGAATGAGCACCGCAGTCTGGAGGATATTCGCAAGCGAAAAAGGGACAAGATGACTCTTGCTCGCAACAACCGGAGCAAGACTGATGTTCAGAGGAATGAAGCCAGAAAACCCACGACTACTGCTCTAAGGCCAACCAGACAGTTTCATTCAAGGGACAAGGACTTTACGTACCGCCCAGGTGTCACTTGCTATGCTTGTGGAGAGGAAGGGCACTATGCCAAGCAGTGCCCAAAGCCGAGGAACTCGGCCCCCAAGCCGAACAATGGTGGAAATAATCCAGCCCCCAGGCGTAACAATTTCAACCCCAGCAACAATCACAAGAAAGGTCACCTAAACCATATGACCAGGGAGGAAGCACAGAATGCCCCAGACATCGTACTCGGTACGTTCCCTGTCAACGCAATACCTGCCACAGTTTTGTTTGATTCTGGAGCTTCTCACTCGTTCATTTCGAAGAGTTTTGTTTTGCAACATGGTTTTCCGATACTTCCTTTGGAAAAATCCATGATCATCAAGTCCCTCGGAAATAAGCAGATCACTCAGAGTTACTGCCAAGGAGTGATTATTGAGTTCGAAGGACTAAAGTTTCAGGCTAATCTCATCGTGTTGGAAAATAAAGGACTGGATGTTATCCTAGGAATGGACTGGTTAACCACCAACAAGGGATTTATCGATTGTTTCAATCGGACTGTGATTCTCACTCATCATCACGGCAAGACAATAAAAGTTGCAGCTCAAGAAAGACCACGGTCACAACAACCAAAGTTGAACAAGGTAGACATTGCAGAATTGAGAAAAGTTCCAGTGGTGTGTGAATTTCCCGACGTATTTCCCGAAGAACTACCAGGCATGCCACCGGACCGAGAGATAGAATTCAGCATTGAACTAGCACCTGGCACCACCCCCATCTACAAGAAACCCTACAGAATGGCACCCTCCGAGTTGGTAGAGTTAAAGAAGCAAATAAAGGAATTACTGGACAAAGGATTTATACGAGCCAGCTCCTCACCTTGGGGTTCACCAGTATTATTTGCCAAGAAAAAGGATGGGACACTGAGATTGTGTATAGACTATCGAGCTCTCAATATGGTCACCATCAAAAACAAATATCCGATGCCACGGATAAATGATCTATTTGACCAGCTCGCACAAGCCAAGGTGTTCTCAAAAATTGATTTAAGATCGGGATATCATCAGTTAAAGGTACGAATAGAAGATATCCCCAAGACAGCATTCACCTCCAGATACGGATTATATGAGTTCACAGTAATGCCATTTGGACTGACGAACGCCCGCGCATATTTCGTCCACCTCATGAACAAAGTGTTTATGAAATTTATGGACAAATTTGTTGTGGTGTTCATTGATGATATTCTGGTATACTCAAGGACACCAGAAGAACATGCTGAACATCTCAAAATTGTATTGGGAGAATTAAGGAAACATAAATTGTACGCCAAATTTAGCAAATGTGAATTTTGGCTAAGGCAAGTTGGTTTTCTAGGCCATATATTGACCCAAGAAGGCGTGGCCGTAGACCCAGAAAAAGTCAAAGGCATACTTGACTGGAAACCACCAGCCAACGTAACAGATGTACGGAGTTTCCTAGGAATGGCTGGGTATTACCGAAGGTTTATTGAAGGATTCTCCACCGTGGCAAAACCAATGACACAGTTGCTCAAGAAGGACAAGAAATTTGTATGGACTGAAGCGTGCGAGAGAAGCTTCCAAGAACGCAAAAGGAAGTTAACAACAGCACCGGTTTTGGTTGTGCCGGACATACACAAAAGTTTGGAAGTATACTGTGACGCATCCCGGAAGGGCCTCAGATGCGTATTGATGCAGGACGGCAAAGTTGTCGCATATGCTTCCAGGCAACTACGGAAGCATGAAGAAAATTATCCTACCCATGACTTGGAGCTAGCGGCAGTCATCCATGCACTCAAAGAGTGGAGGCACTTTTTGCTGGGAAATCGTTGTGAAATATATACGGATCATAAGAGCCTTAAATATATTTTCACTCAACCAGAACTCAACTTGCGACAACGACGCTGGTTGGAATTGGTCAAGGACTATGATGTCAGCATTCACTACCATCCAGGGAAAGCAAATGTAGTGGCAGATGCTCTTAGTCGGAACCCCAGCTCGGGCAACGACAGTCTACAGAACTTGAGGCCTGAAATTCAGCAGGGGTTCGCCAAACTCAACATGGTGATAGTCGCTGAGGGCAGCGTATCAAATCTGGAGATACAGCCCACCCTAATGGAACAGATTAAGAAAGCTCAGCATGGACATCCCAGCATCGAAGGTATAAAGAGAAAAATGAGCCTTGGCAAGGCTTCAGAGTTTGTCGTAGACGAGGAGGGAGTATTATGGTGCGGGGACAGACTTTGCGTACCAAACATTGAGGAACTCAAACAGCAAATCCTAACCGAAGGCCACACCGCCTCATATTCAATCCACCCTGGAGGAACCAAAATGTACAAAGACATTCAGGAAAGATTTTGGTGGCACGGTATGAAAAGGGATATAGCCACATTCATTGCTTGTTGTGATTCGTGTCAGCGCATTAAAGCTGAGCACCAAAAACCCGCAGGGCTGCTACAGCCAAACAGGATACCTGAGTGGAAATGGGACGAAATTGGAATGGACTTCATCGTCGGACTACCTCGGTCACAACGCGGAAATGATGCCATATGGGTCATCACAGATAGGCTAACCAAGGTAGCACATTTCATTCCCGTGAAGACGACCTACTCCACTCAGAGGCTTGCTAAGCTTTATCTCTCCCGTATAGTTTGTCTGCATGGAGTCCCAAAGACCATAATATCCGACCGGGGCACTCAATTTGTCTCTAAATTTTGGGATCATCTGCAACAAGCTCTGGGGACGCAACTAGCATTCAGTACAGCGTACCACCCCCAGACTGATGGACATACTGAATGCGTGAACCAAATCCTAGAAGACATGCTGAGAGCCTGTGTTCTCACCTATGGAACCAGTTGGGAGGAAAGCTTGCCATATGCCGAATTCGCGTACAACAACAGTTACCAGGCCAGCCTACAAATGGCACCTTTTGAAGCATTGTACGGACGGAGATGTCGTACCCCATTAAATTGGTCAGAAACAGGTGACAGTCGTATCTTCGGCCCAGACATGCTCAAGGAAGCCGAGGAGAAAGTTAAACAGATCAGGGACAGACTCAAGACAGCTCAAAGCCGACAAAAGAGCTATTACGATCAAAAACATCGTGAGGTCAGCTTTGAACCCGGTGAATATGTATACCTACGAGTGTCTCCTATGAGGGGCCTGCAACGGTTCAAAATTAAGGGAAAGCTGGCCCCAAGATTTATTGGACCCTTCTGTATAGTTGCACGAAGAGGCACAGTAGCCTACCAGCTGGACCTACCCAAAGAGCTGTCAGACGTCCACGACGTGTTCCACATCTCACAGTTGAGGAAATGTGTGAGCAACCCGAAAAAGCATGTACCTCATGAGAGCATTGATGTGCAACCAGACCTCACCTACAGAGAGCGGCCAGTAAAAATATTGGAAGAGTCTGAAAGGAGGACCCGTTAGAAAACAATAAAAAATTTCAAGGTTCAGTGGAGCAATCACACCGAGGATGAAGCAACATGGGAAAGAGAGGATTTTCTTTAGGCAGAGTACCCACATCTATTTGAGGATCAGCAGAAATCTCGGGGACGAGATTTTTCCTAAGGGGGTAGGTGTTGTGGCACCCAATTTTTTTTATTTGGCTTTATCAAAATATTTATTTGATTTGAGGGAGGTTATTTAAAATTTTCTTCTAAAGGACCCTTCTTCTCAAAAACTTGCCATTTATGACAAATATTTTGTTTGGTTTCACCCAAGACTTGATCTTTGATCTTGGAAGTTTTTCCATCTTATGTTGACTCAACACAAATGTTTTTCATTTGGAAAAAGTATTTGAAAATCTTTTCTTTTTAAATAGCCCTATGGCATTTGGAGTGATTCTTCCCCTTTCAAAAATCTCCTCTTGCCATGACCTAAGTGGAAATCCCCTCCCAAAGGCCATCCCCCATCTTGGTGTCAAGATAAACTTCAAATCCAGCAAGTTGAACTCCCCCATGACTTTATTTCCATTTATTTCTATCAAAATCTTTTTCTGCCCTCTACTTTGGCTCTTGGAGAATTACAAAGGAACTACCATTTCTCCTTTGAGTTTTGCCTCCAAACAAATTTCCCTGTCTAGTCCTTAGAGCCCTCAACCAAGATCCATGATGATCCACTGGTCTCCAGTTCAAATATTTCAAATTGTGCTTGCTGTAAGTTTGGACCATATTTGGCAAATTTGATGAAATTCATTTGTTTTCTCCTCCTAAAAATCTGAGTAAATTCGGGCAGCCTCTGGGTGCATCAAGAGGTCATCTCACCAAGTCCCAGCTCCAGAAATTTTTTTCCTCATGCCAAAGCATTTCGTCGAACACCTGAAGGACACTGTTACTGTCAAGTTCAGAGAGTTCAGAGATACAGTTTCAGTGAGCCGCTGTCATTTTCTTCAGAACCTCTACTCGATCTCGCCAGTAGCCGCGGTGGCGCCTTGCGCCCTGTGCCTCCTTCTTATCCCTGCGCCGCACGATCGCCTAGAAGCTTGCGGGCGTCGGCGACGAGCTGGTGGAGGTGCGCCTCCCCGTGAGCGACGGCAGCAGCGCCCTTTGCGGCTGCCAGAGAGGCGCAGCGTTGGACGGCGCCGTCCAGCGCCGCCCAAGCCACCAGAGGCCACCGCGTGGCCGTCCACTCACCCGTGCACGCTGCAGGTCCGTCGTCGTGAACTGGTAGGCGCGGAGCGCGCTCCTTGCCGCCGCCGTGCCCGTACGGCCGTTCCATCGGGGGCCAGTGCATTACGAAAGCCCGACCGAGGTTTGAGCAGAGAAACGGCGCCAGTGACCCTCCACGATGTTGCCTAGCCACCTAAACCCCCTACCCAACCTCTGCCTCGCCGTAATTTCTCGCCGGCGTTAGCCCGTTCACGGCCACCCCCTCGGATCGCCTATAAAAGGAGGTCCCGAGCTCGAACTCGAACCCGCACCATCTCTACACACCACCAGTACCACGCCAAACCACCGGGCAGCCCCCGAGGGAGTCTTCTTCCCCAACTCCGGCCACCCCGACCCGCTTCGGGATCCGGCTCGATTCACTCCCGTGCGTACACCCCTACCTCTCAGCTCATGCCAGTAGTCTCCCAATGCATCCACCTCTCTGACCCGCGCATCAATTTGGAGTTTGCAGCACCCACCGGAGCATTCCACCATCGCCAGAACCACCGTCCGCCGGAGATAGTGTCGCCGTCGACGTGGTGCTCTCCGACGGTCAAGTCCACCACCCACCGACGCGGAAGAACACCCTGAACCCGTAGGTACCCTCCGATCACCCTACCTCGCCGTGGATCGACACCGGCGACCACCGCAGCCTTCGGGCGCCGGCGAGCTCGGTTGGATTTTGAACCTGACGGGTGGGACCCCCCCGTCAGCCTCTCTCTCCTTTCCCTTCGAACCGTTTTCTGAAGGCGCCTTCGGGCAAAGTGTGTTTTCTCTCTGGGCTAACGTATTTCTTACCGAAGCGTGTTCTGCTTTTTCAAACAAGTCCCTGGATCTTTTCTGTTTCATCACAGATTAGTCCTTGGACTAAAACCCTTATATCTTTTTAACAGAAGATGCTTTTTGATTGATTTTTTTGCCAGTCTTATATTTTTGTCTAGTTTTTTATAGTATTTATTTGGAAAAAATTTGGAACAATTTTTATACACGCAACGATTTTCACGTTAGTATACGGTTTCGTTATACCGTAGGTTCCGGAGGAGGTGACGGAGTCGCGAACTTCGCCGAGCTAGACTCCGACTTCTCCGAACCAGGCAAGCATGTTTGAACCTTTGATATGATGGGTGTTTTGCATCTTTGTTTGATTAGTTTGTGCATGCAATATGGGCATCGGTAAGTGTTTCGTTGCGAGCAAGGCAACTAACCGTGTGCTTCGAAGTTTACTGTGATCTCTTGATGAGAGATGACCTGATCATGTGGTGACATGAGAGGTAGTAAGATGGTATTGTTGTAGCATGCCAGTCTTATGTCAACCGTTAAATTCCGACGTTAACGTGGACCGAGCCACGTTACCGTTCGTCCCCTTTTCGTACTGCCACATGTTTTCTGTAAAGAATACGGTTTAGTAAGTTGGTAACCTCTTTCCTTGTACACACCAAATAGAGGGGCCGGGATGAGGGTTCCATGGCCCTGGATTAAAGCCAGTCATCCGGTCAGGGGGCATGGGTGTTTCCGGTTGGGACCGAGAGGGGGGCACCCCTTAGAGCGCGCGGTATAAATTTGATCCCATGCTACGCGAGGTTGTAGCCTCCCCGTCTCAAGGTTTTTCTTGAACGTTGCTTGGGGTGATTCCTAGCAACGGAATGTTGAATGGGTGTGTACTGGTTAGATGTGTTTCTCCTAAAATACCGTAAACGGAACTAGTCCCTTGTGACTACTGAAATCCGTTGGCTGTGGTTAAGAGTACAAGCTCTGCAGAGTCAAATCCTTCCGAGTCATCGCGTCCATGGTCAAGGACCGTGGCCAACATATCCATATTCATGTCAGTCCTCGTGTCAGTCTCCGTGGAAATCCCCGGTGAACAAACTTGAGTGGTAAACCCGGTTGAGTGTTATTCCTGTGGATGGACTAACCAGTTTATTATTTCGTACCTGAGTATATCCTTGAGGTGATTTAAATTCATGAGTTACTTGTATATCAAGTTGTTGGAAATATGCCCTAGAGGCAATAATAAATGGTTATTATTATATTTCTGTGTTCATGATAATAGTCTATTATTCATGCTATAATTGTATTGTCCGGAAATCGTAATACATGTGTGAATACATAGACCACAACCTGTCCCTAGTAAGCCTCTAGTTGACTAGCTCGTTGATCAACAGATAGTCATGGTTTCCTGACTATGGACATAGGATGTCATTGATAACGGGATCACATCATTAGGAGAATGATGTGATGGACAAGACCCAACTTAAGCATAGCATAAAAGATCGTGTAGTTTCGTTTGCTAGAGCTTTTCCAATGTCAAGTATCTTTTCCTTAGACCATGAGATCGTGCAACTCCCGGATACCGTAGGAGTGCTTTGGGTGTGCCAAACGTCACAACGTAACTGGGTGACTATAAAGGTGCATTACGGGTATCTCCGAAAGTGTCTGTTGGGTTGGCACGGATCGAGACTGGGATTTGTCACTCCGTGTAAACGGAGAGGTATCTCTGGGCCCACTCGGTAATGCATCATCATAATGAGCTCAATGTGACTAAGGCGTTAGTCACGGGATCATGCGTTGCGGTACGAGTAAAGAGACTTGCCGGTAACGAGATTGAACAAGGTATTGGGATACCGACGATCGAATCTCGGGCAAGTAACATACCGATTGACAAAGGGAATTGCATACGGATTGATTGAATCCTCGACACCGTGGTTCACCCGATGATATCATCGTGGAACATGTGGGAGCCAACATGGGTATCCAGATCCCGCTGTTGGTTATTGACCGGAGAGGCGTCTCGGTCATGTCTGCATGTCTCCCGAACCCGTAGGGTCTACACACTTAAGGTCCGGTGACGCTAGGGTTGTAGAGATATATGTATGCGGAAACCCAAAAGTTGTTCGGAGTCCCGGATGAGATCCCGGACATCACGAGAGGTTCCGGAATGGTCCGGAGGTGAAGAATTATATATAGGAAGTCCAGTTTTGGCCACCGGGAAAGTTTCGGGGGTTATCGGTATTGTACCGGGACCACCGGAAGGGTCCCGGGGGTCCACCGGGTGGGGCCACCTGTCCCGGAGGGCCCCGTGGGCTGAAAGTGGAGGGGAACCAGCCCCTAATGGGCTGGGGCGCCACTTTGGGCCTCCCCCCCATGCGCCTAGGGTTGGGAACCCTAGGGGGGGGAGTTCCCCCTTGCCTTGGGGGGCAAGGCAACCCCTTCCCCCCCTTGGCCGCCGCCCCCCCCAACCCTAGATGGGTTTTGGCCGGCTCCCCCCTCCCAAGGGGTCCTATAAATAGTGGGGGGGAGGGAGGGCAGCAGAGACACAGCCTTTGGCGCCTCCCTCCTCCCCTGCAACACCTCTCTCTCTCGCGCGCAGAAGCTCGGCGAAGCCCTGCCAGAGAGCCGCTACATCCACCACCACGCCGTCGTGCTGTTGGATCTCCATCAACCTCTCCTCCCCCCTTGCTGGATCAAGAAAGGAGGAGACGTCGCTGCACCGTACGTGTGTTGAACGCGGAGGTGCCGTCCGTTCGGCACTCGGTCATCGGTGATTTGGATCACGGCGAGTACGACTCCGTCATCCACGTTCATTGGAACGCTTCCGCTCGCGATCTACAAGGGTATGTAGATCCACTCCTTTCCCCTCGTTGCTAGTAGACTCCATAGATGCATCTTGGTGAGCGTAGGAAAATTTTAAATTATGCTACGATTCCCAACAGTGGCATCATGAGCCAGGCCTATGCGTAGTTACTATGCACGAGTAGAACACAAAGAAGTTGTGGGCGTTGATGTTGCCAATTCTTCTTGCCGCTACTAGTCGTTTCTCGTTTCGGCGGCATTGTAGGATGAAGCGGCCCGGACCGACCTTACACGTACGCTTACGTGAGACAGGTTCCACCGACTGACATGCACTAGTTGCATAAGGTGGCTAGCGGGTGTCTGTCTCTCCTACTTTAGTCGGAACGGATTCGATGAAAAGGGTCCTTATGAAGGGTAAATAGAAATTGGCAAATCACGTTGTGGTCATACGTAGGTAAGAAATCGTTCTTGCTAGAAACCTACAAACCACGTAAAAACTTGCAACAACAATTAGAGGACGTCTAACTTGTTTTTGCAGCAAGTGATATATGTGATATGATATGGCCAGAAGATGTGATGAATGATATATGTGATGTATGAGATTGATCATATTCTTGTAATAGGAATCACGACTTGCATGTCGATGAGTATGACAACCGGCAGGAGCCATAGGAGTTGTCTTTATTATTTTGCATGACCTGCGTGTCATTTGAATAACGCCATGTAATTTACTTTACTTTGTTGCTAAACGGTTAGCCATAGAAGTAAAAGTAATCGTTGGCGTGACAACTTCATGAAGACACAATGATGGAGATCATGGTGTCATGCCGGTGACGAAGATGATCATGGTGCCCCGAAGATGGAGATCAAAGGAGCATGATGATATTGGCCATATCATGTCACTATTCGATTGCATGTGATGTTTATCATGATTTTGCATCTTATTTGCTTAGAACGACGGTAGCAAGTAGGATGATCCCTTATAATAATTTCAAGAAAGTGTTCACCCTAACTGTGCACCGTTGCGAAGGTTCGTCGTTTCGAAGCACCACGTGATGATCGGGTGTGATAGATTCTTACGTTCGCATACAACGGGTGTTGACGAGCCTAGCATGTACAGACATGGCCTCGGAACACACGCAATACACTTAGGTTGACTTGACGAGCCTAGCATGTACAGACATGGCCTCGGAACACGGAGGACCGAAAGGTCGAGCATGAGTCGTATAGAAGATACGATCAACATGGAGATGTTCACCGATCTTGACTAGTCCGTCTCACGTGATGATCGGACACGGCCTAGTTGAGTTCGGATCATGTTTCACTTAGATAACTAGAGGGATGTCTATCTGAGTGGGAGTTCATTAAATAATTAAATAATTTGATTATATGAACTTAATTATCATGAACTTAGTCTAGAAAATCTTTACACTATGTATTGTAGATCAAATGGCCCACGTTGTCCTCAATTTCAACGCGTTCCTAGAGAAAACCAAGCTGAAAGATGATGGCAGCAACTATACGGACTGGGTCCGGAACCTGAGGATCATCCTCATAGCAGCCAAGAAAGATTATGTCTTAGAAGCACCGCTAGGTGAAGCACCAATCCCTGAGAACCAAGACGTTATGAACGCTTGGCAGCAGCGTGCTGATGATTACTCCCTCGTTCAGTGCGGCATGCTTTACAGCTTAGAACCGGGTCTCCAAAAGCGTTTTGAGAAACATGGAGCATATGAGATGTTCGAGGAGCTGAAACTGGTTTTTCAAGCTCATGCCCGGGTCGAGAGATATGATGTCTCCGACAAGTTCTTCAGCTGTAAAATGGAGGAGAACAGTTCTGTTAGTGAGCACATACTCAGAATGTCTGGGTTGCACAACCGCTTGTCTCAGCTGGGAGTTAATCTCCCGGATGACGCGGTCATTGACAGAATCCTCCAGTCGCTTCCACCAAGCTACAAGAGCTTTGTGATGAACTACAATATGCAGGGGATGGAAAAAGACCATTCCCGAGGTGTATTCAATGCTGAAATCAGCTGAGGTAGAGATCAGAAAAGAACATCAAGTGTTGATGGTGAATAAAACCACTAAGTTCAAGAAGGGCAAGGGTAAGAAGAACTTCAAGAAGGACGGCAAGGGAGTTGCCGCGCCCGGTAAGCCAGTTACCGGGAAGAAGTCAAAGAATGGACCCAAGCCCGAGACTGAGTGCTTTTATTGCAAGGGAAGTGGTCACTGGAAGCGGAACTGCCCCAAATATTTAGCGGACAAGAAGAAGGCCGGCAACACCCAAGGTATATGTGATATACAAGTAATTGATGTGTACCTTACCAGTACTCGCAGTAGCTCCTGGGTATTTGATACCGGTGCGGTTGCTCATATTTGTAACTCAAATCAGGAACTACGGAATAAACGGAGACTGGCAAAAGACGAGGTGACGATGCGCGTCGGGAATGGTTCCAGGGTCGATGTGATCGCCGTCGGCACGCTACCTCTGCATCTACCCACGGGATTAGTTATAAACCTCAATAATTGTTATTTAGTGCCAGCTTTGAGCATGAACATTGTATCTGGATCTCGTTTAATTCGAGATGGCTACTCATTTAAATCTGAGAATAATGGTTGTTCTATTTATTTGAGAGATATGTTTTATGGTCATGCCCCGCTGGTCAATGGTTTATTTTTGATGAATCTCGAACGTGATGCTACACATGTTCATAGTGTGAATACCAAAAGATGTAAAGTTGATAACGATAGTCCCACATACTTGTGGCACTGCCGCCTTGGTCACATTGGTGTCAAGCGCATGAAGAAGCTCCATGCAGATGGACTTTTGGAGTCTCTTGATTACGAATCATTTGACACGTGCGAACCATGCCTCATGGGTAAGATGACCAAGACTCCGTTCTCCGGAACAATGGAGCGAGCGACCAACTTATTGGAAATCATACATACCGATGTGTGCGGTCCAATGAGCGTTGAGGCTCGCGGAGGATATCGTTATGTTCTCACTCTCACTGATGATTTAAGTAGATATGGGTATGTCTACCTAATGAAACACAAGTCTGAAACCTTTGAAAAGTTCAAGGAATTTCAGAGTGAAGTCGAGAATCAACGTGACAGGAAAATAAAATTCTTATGATCAGATCGTGGTGGAGAATATTTAAGTCACGAATTTGGTACACACTTAAGGAAATGTGGAATAGTTTCACAACTCACGCCGCCTGGAACACCTCAGAGAAATGGTGTGTCCGAACGTCGTAATCGCACTCTATTGGATATGGTGCGATCTATGATGTCTCTTACCGATTTACCGCTCTCATTTTGGGGTTATGCTTTAGAGACTGCCGCATTCACTTTAAATAGGGCACCGTCTAAATCCGTTGAGACGACACCGTATGAATTATGGTTTGGGAACAAACCTAAGCTGTCGTTTCTAAAAGTTTGGGGATGCGATGCTTATGTCAAGAAACTTCAACCTGAAAAGCTCGAACCCAAATCGGAAAAATGCGTCTTCATAGGATACCCTAAGGAAACTATTGGGTATACCTTCTACCTCAGATCCGAAGGCAAGATCTTCGTTGCCAAGAACGGGTCCTTTCTAGAGAAGGAGTTTCTCTCGAAAGAATTGAGTGGGAGGAAAGTGGAACTTGATGAGGTGATAGTCACCCCTTCCGAACCGGAAAGTAACGCAGCGCGGGAAAATGTTCCTGTGGTGCCTACACCGACTGGGGAGGAAGTTAATGATGATGATCATGAAGCTTCAGATCAAGTTACTGAACTTCGTAGGTCCACAAGGACACGTTCCGCACCAGAGTGGTACGGCAACCCTGTCCTGGAAATCATGTTGTTAGACAACGGTGAACCTTCGAACTATGAAGAAGCGATGGCGGGCCCAGATTCCGACAAATGGCTAGAAGCCATGAAATCCGAGATAGAATCCATGTATGAAAACAAAGTATGGACTTTGACTGACTTGCCCGATGAGCGGCGAGCCATAGAAAACAAATGGATCTTTAAGAAGAAGACGGACGCAGATGGTAATGTGACCATCTACAAAGCTCGACTTGTCGCTAAGGGTTATCGACAAGTTCAAGGGGTTGACTACGATGAGACTTTCTCACCCGTAGCGAAGCTGAAGTCCGTTCGAATCATGTTAGCAATTGCCGCATACTATGATTATGAGATATGGCAGATGGACGTCAAAACGGCATTCCTTAACGGCTTCCTTAAGGAAGAGTTGTATATGATGCAGCCGGAAGGTTTTGTTGATCCTAAGAATGCTAACAAAGTATGCAAGCTCCAGCGCTCAATCTATGGGCTGGTGCAAGCATCTCGGAGTTGGAACGTTCGCTTTGATGAGATGATCAAAGCGTTTGGGTTTACACAGACTTATGGAGAAGCCTGTGTTTACAAGAAAGTGAGTGGGAGCTCTGTAGCATTTCTCATATTATATGTGGATGACATATTATTGATGGGAAATGATATAGAATTCTTGGAAAGTATAAAGGCCTATTTGAATAAATGTTTTTCAATGAAGGACCTTGGAGAAGCTGCTTATATATTAGGCATCAAGATCTATAGAGATAGATCAAGACGCCTCATTGGTCTTTCACAGAGTACATACCTTGACAAGATATTGAAGAAGTTCAGTATGGATCAGTCCAAGAAGGGGTTCTTGCCTGTATTGCAAGGTGTGCAATTGAGCACGGCTCAATGCCCGACCACGGCAGAAGATATAGAAGAGATGAGTGTCATCCCCTATGCCTCGGCCATAGGGTCTATTATGTATGCCATGCTGTGTACCAGACCTGATGTAAACCTCGCCGTAAGTTTGGTAGGAAGGTACCAAAGTAATCCCGGCAAGGAACACTGGACAGCGGTCAAGAATATCCTGAAGTACCTGAAGAGGACTAAGGATATGTTTCTCGTCTATGGAGGTGACGAAGAGCTCGTCGTAAAGGGTTACGTTGACGCTAGCTTCGACACAGATCCGGATGACTCGAAGTCACAGACCGGATACGTGTATATTTTGAATAGAGGAGCAGTAAGCTGGTGCAGTTGCAAGCAAAGCGTCGTGGCGGGATCTACATGTGAAGCGGAATACATGGCAGCCTCGGAGGCAGCACAGGAAGCAGTCTGGATGAAGGAGTTCATTACCGACCTAGGGGTGATTCCCAATGCGTCGGGCCCAATGACTCTCTTCTGTGACAACACTGGAGCTATTGCCCTTGCGAAGGAGCCCATGTTTCACAGGAAGACCAGGCATATCAAGCGTCGCTTCAACTCCATTCGTGAAAGTGTTCAAAATGGAGACATAGATATTTGTAAAGTACACACGGACCTGAATGTAGCAGATCCGTTGACTAAACCTCTCCCTAGGGCAAAACATGATCAACACCAGGACGCAATGGGTGTCCGATTCATCACAATGTAACTAGATTATTGACTCTAGTGCAAGTGGGAGACTGTTGGAAATATGCCCTAGAGGCAATAATAAATGGTTATTATTATATTTCTGTGTTCATGATAATAGTCTTTTATTCATGCTATAATTGTATTGTCCGGAAATCGTAATACATGTGTGCATACATAGACCACAACCTGTCCCTAGTAAGCCTCTAGTTGACTAGCTCGTTGATCAACAGATAGTCATGGTTTCCTGACTATGGACATAGGATGTCATTGATAACGGGATCACATCATTAGGAGAATGATGTGATGGACAAGACCCAACTTAAGCATAGCATAAAAGATCGTGTAGTTTCGTTTGCTAGAGCTTTTCCAATGTCAAGTATCTTTTCCTTAGACCATGAGATCGTGCAACTCCCGGATACCGTAGGAGTGCTTTGGGTGTGCCAAACGTCACAACGTAACTGGGTGACTATAAAGGTGCATTACGGGTATCTCCGAAAGTGTCTGTTGGGTTGGCACGGATCGAGACTGGGATTTGTCACTCCGTGTAAACGGAGAGGTATCTCTGGGCCCACTCGGTAATGCATCATCATAATGAGCTCAATGTGACTAAGGCGTTAGTCACGGGATCATGCATTGCGGTACGAGTAAAGAGACTTGCCGGTAACGAGATTGAACAAGGTATTGGGATACCGACGATCGAATCTCGGGCAAGTAACATACCGATTGACAAAGGGAATTGCATACGGATTGATTGAATCCTCGACACCGTGGTTCACCCGATGATATCATCGTGGAACATGTGGGAGCCCACATGGGTATCCAGATCCCGCTGTTGGTTATTGACCGGAGAGGCGTCTCGGTCATGTCTGCATGTCTCCCGAACCCGTAGGGTCTACACACTTAAGGTCCGGTGACGCTAGGGTTGTAGAGATATATGTATGCGGAAACCCGAAAGTTGTTCGGAGTCCCGGATGAGATCCCGGACGTCACGAGAGGTTCCGGAATGGTCCGGAGGTGAAGAATTATATATAGGAAGTCCAGTTTTGGCCACCGGGAAAGTTTCGGGGGTTATCGGTATTGTACCGGGACCACCGGAAGGGTCCCGGGGGTCCACCGGGTGGGGCCACCTGTCCCGGAGGGCCCCGTGGGCTGAAAGTGGAGGGGAACCAGCCCCTAATGGGCTGGGGCGCCACTTTGGGCCTCCCCCCATGCGCCTAGGGTTGGGAACCCTAGGGGGGGGGATTTCCCCTTGCCTTGGGGGGCAAGGCAACCCCTTCCCCCTTGGCCGCCGCCCCCCCCTTGGAGATCCCATCTCCAAGGGCTGCGCACCCCCCCTTGGGGGCCTATATAAAGGGGGGGGGGGAAGGGAGGGCAGCATACTACAGCCTTTGGCGCCTCCCTCCTCCCCTGCAACACCTCTCTCTCGCGCGCAGAAGCTCGGCGAAGCCTTGCCGGAGAGCCGCTACATCCACCACCACGCCGTCGTGCTGTTGGATCTCCATCAACCTCTCCTCCCCCCTTGCTGGATCAAGAAAGGAGGAGACGTCGCTGCACCGTACGTGTGTTGAACGCGGAGGTGCCGTCCGTTCGGCACTCGGTCATCGGTGATTTGGATCACGGCGAGTACGACTCCGTCATCCACGTTCATTGGAACGCTTCCGCTCGCGATCTACAAGGGTATGTAGATCCACTCCTTTCCCCTCGTTGCTAGTAGACTCCATAGATGCATCTTGGTGAGCGTAGGAAAATTTTAAATTATGCTACGATTCCCAACACAAGTTATGTGATATAAGCCCTTTATGTGATGTCTCTCAGACGTCCGACTGTGGCACTCTTGTTATTTACTTTTGATATAAGCCCTTTTTGTGATGTCGCTCAGACGTCCGACTGTGGCACTCTTGTTAATTACTTTTGATATGAGCCCTTTATGTGATGTCGCTCAGACATCCGACTGTGGCACTCTTGTTAATTAC